>NC_064614.1:815486024-815839024 GCF_023898315.1 Schistocerca nitens
CTTTGCAATGCAATTTTCTGTCGTATGGTTGAATCTCTGGTGTCGGTGGCACTGTACACGACCCTCAGGTTTATTGTATTTGTCTAGTCTAATCCTGAAGCACAATGCATGGCGTATTCGGAAAATTCTTTGCGCCTTTTCATTCTTGACTAAAGTAGCAATGAAACTTTGTTCGTTCTTGCGGCTCTCTATCTCTTTCTGCGAAGGAGAAGACTTCGAGAATTGATGTACTTCTGTTACATCGAAGCCCTCCTACAGTAGCACTTGCTGATTTTCTAGTGGATCCGCGTGTAGTGGGAGGTCTTTGATGACGTCCTCAGCGCTTGCCTAGACTCCACGCAGTAACAGTGAGTCTGACTCTCGTCTTTCGAACTCGTCCTTTACCTTATCATAATCTGCTGTAGATTCTGCTTGAATTTTTGTGCTCTTAGGGCGGTATATCGTTGTTAACTAGCCTTATATAATCCCCTGCAAGTCTTAGACTTGAGATGAACTTCCCTGGGTGAGGTAGACGATCAGCAGTGGTACTCGCACCGTCTTTTTTCTACTGCCCTTTTGCCTCCCGGTTCCTCGCTTTCTGAGGCAGAAAAGGAGACAGGTGTTGGTACAATGACGACTACTCCCTGTATCCCTTCTGTACTTCCTGTGTCCTTACCGCTCACGTGTATGAGAAGTTTTTCATTATCACAGCTATCCTCCTCCTCTCGAAGCGACTGTAACATCGCCTTGTCTATTTTGACTTGATGACTGTGCTGTCCTATTCATGTTCCGCGCTCTATGACGACTGCTACATCGCTGTGGTTGACGAAGCCATGCTTTCAGTCTGACTTCTTGTCGCACAATAGGGACACGCATCACAGCCAGTCTTACATCTTGACAAAAGAGGTTATCCGTGCCGCCCGACGGGTTCTGGCTGAAAATTCCCTACACCTAGCTAGGAGTAGAGAAGATGCCCGGTGGAGGCAATAAAAGAGAAAGGGGTGGCAAAGGCGACTCCAAACGACCACCTCAGCTATACTATAAACTTCCCGCCAGCAACCTCCGTACTCGCCAGGATACCCGCGTGCAGTAACGCTACGCATACAAAATGCAAATCAGCTGTCGCAAACACGACAACTTCCATCCAATACGATCGCGAAACACGTCAGTCTTGCGAAGATCCAACGAAAATTTCCGAGGGAGAACCCTAAAGCGCAATACGAGGGTGACGTCCTCCTCGAACGCTACTGCTATGTACGCCAGTCGCTTATCGTCCTGGTCGCCAAGGAGACAAGCGACAACCTACATATACATCAGCGGAGGAATTACTGGCGCGGCATCATTTGGACATGTGACCGCGCGGAAGCTAACTGGTGCCTGCGACAGCAACGCTGTTTACTGCGATACGCGTGTCACTTTCGGTGCGGGTCGCGCCCCCTGACGCTATGTCAGCTGCGCGAAGCTTGTCGCAAAACAAAGCAAGGACCGTACTAGTCGACCTAAATACTATTGCACCTGAGAATGAGGGCGCTGCTGTAGGCTTATTGTGATATTTCAGGACACACTGAACCACTTAACAGTATATTCAGCCATATACATGGAATCATTCACAATGCGATACGCTTTCCTTAGCCACCACAATACTTGTTTACTGTAAAATTACCGTGTGTTTGCGATAACAGCCACTGGAGGCCAGGTGCAATAGTAGCGTTGTCGGGTAGCCCTGGCCCACGACACACATTTGTAAGAGTGGTGGTCACGAATGCAGGAGCGCGGTTCAGTGTACACCACAGGTATTTGTAGGAAAATATGTGACGATATGTAAGTCAGCCATGAAATACTGATGCTAAACAATGATCGTCAGTCTGACACAGCACTTTTCGTCACATATTTGTTCAGCCAAGCAAATGCATCACAAAGCCACTCGTCCTACCAATCTGGGTAACTCCACATATGGAGCGTTGCATATAATGGAGAATCATAGAGATATAAAATCTAGAAAACGTCAAGCAATACAAGGTGTAACAAGAACACACAGAAATGTTTCAAGGGGCTGTAAAGGATAGATTGAGGATAGGAACATTAAGTCATTGAACACTATTCAGTCGTCACATAGCATCGTAGCTGTGCCTGCTGTTAGGCCACACTTTAGCTTGCGAACGCAGTGGCACTGACAACAGTCGCCGAACGCCGTTGCCTGAGGTCACACGATTACGTCGGCCGCCAGCTTGTTTACAGTTCGTCCGATCTCCTTCTTCAGTTTTTACGGGATCTGTTCCAACCTCCCTGGGCAGGGTGGGCATCACGGCGCCTCTATGTTTGGGGACGAGTACTAAATTGGGGATTCTCCTGCTGGAACGACGCCGAATGCACGTGAATGAGCTACATCTGTCTCAAACAGAACATGGCGAGTATTGTTCACTCTTTCCTCAGGCGGTGGAATAACTAGACAAGTTTTACGAACAATTGTGTGAGATGAAGATAGAAAGGTTGTGTTACACACTCGAGCCGGTTCATGGTAACAATGTAAAACAAGATTGCAAATACTCTGTATTACTTCAAAGAAATGCAGCAAACGATCATAAGGGGTGTTAGGGGTGTAAGCGCAAATACTGTTAATATGCGGCCACTTCATTGTGTTAGTTGTATTTTCTCTGCATCTATCAGTCTTCTCGCAAACACTTTACATTATTTACCATCCGACGTTTTCACCTCGGTTGTAACTGCACCACTAAGTGGACCTGTCAGTATAGAGCAGGCTCGTCCTAACTATGTCCCTGGGGCGCTAGCACCCGCGATCGCCCGAGGCCAGCTGTGGCGAACCGTGTCGCTTAGCTGACCGTGCGGTCCGCCCGCCGCGCCAGCAGCGGTCAAAAGCATTGATACGACACTAAGCCGTTAGTCAACAGACGTGAGGCTACAGTGGATCGAGATGAATGGTCAACAGCAGTATACAGAAAGAAAAGGAGGAGCGGCGCGTCAGCACTATTTACACCCGAGTGGGAAATTAATTTCTTTTGTACTGCTGTCGAAAATCATGCCAAATCTTTCGTGCATCATCGGAACCTCATCCATTTAAAAAAAAGTACTCGACTGAACGGCACTTTAATACCTGTCACAAAGATCAGTTCGAAAATTTGTCGCAAGACGAAATCCATTCAAAGCTTGAAGACCTGAAAGAAAATTTCAAGCAGCATTACAGAGAACTAAGTGTTTCCTATCGTATGACTCTTAATTATTTATAAAGATGATAAATAAAACTATATTTTATAATCTGATAAGCCACCTAGCAATGTGCCAGTTATCGAATATCAGACTGTCAGCAACAAGGAACATTTCTTTTCGGTTAATTTTTATATCTGGGTTGCATTAAATCGCGTTGTACACACATAAAAAAAGTTTCAGGAGTGTTATTCTTTGCCGGCCGGGGTGGCCCAGCGGTTCTACGGGCTACAGTCTGGAACCGCGTGACCACTACGGTCGCAGGTTCGAATCCTGCCTCGGGCATGGACGTGTATGCTGTCCTTAGGTTAGTTAGGTTTAATTAGTTCTAAGTTCTAGGGGACTGATGACCTCAGAAGTTAAGTCCCATAGTGCTCAGAGTGATTTGAACCATTTTTGTTATTCTTTGCCGCTTTCTGAGAAACCATCACAAACGATCTCTCGGACAGCAAAGTCTTATTAACAATCATTCTTTATTTTTGTATATTTGTGTTTTGATACACGGGAAAACATATGTTGCTGTTTGAACTATGTTTTCAATTAATTAAAACGCAAATATTTTGCGACCAGATTTCACTGTCCTGCGTCTGTGACAGCTTTTCAGGGGAACTGGGGTGAAAAACTCTTATAACCAATCTTTTTTTGTTAGTTTTTTATGTGGGTTTCAGTGAATGAAACAATGGATTGTTAAAATGATAAAAGTCTTTTAAAAACAGGGTTGTACAAAATTAAATGTAAGGCTTTTTGTTCCTTTGTATTAGCAGGAGACAGGTGACCAAAGTTTGTTCGCAAGCTACAAATGCTCGCTGAGAATTGCGAAAGCAGGGAAACCCTTTGCGGTTGGGAATAGCATCAAGGATTGCCTAGTCGACTCGGCGGCTTGTATTTGTCCAGCAGACCTCTCGCAAAAATTTGAAAAAGTAGCTCTTTCGCCTCAAACGGCTGTTCACTGAGTCGAAGATATGACCTCATATATGGAGCAGCAATTAGTGGAGAGAGCGGCAAATTTCGTTTCATTTTCTATCACTCTTGGCGAGTCCACAGGCGCTGCGGGCAAATCTCAGCTCGTCATATTCATTCGGGATGTCGATGAAAATCTGCGTGTCACCGAAGAATTTCTCGACCTTATAGCATTAAAATCCACAACCACGGGTTTGGATATTTTTCTAGCCGTGGAAAACGAGTTCGAGTCAATGGGTTTAAAATGGGAACTCGTGACCAGGCTAACGGCTGAAGCGCTACGGGGGTTACGCACTGGATTACTGTGTTACTACAGGGTAAAAATGACTGAAGTCGGCTGTTCTTTATTCGCGGTTGTCCATTGCCTGATAAACCAGGAGGCACTCTGTACGAAGATTGCCAACATAAAAAATGTAAGGAACACAGTTGTTCGAACGGTTAATTTTCTTCTTTCGCAAGGACTCACACATCGCCAATTTAAAGAATTTCTGGCTGATATCGAAGTGGAATAACCGGACATCGCCTATGACGCCGAAGAAAGATGGCTGAGGTGCTTCCTTTATTTCTGGAGGCAGAAGGAAACGGCGAGCTTGCGGCCGAGGAGCGGGTGCTGCGGCAGCTGTAATGTTATGACGCGTCCGAGAAAATTTGCAAACGACGCAGTCTAGCGTTCTGATTATCAGAACGCAGGAAACATCCCCATCAGAGTACTGAAATCCCAGCAGATTTTAATGTGAAGTGCACCCCTTCGCTGGACTGGCCAAACGAACTTGGCTCACAGGCATGACGGTGCATGCAAAAATTGTCAAACATCAGACGACCGACTCAGGACAAATAAGTTCACCCCTGGGACCAAGACGATATCTCCAAGATGATATGCAGTTCCACTTTTGGTATAGTTGGAAACTGCCACTGGCTCCTAGTCCATCACAAGATACAGACCGCGTGTCACCCACTAGGAAAGGCCTGAAGTTACCCACCAGTGGAGGATAAAAATACGGAGAAGGCCAAGAATCACAACCACTTTCGACCAACCCACGGGATGGGAGCCTAATTAGCAAACATGAAACCACCACGGCATTGTACAAACCAAGCGAGTTATTCTCTACTCATTTAATGTACCCTCTTCATTGTTCTGTTGGCCTGGTAGCCAATCGAGACACAGCACCAGTGTTCGGTTCCCATGCTGGAGGACTCAGTCTCCAAATCGCATATCCTGAGAGGATCAAATCAGCGACTCCCAATACCTCTTGTCTGTCAAAAAAAGATGATTTTAGACGTGGAAGGCGTCGTTCTCACGCTATGTTTTGGCGTAAATCATCTACCTAGCTGGGACCACATTCATAGACTTATGGAAAGATATAATCTTTTCAGGAGGACCAATTCCAATTTCTGAAAAAAGCTCTCGAGTTTCCAACACAGTCGTGCCCACGAAATATATGTTTTTGCCACTAGCTCAAACAACCTGGCGACTTCCTGGCATCGGGAGGGTTACGGTCTTGTCTCCACTAAACATGTGCACCAGCCACTCTTCCATATCGTCCCAGTCTCTAACATGAGAATGCATCGAGTTTTATGATATTCCCAACGATTGCACAAACGATCTATTTGCAGCAGAGTCCTTTAAATGCCTTCCTCCACCCACTCTCCGCCAAATGGACGCCTTCACGGCAGATTGCTGCCTGGCACTGGTAAAATGTTTTGCAAACCTGGGTAGAAATAGGAGGGAGCTTCAGCCAGAAGTCCCTCTGCATGTACAATCCACTGAGCGCTGTTTGCCAGAACTACTCCCACAGCCAGGTCACTGCAGTCAGCATTAATGCCACAATCCGTCTCTCTCCCTGCACTCCATCGCTTCCATTATGGCCCATTCAGCAGAAGTTCTCTACAGGATACAAACACAGTTGTACGAATATTTTCCCCATAACTTACTCATGTAAAAAGTCATTAATCACGTATAGCAAATGTAGTATTGGGGAACACCGAGATCATGACCTAAAATATGAACATTAATCTGACTGAAAATGGTGTTAAAGTGAGAGAGTGACATACCACCTCTATCTATCTATCGCTTGAGCCTTGTCCTGCAGTTACGCAGGATCAGCCATCATAAATCAGATTTGGCATGTTAATGTTTAAGGGGTGGCCGGATGCCCTTCCTGCCACCACCCTGTACCCCCCCCCCCACACCCCCGGGACAGAAGTAGTGTACCCCAACTGTCTCCGTCGAGTGTAATCCAGGGAATAGAGCGAAAGTGTTCAGATGTCTGCGGGCCATGTAACTGAGGCGGAACATGGGGACCAGCCCAGTATTTACCTATTGGGATGTGGAAAACCGCCTAAAAACCACATCCAGGCTGGCCGGCACATCGGCCCTCGTCGTTAATCTGGAGGGAGGATTCAATCCGGGGCCGGCGCGCCTACCCGAGTCCAGGAAGCAGCGCGTTAGCGCTCTCTGCTATCCTGGCGGGTAGTGACATACCACCTCTCAGCAGCAGTAAATTAAATGTCACGCTGTACCGCATACTGCTGGTAAGTAACGATCAAAGCTGAGACAGGCCGAGCCGTGAGCAGCGTGGTCTGCGTGTAGTTTGGTACGGCGTGGCTGGCCCTCGAGTAAATGATACCACTGGAGACTGCTCAGACTTACTACCATCCCATAGCAAATTTAACCGTCTCACTTCGTTTAACGAAACCAAATGAAGACCACATTTGGCGACACTGTCGGTGCCGGGCCGCTTGAATTTGCATGTGCAACTGTGTGACTGGCCACCTTCAATACTAATTAACTGGGAACGACGCAATGTATCGATTTTTTCTTGACAGTTGTTTTTCAGCACAGCTTATCCTGTAACTCCCTCAGAAGCTTTTCAGACTGTTTCTAGTTACCCTGTGTATGTTACGAAATAATCTTGGTAATAAATTCAGAGAAATGAGAGATTCTCAAGTAGTTTACCAAAAGTCGTGCTTCTCGTGTTTCACTGAGGGAGTAACAATAGTGCACAATGAATCGGCAGCCTTACGCCGCCAGGTGGCTTGCTGAATACGAATGTAGACGCAGCAACGAGAGCGTTGTTCCCCGCGCAGGCAAAAAATCCACAAGTAAACGGAGAGCTCATTTGTGTTGTTAATAAATATTCAGAATGGCTTCCACCGAGCGTGGCGGAGAGAATAAATTCTCGCTCGCGACTTTTGTGATGGCCCATGCATCACGCTAAACGCCCGTGGCTGAGTTTTTAACTTTCGCGACGAAAACGCGTCTCGGCGACAAACACACTGGGACTCTGCGCGAACAGCTTTTCATCGGAGGGGAAAGAAAAGAAGAAAAAAGAAAGAAACAGGAGAAGAGTGTGAATGTAAAGAGCGAGACAGCGGGACGCCGAGCTGGCGGCTCTGGCCGCAATCCAGGAAGACGCCGGCCTTCCTGCGGTGGTGGGCGACGCGGCGGGGTCATCCGTCTCAATTAGAAGCGGCGGGCGGCGTGCGGTGTGCGGTGTGCGGAACCCGCATGCGGCGCACGTCGGCCGGCGGCCACAGCGCGCGGGCCATTGCTCACAGCACCGCCCCGCGTCCCAAGTCTTTTCTTTTTAATTGCGCTCTCAGTCTGATTCACTGTACAGCCGTCTTCTTACTCCGCTGTGGCGCTATGCAACAAAGAGCAGTCGGCATTCCATGACGTACCGCTATCCGGCTAAAGTCTGATTAATAAACTGCTCGCTACTGAAACTGTACTATAGGAAAGGATAGAAAATAACGAAAACTTTCCTTATAGTGCGGATATAGTGCAATAGCAAGAGCACGTGATTAAATTCGTTGAGGATCTGTACGTGTTGTTGTCGTTGTGTTCTTCATTCCTGAGACTGGTTTGATGCAGCTCTCCATGCTACTCTATCCTGTGCAAGCTTATTCATCTCCCGGTACCTACTGCAACCTACATCCTCCTGAATCTGCTTAGTGCATTCATCTCTTGGTCTCCCTCTACGATTTTTACCCTCGAATACTAAATTGGTGATCCTTTGATGCCTCAGAACATGTCCTACCAACCGATCCCTTCTTCTAGTCAAGTTGTGCCACAAACTCCTCTTCTACCCAGTCCTATTCAATACCTCCTCATTACTTATGTGATCTACCCATCTAATCTTCAGCATTCTTCTGTAGCACCACATTTGGAAAGCTTCTATTCTCTTCTTGTCCAAACTAGTTATCGTCCACGTTTCACTTCCATACAAGGCTACACTCCATACAAATACTTTCAGAAACGACTTCCTGACACTTAATTCTATACTCGATGTTAACAAATTTCTCTTCTTCCTAAACGCTTTCCTTACCATTGCCAGTGTACATTTTATATCCTCTCTACTTCGACCGTCATCAGTTATTTTGCTCCCCAAATAGCAAAACTCGATTTACTACTTTAAGCATTTCCTAATCTAATTCCCGCAGCATCACACGATTTAATCCGACTACATTCCATTATCCTCGTTTTGCTTTTGTTGATGTTCATCTTATGTCCTCCTTTCAAGACACTATCCATTGCGTTCAACTGCTCTTCCAAGTCCTTTGCTGTCTCTGACGGAATTACAATGTCATCGGCGAACCTCAAAGTTTTTATTTCTTCTCCATGGATTTTAATACCTACTCCGAATATTTCTTTTGTTTCCTTTACTGCTTGCTCAATATACAGATTAAATAACTTCGGCCGGCCGTGGTAACCGAGCGGTTCTAGGCACTTCAGCCTGGAACGGCGCGACTGCTACGGTCGCAGGTTCGAATCCTGCCTCGGGCATGGATGTGTGTGATGTCCTCAGGTTAGTTAGGTTTAAGTAGTTCTAAGTTCTAGGGGACTGATGACCTCAGATGTTAAGTCCCATAGTGCTCAGAGCCATTTGAACCATAAATAACATCGGGGAGAGGCTACAACCCTGTCTCACTCCCTTCCCAAGCACTGCTTCCCTTTCATGTCCCTCTACTCTTATAACTGCTATCTGGTTCCTGTACAAATTGTAAATAGCCTTTCGCTCCCTGTATTTGACCCCTGCCACATTCAGAATTTGAAAGAGGGTATTCCAGTTAACATTGTCAAAAGCTTTCTCTAAGCCTACAAATGCTAGAAACGTAGCTTTGTCTTTCCTTAATCTAGCTTCTAAGATAAGTCGTAGGGTCAGTATTGCCTCGCGTCTTCCAATATTTCTACGGAATCCAAACTGATCTTCCCCGAGGTCGGCTTCTACCAGATTTTCCATTCGTCTGTAAAGAATTCGCGTTTGTATTTTGCAGCCGTGACTTATTGACCTGATAGTTCGGTAATTTTCACATCTGTCAACACCTGCTTTCTTTGGGATTGGAATTATCATATTCCTCTTGAAGTCTGAGGGTATTTCTCCTGTCTCATACATCTTGCTCACTAGATGGTACAGTTTTGTCAGGACTGGTTCTCCCAAGGCTGTCAGTAGTTCTAATGGAATGTTGTCTACTGTAAATGTAGGAAGTGCAAAATTTATAACATACTGCTTCCATTTCTAACTGCAACAATGGCTCAAAACCAGGTCCCCTTTAGTTTTTGAAAGCCATTCTTTATTAATAAATGTGCAGTCTTTCAACTTAACATAGACATTTCCACATGACATTATGTAAATTAAAGGGTGAGAGGGGGGGGGGTGGAGGGCGGAGAAAGGAAAGAAATATGGAAGGAACTAATCATTTTAGCTGCATTTGGCCTTTGCGTGAAACCAGGGGCGAAGAGTGAAAATGTGTGTCGCACCGGGACTCTAGACCAGAATATTCTGCTTACTTGGCAGTTGCGTTAACCACTGTGCCATCCAGACAGCGTTTTGTCTTAAGTGTGCGCAGTATCTCGGCACGCTTACCGGCCGACTCACATTGTCAACCAGCGCCACCTATTCGCAGTCCCATCCATGGTTCAAATGGTTCAAATGGCTCTGAGCACTATGGGACTCAACTGCTGAGGTCATTAGTCCCCTAGAACTTAGAACTAGTTAAACCTAACTAACCTAAGGACATCACAAACATCCATGCCCGAGGCAGGATTCGAACCTGTGACCGCAGCGGTCTTGCGGTTCCAGACTGCAGCGCCTTTAACCGCACGGCCACTTCGGCCGGCTCCCATCCATGTCCTCCACGAACAAAATATGTGTCCGCACTGAAGGTAGTGAATTCACTGCCCATTGAGCGAGTGAATTATATGAGTGCGTGGTGTCTGTTCTTTTGGACATGTGCTTTAGAAGGGACACAACGGATTCATATAATATTCCCATCATGTAGGACACAAAATAGACTGTTGTTATCGGCTCATCATCCGTATTTTGTTGTGATAATAATTCCATTCCTTGCTAGAGCTACAGCATCATCATTACCAGGACTTTGACTGTCACCATCACCATCACCACACCATCACCATCATCATAATTTTCTTGTTATAACCTGACGAAACTACAATCGTACGTTGTAACTGTGGGTTCTTTGACTGTGTTGTGAGATGGCCGAGTGAAGATAAAACATGAAATATTAGTTCACTTTATTACAAGTAAGATAAAAATATTCCCTTAACTTTATACAACTCACTGCCACATTGCCACTCGATGTGGTTGTAACACGCCCGGGAGTACAAATGGGTGGGGTACCTTTTAAACTGGTTGTCGCTTCTGTTTTTCTAGACCGTGCGCCCTGTCCACACCACATACCTAATAGTCCCGCGGCGGTCGTATTGTCCTGCTCCACACTGCTGTTGGCTTGCCTGAAATTATCTATCGAATTATGCAAGCGGGTTTGGGGGAGCCACTCAACGTTAAAACGCAACACTGTCCTACGTGTGGTATGAACATCCATATTCCGAGACGATATGGAAACCACAGGTTGCACTGTTTACACTCTAAATCGTAAATGTTTATCACAATTAACAATCTTGATGATTAACAGTCCACAACATCATTCGGACGAGAGTACGCGTAACCGACACGACGCGGGTGATTGTTGATTATGCGGAAGCCGAATGATCGCACTAAAGTTCTCACGCTTGTCACGCATACACAGATATTTGGTACCAGTCCTCCTTGACACTAGTAATGATATGACACTGTTCGTAAAATTAATTTTTCAGTTCTCACTTGTATGAGCGTGCGCGTAACCGTCGCGGCGTGGCTGATTGTTCATAATGCGGAAACGCGATGATCGAACGCACGTCCTCACGCTCGCTACAAACCAATGGCACTTGATTGCACTCTTTTACGGTAACTTATTTCTACTGATTCACATCAGTTCATTCTGGGAGACCGAACACGGCGCGGATGACTGATACTGTACGGAACGACACGCAACGAGAGGATACACAAATACGTTATCTGCAGCACTGCTCATTTTTAAATTATTTACTGACGCACTTTCCTCTGAATTATTTACTTATTTTATCACTTTACTGTAATAGCACTTGTAGCAACACTTCAGATTCCATGCTAACAATGCCTCTCACATACAGAGCTACACACTACGCAACATAACATTTCCGTGTCCCGCGCTGGACTCTCTACAGACGCGACTCTCCGCAAAGATACTCCACAACTAAACCAGCGATATGACGGTGACGCTGCAGAGCGGTGAGACGCGTCGCTTTGTCAGCGTCTCCCATTCGATGCTACATTTTGCACAGAGGTATCGTCATCATCTGTGGTACCGATCCGAGGTGCAGGCTTTGTTCCAGATCCACCATTTTCCTACGATCTAATAGTTCTTCACTTTATCCTTCTCCTGCTCCTCTTCCTTATCCCATTCATCTTATTATTATTACTACTATATATTTGCCAGCGAAGGAGTCCGTGATTTCAAAATTAAATATCTCCGAGACTAAGTTCAATATACAAGTGCAACGGAAGATATGTTTCTCGTGAAAGCTGTACGATTTTTATACGGAAGTCATACAGAAGTGCCGAAATAGTTCGAAAAGCCGCTATGCAGCTCATATACTATCAGCAGGCATAATCAACTTCGTGTCCTGTAGAACATTCTTCGCGAGCACATCAGAATTTTTTTCGAAATGTCCACCTCTCGCAATAAAGAGGTGGCGCAAACTAACAATGAAATTCTCCATAAAGTCCTGTAACGTCTCAACGAAACGCATTCCGATGCCACGCAGATCGCCGATTCAAGCTCGTCCAGCGTGATGAGTAGACAGAGTCTTTCAATGTCCTAGAAATACACACCTGGTTATATTTATTACTTGAGGGTCACCTAATCGTACGGATTATTGACAATTTTTACTTATGGACCATATGACAGCAACTGAATAAAACACAATTTACTGCCATAGTCGTTTCGCTTTTAATTTCCTCAAGGCATCATCAGTGGCCTGGAATATGTACATATGTTTGCTACTTAATTTATATTTTGGTCACTGTACCTATAGGTTATAAACAGTTCTGGCGACTGGTGTTTCCTATCAATAAGTAATTTTTTGAACTGTATTTACAGGTTCCGTGGACGACTTTCTACATATTACGCTACTGTTGCATTTTTGGTGTTTTTCTTCTTCTTATAAATGCCAATTTGGGGTTTCTTCCCCCATTTCCCAGCACTATGAACTGAATACTTGTTTAGATGTGATGTTTTGGTATCTGTTGCCGACTGTCAGGCGTTTTTGCCCAAGATCGAATGTTATTGCCAAACTTCCGAGTGTAATCATTGAAGTATCTGTGATCTGTTCGTGTATGTATTTGTGTGTATATGTTTGTGTGTGTGTGAGTGCGTTTTGGAGGTGCGCGTGCACTGTGTGTGTGTGTGTGTGTGTGTGTGTGTGTGTGTGTGTGTGTGTGTGTGTGTCCAGAAGGCGAACGGGGAAGAGGTTTTATTTCTGGTTGTGTGAGAGGAACGATTGGTTTATTGGTTTCTTTCTTTTTCTTTTATCTTATCATTTCTTTTATTAAGTGTAGTAGGGAGCCTGCGCTAATGTATGTTTGTTCATTTCCACATGTTTCTTTCCAGCGATGGCTTTCTGAATGTGGAAGTTTTCTTGAATTTGTATAAGATGTTTGTCACGGTTACTTACTCTCATTACTTTCATTTCTTGTTCCATGTTTGTAGGATGGTGGTTATGGTGTTTTAAATGTTCTGCAAATGTTGACTGGTTTGTTTCGTACTTCCAACACCTGATATGTTCTTTGTATCGTGTTTTAAAATTCCTGCATGTCATGCCTATGTATACCGCATCACAACTTTGACATTCAAGTTTATATATACCTGATTGTTGGAATTTGTCCCTCTTGATAGCTGGTTGGCGTAGGTGTGATTGGAGGGTTTGCCCAGACTTATATGCTATTAGGAAGCCCTGTCTCTTTAGAATGTTTGAACTCTGTCTGTTAGTTTATGTGTGTAGGTCATAGTGTACCATCTGGTTCCTTTCTGTATGTTGTTGTCGTTGTGTGTGTATGTTGAGTGTGTTTGTAAGTTTTCAGCTTGTGAGTTCTCTTGTATTCTGGAAATGTTGTGTTTATTTTGTATTAGTGTTTTTATTTTTTGATTGAGCCTGTGTACTACATGTGTGTCATACCCACTGTTCCTAGCTATTTGTATGATTTTATTCATTTCTTTTTCATAATTTCTCTTGTTACACGCATATAAAGAAACGCCATTCTAGAACCCTTTTTAATTATTTGCGAAAGCTTAAGATTAGCTCTTCGTTGTATCCACCACCTCCAAATGCCTGTTTTCTGTGATTTCACTTCCTTTAGAGTCCGCAAAGTTCCAATTTCCAGTTTAAACTACCACGCATTCTCTCCGGATGCTCACTATTAAATCCTAGCGCCTATTCTCTTCTCGGACTCGTTTGCGCACCGTATGCGACATGCTAAAACAACACCGAAGTTTCGTTTAAGAAAAGCCATTTATTCAGACGAAGTTTCTATTTAAGCTCTGCAGCAATCTTTGTTTGTTTGAAAAGTTAAAACGAGGCGACGGCAACTTAGCAGCAATTTCATCCACTTCTGAGCCACGAGTGTCTGTATTCCAGTCGTAACTCGCAAGAAAATGAGTTACTATCTCATCAGTCAAGTTGGTCAAGCACTGAACGCGACAGTTACTCTACTCTTTTCTCAGTTTTGTTTCCACTGCTGCGAACAGAAGTCTAGGAACACTTACGCAAGGCCGTTAAAGATTTACCGCAGTAAATAATTAACGACAACGCATATGGGCGAACAACAACACCGAAATAAGTTACGAGCGGGTAACCACGTATACATGTGTTATGACCTGTAATTGGACGGGCCACGAAATAACTGTTTCATGAGGCCGGGTGGCTATTAAACTATAAACAAAGGCCTCATCGCCGTTCTATATGCGTATATGGCGACCTCTGATTCCGACACGTGTTCAATGCAAAGCCTTTCCCATTATATTACGCTTACGGAAACAAAAAGTCCATTGTATGCGAGAGCAAGCATTGTCACATTGTTAACACGGTATCGCAGTAATGGCAAGTTAATAGTTTACGGCTTTGTTCAGCTTTCAATCAGAAACCGGCACCATGGGAAATGCAAACGGCATCGCAATTGGGAACAAAGTGCCTTTCCAGTTCTGTTGACGAGTGAAGTGAATAAGCGCTAATTCTCGCGGATGTTAATAACCTTGTTATTTTATTTTTTTTCTCAAACGTATTTCCACCGAGCGAGGTGGCGCAGTGGTTAGGCACTGGACTCGCATTCGGGAGGACGACGGTTCAATCCCGCGTCCGGCCATCCTGCTTTAGGTTTTCCGTGATTTCCCTACATCACTCCAGGCAAATGCCGGGATGGTTCCTTTGAAAGGGCACGGCCGACTTTCTTCCCCATCCTTCCCTAATCCGATGAGACCGATGACCACGCTGTCTGGTCTCCTTCCCAAAACCAACCAACCACTCAAACGTATTTCTTTCGCTGTTTCAGCCTTTTGAAGATGATACGCTAATTCAGTTACGTTAGTGCGCACAAGAGGTCTATTAACGCATACGAAAATCTTCCCGCGTACACCTAAGAACTGGAAATCTATTCCAGTGGCTTGATGTGAATCGTTTTCCATCCACTCTGATAACCTAAGTCTAGAAATCGAATACATGATGAACCACATACTTACAAGATCTCTGAAACATTTAGACACAGTTATACGTGGCGCTGTTCTAAACAAAAAAGATTGGAGTGTAACGACCCATCTACATCGAAGTAACTTGCTTAGATCTCGTTCACCGGATTTCTTGAGTACTGCTCGGCGTTCAGGGCCATTACCGGGAAGTAACAGTAGATAACGTAGAAAAGATAAAAGATGAGCTATACGTTTAGTCACGGGTCAGTTCAGCAATTCGTTAGCGTCACGGAGATGCTCATTCAATTTCAGCCGCGGTATGCGTCAGCGAGAGATTTACCTTCTGCTTTCACAGAACACATATTTCAAGAAAAGCCAAGCAGCGTATTACACCCTCCCAGACAGACCTCCCGGCGTAACCATAACGACAGTATAAGAGAAAGTCGAGCTCATGTTAAGCTTACTGACGTATACAGTGTGGTGACGAAACTCAGTGCATACCTCACAGCATCATGCCTAACGTCCTTTTGCGCGACGTTCTGCAGCACATCCACGTGGCATGGACTCAACTAGTCGTTGAACGTCGTCTGCACAAATATTGAACATGTGGTGTCACCGCCAGACACCACACTTGCTAGGTGGTAGCCTTTAAATCGGCCGCGGTCCGGTAGTATACGTCGGACCCGCGTGTCGCCACTATCAGTGATTGCAGACCGAGCGCCGCCACACGGCAGGTCTAGAGAGACTCCCTAGCACTCGCCCGGTTGTACAGCCGCCTTTGCTAGCGATGGTTCACTGACAAAATACGCTCTCAGTTGCCGAGACGATAGTTAGCATAGCCTTCAGCTACGTCATTTGCTACGACCTAGCAAGGCGCCATTACCAGTTACTATTGATGCTGTAAAACATGTACCGTCAAGAGCGATGTTCACCAATTATGGATTAAAGTTAAGTACTCCAGCAGCTACGAACGTTTTTTGCTAGTCTCATTTCCTTGACCTGTTCCAGACCTCACGCCAGCCTGCGTGAGCTAAAACGCGTGTCTTTCGGCTTCCTCTCATAGTGGGTTGGCTGTCTTGCCAAGCCACAACAGAACATACGGTCCTTAAAGCTGTCCAACATCACAAAAGTGTTACCGGTGCAGAATTTTGTGCACTAACTGACCTCTCGATTATGTCCCACAACTGTTCGATCTGATTTATGGCGGGCGACCTGGATGTCCAAATCATTCTCTCTAGCTATCCAGAATGTTCTTTAAACCAGTCTCGAAGAATTGTGGCCCATTGACATGGCGCACTGTGATCCCAAAAATTTCCATCGTTTTTTGGGAACATGAAGTCGATGAATGGCTGCAAATGGTCTCCAAGTAGCTCAACGTAACTATTTCCAGTCAGTTATCAGTTCAGTTAGGCCAGAGGACACAGTAGATGCAATGTAAGCACTAGCCATCACATTATGGAGCCACCACCAGCTCGCACAGTGCCTTGTTGACAACTCGGGTCCATGGACTCGTGGGGTCTGCGCCACACTCGAATTCTACCACCAACTCTCACCATCTGAAATCTGGACTTATCCGACCAGACACACAGCATGTTGTTCTCAATGGAGAGACATCTAAAGACGTTACAGTAACCTCTGGCGTGCCACAGGGGAGTGTTATGTGACCATTGCTTTTCACAATATATATAAATGACCTAGTAGATAGTGTCGGAAGTTCCATGCGGCTTTTCGCGGATGATGCTGTAGTATACAGAGAAGTTGCAGCATTAGAAAATTGTAGCGAAATGCAGGAAGATCTGCAGCGGATAGGCACCTGGGGCAGGGAGTGGCAACTGACCCTTAACATAGACAAATGTAATGTATCGAATACATAGAAAGAAGGATCCATTATTGTATGATAACATGATAGTGGAACAAACACTGGTAGCAGTTACTTCTGTAAAATATCTGGTAGTATGCGTGCGGAACGATTTGAAGTGGAATGATCATATAAAGTTAATTGTTGGTAAGGCGGGTACCAGATTGAGATTCATTGGGAGGGTCCTTAGAAAATGTAGTCCATCAACAAAGGAGGTGACTTACAAAACACCCGTTCGACCTATACTTGAGTATTGCTCATCAGTGTGGGATCCGTACCAGATCGGGTTGACGGAGGAGATAGAGAAGATCCAAAGAAGAGCGGCGCGTTTCGTCACAGGGTTATTTCGTAAGCGTGATAGCGTTACGGAGATGTTTAGCAAACTCGAGTGGCAGACTCTGCAAGAGAGGTGCTCTGCATCGCGGTGTAGCTTGCTGTCCAGGTTTCGGGAGGGTGCGTTTCTGGATGAGGTATCGAATATATTGCTTCGCCCTACTTATACCTCCCGAGGAGATCACGAATGTAAAATTAGAGAGATTCGAGCGCGCACGGAGGCTTTCAGACAGTCGTTCTTCCCGCGAACCATACGCGACTGGAACAGGAAAGGGAGGTAATGACAGTGGCACGTAAAGTGCCCTCCGCCACACACCGTTGGGTGGCTTGCGGAGTATAAATGTAGATGTAGACCACGGTTTTACAGTCGTCTAGGGCCCAGCCGATAAAGTCAAGAGCCCAGGAGAGGCACTGCAGGCGATGTCGTGCTGTTAGCAAAGGCACTCGCCTCGGTCGTCTGCTGCCATAGTCCACTAACGCCACATTTCCCCGCACTGTCCTAACGGATGCGTTCATCGTTCGTCCCACATTAGTTTCATGCAGTGTTGCTTGTCTTTTAGCACTGAAAACTCTAGGAAAACTCGCAACTCACAGCGAAAGCCTTCGCCAGCTGTGTTGTCTGCCGTGAAAGGTAATGCCTTAAATCTGGTATTCTCGGAACACTCTTTGCACTGTGGATCTTGGAATATTGAATTCCCTATCGATTTTCGAAGTGGAATGTTCCTTGCGTCTAGCTCGAACTACCATTCCGCGTTCAAAGTCTACTAATCCCCGTCGTGCGGTCATTATCACGCCGGAAACTTTTTACACGAATCACCTGAGTACAAATGACAGCTGCGCCAATGCACTCCCCTTCTTCACGAGTATCTTGTGTACTACCGTCATCTGTATATGTGCGTATCGCTATCCAACTATTTTTGTCACCTCAGTGTAATTCGTTAATAGAACAAAATAGTGATACCTCCAGTACCCTCCAACACACTCCGTAAGGGGCTGGTGGTATGTAGGTGTACAGGGCACTTGTAATTAAACTTTCGTTACTTGAGAGGGCCCAGCGACGAACGAGTGATCGTAGGACAGTGAAACTCTGTGAAGATACACTATTGGCCATTAATTTTCCAACACCAAGAAGAAATGCAGATTATAAACGGGTATTCATTGGACAAATATATTATACTAGATCTGACATGTGATTACATTTTCATGCAATTTGGGTGCATAGATCCTGAGAAATCAATGACTAGAATAACAACCATCTCCGGCCGTAATAACGGCTTTGATACGCCTGGGCGTTGAGTCAAACAGAGCTTATATGGCGTGTGCAGGTTCAGCTGCCCATGCAGCTTCAACACGATACCACAGTTCATCAAGAGTAGTGACTGGCGTATTGTGATGAGCCAGTTGCTCGGACACCATTGACCAGACGTTTTCAATTGGTGAGAGATCTGGAGAATGTGCTGGCCAGGGCAGCAGTCGAACATTTTCTGTATCCAGAAAGGCCCGTACAGGACCTCCAACATGCGGTCGTACATTATCCTGCTGAAATGTAGGGTTTCGCAGGGATGGAATGAAGGGTAAAGCCATGGGTCGTAACACATCTGAAACGTAACGTTCACTGTTCAAAGTGCAGTCAATGCGAACAAGAGGTGACCGAGACGTGTAACCAATGGAACGCCATACTATCACACCGGGTGATACGCGAGTATGGCGATGACGAATACACGCTTCCAATGTGCGTTCACCGCGATATCGCCAAACACGGATGCGACCATCATGATGCTGTAAACAGAACCTGGATTCATCGGAAAAAATGACGTTTTGCCATTCGTGCACCCAGGTTTGTCCTGCCTGTGATGCAGTGTCAAGGGTAACTGCAGCAATGGTCTCCGAGCTGATAGTCCATGCTGCTGCAAACGTCGAACTGTTCGTGCAGATGGTTGTTGTCTTGGAAATGTCCCCATCTGTTGACTCAGGGATCGAGACGTAGCTGCACGATCCGTTACAGCTATGCGGATAAGATGCCTGTCATCACGACTGCTACTGATACGAGACCGTTGGGATCCAGCACGGTGTTCCGTGTTACCCTCCTGAACCCACCGATTCCTTATCCTGCTAACAGTCATTGGATCTCGACCAACGCGAGCAGCAATGTCGCGATTCAATAAACCGCATTCGCGATAGGCTACA
This sequence comes from Schistocerca nitens, assembly GCF_023898315.1. NCBI lineage: Eukaryota > Metazoa > Arthropoda > Insecta > Orthoptera > Acrididae > Schistocerca > Schistocerca nitens. The sequence continues at coordinate 815,505,622 of NC_064614.1, forward strand.
ATCCGACCTTTATCAAAGACGAAAACGTGATGGTACGCATTTCTCCTCCTTACACGAGGCATCACAACAACATTTCACCAGGCAACGCCGGTCAACCGCTGTTTGTGTATGAGAAATCGGTTGGAAACTTCCCTCATGTCAGCACGTTATAGGTGTCGCCACTGGTGCCAACCTTGTGTGAATGCTCTGAGAAGCTAATCATTTGCATATCACAGCATCTTCTTCCTGTCGGTTAAACTTCGCGTCTGTAGCACGTAATCTTCGTGGTTTAGCAATTTTAATGGCCAGTAGCATATTTGTAAGGACATACTTAAGAGAAATAATGAAAAAAAAATCGAAAGAAACATACCTTAATATCCACATGAGAGGGTAACATTTGTTAATTGCTTACCATATTTACGTTGTTGTTGTTTCGGTCTTCAGTCCTGATACTGGTTTGAAGCAGCTCTCCATGCTACCCTATCCTGTGCAAGCTTCTTCGTCTCTCAGTACTTACTGCAACCTACATCTTTCTGAATCTGCTTAGTGTATTCATCTCTTGGTTTCCCTCTACGATTTTTACCCTCACGCTGCCCTCCAATCCTAAATTTGTGATCCCTTGATGCCTCAAAACATGTCCTACCAACCGATCCCTTCTTCTAGTCAAGTTGTGCCACAAACTTCTCTTCCCCCCAATCCTATTCAATACATCCTCATTAGTTATGTGATCTACCCATCTATTCTTCAGCATTCTTCTGTAGCACCACATTTCGAAAGTTTCTATTCTCTTCTTGTCCAAAGTAATTATCGTCCTGTTATCATTTCCATACATGGCTACACTCCATAAAAATACTTTCAGAAACGACTTCCTGACACTTAAATCTATACTCGATGTTAACAAATTTCTCTTCTTCAGGAACTCTTTCCTTGCCATTGCCAGTCTACATATTATATCCTTTCTACTTCGACCGTCATCAGTTATTTTGCTCCCAAAATAGCAAAACTCCTTTACTAATTAAAGTGTCTCATTTCCTAATCTAATTTCCTCAGCATCACCCGACTTAATTCGACTACATTCCATTATCCTTGTTTGCTTTTGTTGTTGTTCATCTCATATCCTCCTTTCAAAACACTGTCCATTCCGTTCAACTGCTCTTTCAATTCCTTTGCTGTCTCTGACAGAATTACAATGTCATCGGCGAACCTCAAAGTTTTTATTTCTTCTCCGTAGATTTTAATACCTACTCCTAATTTTTCTTTTGTTTCCTTTACTGCTTGCTCAATATACAGATGAATAACATCGGGGAGAGGCTACAACCCTGTCTCACTCCCTTCCCAACCGCTGCTTCCCTTTCATGCCCCTCGACTCTTATAACTGCCATCTGGACTCTGTACAAATTGTAAATAGCCTGTCGCTCCCTGTATTTTACTCCTGCCACCTTTAGTATTTGAAAGAGAGTATCCCAGTCAACATTGTCAAAAGCTTTCTGTAAGTCTACAAATGCTAGAAACGTAGGTTTGCCTTTACGTTACAGACTAAAAAAGTTTCCCATTGTGACCAACATCTGTATCTACGACAGTCTGGGACCACACTAGAGATATCTCTGCTGCTGCCCGAAACAACGGTGGACCATGCAATGTCTAGGTGTCGTAACATAGCTCGTTCACTGCTTGAAGATCGCACATTTTGCCCATCATTCTCAGCCGTGGCTGCAGTAACTTCTTCAATGCCGGTGCAGAAAGAGGACCTCTCTGTATTGTTTTAATGCGTCGATACTCCCTGTGGTTTCGATAAAAGAACTTGACTAGTAAAGCTCTGCTCACCTTCTGCATGTGTTTCAAACCAGAGTCGCCGCACCAGTACCGGCGCCCAACTGCCCGTCATGATACTAGCACTACTAACAACGAAAATCGAGCAGCGCGCAATCGGAAGATCATTCCTGCAAAGTTGTGTACCCAAACGGTAAATAGTTTTCCGTCGACACTGTCTCAAGTATATAAAGGTTAAATATAACCACCCTATGGATCAGAGAGGGAGTACTAACATCGTACGGACGAACAGGACAGATACGCATCAGCTATGATGTGTGGATGCGGCTGTAGAGCAGTAGGGGAGTACTACTGTCAGACAAAGAAATGTGATGTATAGTATCAGTTATATTTTTATGAGAGGAATATACCTGATATTCAACTTCAGTAATTAAGGCAAGTTCAAAAAATGTTCAAATGTGTGTGAAATCTTATTGGACTTAACTCTTAGGTCATCAGTCCCTAAGCTTACACACTACTTAACCTAAATCATCCTGAGGACAAACACACACACCCATGCTCGAGGGAGGACTCGAACCTCCGCCGGGACCAGCCGCACAGTCGATGACTGCAGCGCCTGAAGGCAAGTGCCTGCAGTTGTGGCCGAGCGGTTCTAGGCGCTGCAGACTGGGACCGCGAGACAGCTACGGTCGCAGGTTCGAATCCTGCCTCGGGCATGGGTGTGTGTGATGTCCTTAGGTTAGTTAGGTTTAAGTAGTTCTAAGTTCTAGAGGACTGATGACCTCCCAGATGGTGCTCAGAGCCGTATGAACCATTTTTGATTAAGGCAAGCACAATGCCAATGGCCTTGCCACGCTGGTAACACTGTTTCCCACCCGATCACCGAAATCAAGCAACGTTGGGAATGGTTAGTATTTGGAAGGGTGACCGTCCGGGGAAAAAAACAGGTGCTGTTAGCCGACGGACACGCAAGTCGCCGAAGTGGCGTCCAATAGAAATACGTGCACCAGGCCGGCGTGCCATGTGGCATTATCACTACACTCATATCCAGAGAGAAAGGAAAGACCTTGAACGACATGTGATAGGACGTTCATGTTCACAGGATATGTCCATTAGTACGTTCTGCAGAAATGAGTAGCATTTGAACCATGTCGGTCATCGGGTTCAGGCTCAACATCGATCGATATCGCGGTGCAACACCACCTACCGGTAAAATGAGGCTGCGGCTCTCTTGTCGCTATAAACCGAAGTTAATGGATCAGACTTGAGCAGCCATGCAGGACGCCTTAAAGTCGTATGCGCGAACAATACCGTCAAATCAATGAGTTTCAAAGAATTCTCATTATTGGAACGAAAGAATGTGAAGTATACATCCGGAAAATTGCTGCTCGTGTGGAACGAAGCGTTTCGGCAGTGCAACGGGTGTGCGATGGTTCACGGAAGGCCATAGAACAGGACGAAATAATGGGCCAGGTCGCACCATCCAGACCACCCCCCCCCTCCCCCGTCCGTGAACATCGACACATTATCCGAATGGCATTGCAGACACATCTGCGTCCTCCTCGAATCTGGCGCAACAGTGAAACACTGAAACACGTCGTACACCATCAGGGGTGATGGTCGGTCGCGGTTTATTACGACGGGGTTACGTGCGCGTCGTCCACTTCTCTGCCTTCCTTTGACGAATGTGCAGACGGCAATGATATATGCAACGACCTCACTGGGGACGGGAATGGCCCCACGTAGTGTTTTCGGATGAATGCACGTTCTGTATGTTTGAAAACAATGGCCGCATTTTGGTTCGCCGACCGGTGTCTGCATTCGCACAAAAGATACGGCGCCAACTCGAGGCGTTATCGCGTGGGGTGTATTGGGTACAACCAAAAATCACAACTGGGGCGTTTCCAGAGGACTGTGACCGGTGTGACCTACGTGAATGACATTCTGCGACCCGTAGCCATACACTTCCTGCACAACACCACAGACAACATTTTTCAGCAGAACAATGCACGGCCACATGTCGCTGTATGATCACGTACCTTCTTGGTGTCACAGGATGACAGCCTATTGCCCTTGCCCGCCAGCTCACCAGACTTGTGACCAGTAACAAATGTGTGGTATATGGTGAACTAGGTAACAGGACACATGTTGAACTGAAGTGGCTGAAATGCTTATCATTTCTGCAGTACATACCAATGTACATGTCTATGAATATGAACGTCTTATCTCTGCTTATCTGTGCTTTTTCTGAACATAAGTGTATATACACTACTGGCCATTAAAATTGTTAAACCATGAAGATAACGTGCTACAGACGCGAAATTTAACCGACAGGAAGAAGATGCAGTGATATGCAAATGATTAGCTTTTCAGAGCATTCACACAAGGTTGGCGCCGGTGGAGACACCTACAACTTGCTGACATGAGGAAAGTTTCCAACCGATTTCTCATACACAAACAGCAGTTGACCGGCGTTGCCTGGTGAAACGTTGTTGTGATGCCTCGTGTAAGGAGGAGAAATGCGTACCATCACGTTTCCGACTTTGATAAAGGTCGGATTGTTGCCTATCGCGATTGCGGTTTATCGTATCGCGAGATTGCTGCTCGCGTTGGTCAAGATCCAATGACTGTTAGCAGAATATGGAATCGGTGGGTTCAGGAGGGTAATACGGAACGCCGTGCTGGATCCCAACGGCCTCGTATCACTAGCAGTCGGGATGACAGGCATCTTATCCGCATGGCTGTAACGGATCGTGCAGCCACGTCTCGCTCCCTGAGTCAACAGATAGGGACGTTTGCAAGACAACAACCATCTGCACGAACAGTTCGACGACGTTTGCAGCAGCATGGACTATCAGATCGGAGACCATGGCTGCGGTTACCCTTGACGCTGCATCACAGACACGAGCGCCTGCGATTGTGTACTCAGCGACGAACCTGGGTACACGAATGGCAAAACGTCATTTTTCGAATGAATCCAGGTTCTGTTTACAGCATCATGATGGTAGCATCCGTGTTTGGCGACATCGCGGTGAACGCACATTGGAAGCGTGTATTCGTCATCGCCACGCTGGCGTATCACCCGGCGTGATGGTATGGGGTGCCATTGCTTACACGTCTCGGTCACCTCTTGTTCAGATTGACGGCACTTTGAACAGTGGACGTTACATTTCAGATGTGGGTCTACCCTTCATTCGATCCCAGCGAAACCCTACATTTCAACAGGATAATGCACGACCGCATGTTGCAGTTCCTGTACGGGCCTTTCTGGATACAGAAAATGTTCGACGGCTGCCCTGGCCAGCACATTCTCCAGATCTCTCACCAACTGAAAGCGTCTGGTCAATGGTGGCCGAGCAAGTGGCTCGTCACAATACGCCAGTCACTACTCTTGATGAACTGTGGTATCGTGTTGAAGCTGTATGGACAGCTGTACTTGTACACGCCATCCAAGCTCTGTTTGACTCAATGCCCAGGCGTATCAAGGCCGTTATTAAGGCCAGAGGTGGTTGTTCTGGGTATTGATTTGTCAGGATCTATGCATCCAAACTGCGTCAAAATGTAATCACATGTCAGATCTAGTATAATATATTTGTCCAATGAATACCCGTTTATTATCTGCATTTCTTCTTGGTGTAGCAATTTTAATGGCCAATAGAGCAGAAAAGCACACAGATGCCGATCTGAATCCCTTCTCCCCAGCATATGAGTCCAGTACCGACCAATGCAACCAGTCACTCGCTTCAAAACGTTTTTCTTTCATTTGGGTGGTGGAAACAGACATTCGCGATGGTGACTTGAAAATACACGAAAACATCGTAGAAAACGCGAAACAGAATTCACGAAATAATGTACACAGGCTGAAAACTATTCATATTCAGAGAGTCATTATCTTCTTCTGCAAGGAAACATGGGCAGCATTGTATGTCAAAAAAAAAAAAAAAAAAAAATGGAAATTGTTGAAAACATTAGAGAGGGAGCACTACTCGAATTGGATAAAGATGGAGTTTTGTTTTCGTAGATAAAGCGATTCCTGTATCGGTTGAACATTATATGGATAAAGCGCCATACATCCAAAATCATGATACCATACGGAGTACAGGTCCCTTTCTTGACCATATCACTACTTTCACCGACGGTGAGAACGTCTTTTGTTTTGCGCAAACGAAGGCGAATAATGGGCACTAAACACCAGTACAGTATACGCGTCATCGCTTTACAGCGATGACGGCCCAGCTCTAAGAATGATAGGATGTTCTTCCACGTAGTGAAACACATAATTAATTTCATGGTGAAAATTGTATGATATACTCGACATTTGCTTTATGTTTCCAAATAAAAAAAAATGCATGTTGCATAACGTCAACTATCTGACAAGTTTTGACCGATCAGTACCGCGTTTCCGAAAACGTACGTCTATGCTCTTGTGTAAACACTGAAATAAGTTGGAGTTCCATCAAGTTAAAATCAAAAGTTGCTGCTAACAGCGTGAGGTACCGCGTCGAGTGGTATGCAAGGACTAGGTGGCGCGTTGCAAAAAGTACAGCTCTTACAAGATGGTTTACCAGTCATGTTCGAATACAACTCCCCTAGCTGCGAAATAAATTAGTTTGCTCGCCAGCGCGGTTCACAGTACCAATTGTATTCTTTGGTCTTGTTTGCGATCGATTAGCAAGTCACTAGCGTGTCTATGATGTTCCTGCCGCTTCAGGTTTGTTTGGTATTTGTGATTCCATATCTTCAACGTGGGAAATATCGAGCGTAAAATCGAGTACTATACTAAATTAAGTTGGAGAAGTAACTAAAACCAAGACTTAATTAGAAGACTTTATTAATTACTAAGTGTCTGCCTCTGTAACTGAACTGTCTGCATGTCTGGCTACCACGTAGGTCAGTTCCCACTATTGCCACGTAGCTTTCCTTCGTGTACCGAGTACTGCAGGATGTACTTAGCTCTGTGAGGTCAACTAAAGAGTTGCCTGAATGAGACGCCATGGTCTCAAAATTTGCTAATTGTTGGAAGAGAGCTGTGTTTAGCGGTGACATTACACTCCTCATTCGAACGAAGCCGGCTTACAGAAGATGACATGGCGACCGGTATACGTCACGTCAGATTCTGGACTTTATCACGTAGTTATTCACTTTTCCTATTAGTTTTTCAGTACAAAAGACTGAATATTAATTTTGTGTGTATTCTGGAGGCGACCATGAGGTCAGGATAACGGAGTGGTGTTTCACAAGTACAGAGATATTTTTGCTAGACTAAATAACTGATAGCGTTAGTAAGTAAAAAATTTACACGAGGTTTTTCGACATGAATGGAAAAGCTTGTATAATCCGACCTCGGGGCAGGTCAGTTGGGGGTTCTGAGGCCATACTGCCTCTACAGATCATGTGAAAACATATAGTGGAGAAAGGTATACCTATGTTTGTAGCATTTGTTGGTTTAGAGGAAGCTTTTTGCAATGTAAATTGGAATATGCTCTGGAATTCTGAAAGTAGCAGGGGTAAATACAGGGAAACAAAGGTTAATTGCAATTTGTACAGAAATCAGACATGAATTGTAGGAGTGGAAGGCCATGAAAGTAAACGCGTAATGTAGAAGGCCGTGAGACACAGAAGTAGATTCTCCCCAATGTTATTCAATCCGTACTTTGAACAACCAGTGGAGGAATCCCGGGAGAAATTTTGAAACCTCGTGATTTGATGATGGCATTGTAATTCTATCACGGCGGGCGAAGGACTTGCAGGAGAAGTTGAATGGAGTGGATAGTGTCCAGAAAAGAGATTATCAGATGAATTTCTACAAAAGTAATTCAAGGGCAAGGAATGTAATCGCCTTAAAACATGTGGTGCTAACGGAATTAGCTTAGAAATGAAAAACTAAACGTTTTTTAAGAGTTTTGCTATTTGGGCACAGAATAACTGGTGGGGGCCTACATAAAGAGGATAGAAAACGCAGACTAGCAGTAACAAGAACAGTGTTTCTGTAAAACAGAAATTTGTTCATATCGAATATTATTTTAAATGTTAGAAAGTCTTCATTTAAGGTATTTGTCTGGAGTGCAAAATTTCGAAATTTGTGGCAAGTTCCTATGGGACCAAACTGCTGAAGTCATCGGTCCCTAGGCCTACACCCTACTTAATCTAACTTAAACTGACTTACGTTAAGGACACAACACACACACCCATGCCCGAGGCAGGACTCGAACCTGCGACGGGGAAAGGGAGGAGGGACGCGGGAAGGGGGGGGGGGAGACAGAGGGAGCAGCTCGAACCACGGCAAGGCGCCTTAGACAGCGCGGTTACCCCATGCGGCTGTCTGGAGTATAGCCTTGTATGCAAGTGAAATATGGACGATGAACAACTCAGACAAGAATAGAACAGGGGCCTTCGAAACGTGGTGTTACAGAAGAATGCTGAAGATCAGATGGACAGGTGGCGTAACCAATGACGAAGTACAGAACAGAACTGAAGAGGAAAGAAATTTGTCGAACAATTGACTGAAGGTATTCATCGGTTGATAGGAAACATCATGAGGCATCAACGACTCGCCATTTTGATAATAGAAGGAAAAAAAATGGTTCAAATGGCTCTGAGCACTATGGGACTCAACTGCTGTGGTCATAAGTCCCCTAGAACTTAGAACTACTTAAACCTAACTAACCTAAGGACATCACACACATCCATGCCCGAGGCAGGATTCGAACCTGCGACCGTAGCAGTCGCACGGTTCCGGACTGCGCGCCTAGAACCGCGAGACCACCGCGGCCGGCAATAGAAGGAAGTATGCGGAACAAACACAGTAGAGGGAGGATGAAGGCTTGAATACAGTAAACATGTTTCACTAGCTACGCAGAGATGAAGAGGCTTTCATAGGGTACAACAGCTTGTAGAGCATCAACAAACTAGTCTTCGGATTGAAAGCGACTACCAGCTACAAATTATCGCCAGTACATCAACTTCCATTAAAATAGAGTCTTTATACGTAAGAGCTTACCTTCACCTCCAGCGATCCACTTGCATAGAGCAAATGGCGAAGAAAATATCTCTAGAGCCTGGCAGCGTAACATCCCAGAATGGATCTTTCAGAAATTACGGCAAAAGACGCATTTAGGTCGGTCATAAAAAAAGTGCCATTCTGATTGCGCGACAGTTTTTCTCTAGCTGGCAGCTATTATGTAGGACACAGTAGGAACGAACATGTTCACTTTTAGCTGGTCTAGGAAGGAAAAAGATGCGCTTCTGCGACTGATATTGTCAGTTAGCAGAACACAAGAACCAACAGTTCCGATGTCCTGCTGGTAGATTAGTAGTAGTGCGCTGAAGTCTCAGAAAGTTAATGAAATCTGCCATTTCAATTAGTAACCATTTCATAATGTTATTCGCTGAGTAACATAACTCTTTGGCTACTTCAACGATGGTAGCACAAATGTACGTTCATCACCGACCCACCGGACGATAGCTGCTACTGCAGAGGTAACATCAAACGTCTGCTGCTGTTTGTATGATTACTTGACGATATCTATCTCGCACGCCTAAATATCTACTGCTCTATGCCTGTGCTTTACATTACCAAACATATCAACAAACACGTACATGATTTACTCTTGCATTCAATAAAGTAGCCACACTTTGCTATCCATTTCAGTACAATTAAACTGTCAATTAATGTGCTTTACACGTGTATCGTTCAAAAAGTCATAACGTCTGTTTTATTCAAGTTGGAGCTCGACTTCTGTTTCATCAGTGTTTGAAGGCCCCTCCCCCTCCCTACCTATCTATGTGTTGAGAGCAGCAGTAACCCTAGAGCACTGAGATGGTGAAATGTTCTATTGCTACTAAATCGTCAGAAATAGTATTATTCCAAATTTATTCAAATGAATTCGAAATTTATAGGTTATGCATTAGCTAGATACCATTATAGATCTCCAATGGTATGTTACATAGCAAATTAAGTACAAAATGTTCCATTATATACGCTCCTGTGAATGTAAATTTTACGAAGGTTCAGTAATTAAGCGAATTGTCATTAAACAGAACGACAACTGAGCAGTAGGAAATGAAGTCTGATGCTCGGCTGTTGTAGATCCTGCGTTAAGTTACAAAGATAAGTAAACCTTTTTAACTAATTTGTGTGACTCTGTTACTGACTTGTTGGAGTGTTGTAGAACCTTCGTACTCCTATCCTGTTACCTGACCCTGGGGCATAACTGTGTAATAGTGGAGGCAGAAATTGTGTTAGCGGTGTACTGCACCAGAAGCCGCGCCACGAACTTGGCTTACCGTCACCATAGCCGCAACTCGGCCTCCACAGCAGAAGCGACGAGGCCTTTACAAAACTGGCGACGATGGTTTGCAAAATGGCTCACCAAGTTAAAGTGAAAATTAAGTGTCTGTAAAAAGTAGTACAGCTAGAGTTTTTAATGCGGAGACAACAATACATAAATATTCAAATATACTGGAACGCAGCCGGTTGACGTCATCGACAACAGCCGATAATTCGACAGGAGGACACGCTGCCATTTTCAAGGCATAACTGCAGCAAGTAAGCGCTGTGGAAGGGAATTTAAAAACGCAGTTCTCAGAGGAACTCCGAACCGAAAACAAACATACTGCAAACACTAGCGCCATCAAAAATTTAGATGACCGACATCAGAAGTATCGACAGTGAAATTAATAATCAACGGGTGCGGTAGAATTAACTCTGTCCCCCATTCTTTTTTTTTACACAAAAACAACCTTCTCTATTTATAGCGTTAGTTGCTTATTTAATTTAAGCAGCCTCATTAATAACACTATACCAATAAGTGGAAGTGCATGCCACAATCTTCATGTTGTTATATTCCATAGAATGACTTGTGCCAAGGCAATGTTCTGCGATGGCGCGTTTTCTAGGCTGTTATGCTCAGAACACCCCTCCTCCTCTCCCCCCTCCCCAGTCCAGACCCGACAGTATGTCCAATATATGACATGCAACAACTGCAAGGAACCTAAAAGGATCCTTAGATAGTGGATGAAAAACACTTCACGTCATATTTCCGCAAAATACGACCAATCCTGTTCGAAATGCCCCCTCCGTAAGGCAAAAAGGCCGTAGACTATGTAGCGACCTCGGTATTTTCATCACTAACCTGGTGTACAGTTGGTCGATAGCGCAACGTACGTCTGCTCTGTCTTTCGCTGTGACCATTCTGACGAAGGGTGACATCGAGATGAATCAATTCAGCTGACAAACTCTCAGACTCTGATATGACATGGTCCCTGAGAACCAAGGTACGAAGTATCCCTTCATGTTGAGCCAAATGCTGACAGCCATCATCCCACAGATATACGTTAGTGTGAATAGGGTTCCTATAAACGGCTTGTTCCAAAGTACCATCAAACTTCTTTCTGGCCAACACGTCAAAGAGGGGTAGACAGTCACCCTTTTCCACCTCCATAGCGAAGTAAATACTCGGGTGGACTGAATTCAAGTGTTTTAAAATGTCGTTCAAATTCTCACTTCGAAGAACAAAATAAGGAAATTATCGTCCACATATCAGAAAAAAACGCAGGTTTTAAACCGCCGACTCCAATGCACGTTCCTTGAAGTCTTCCATAAACAAACTGGCAAACTGAGGACGGGCTTCCCATCGAAATCCCTCTGTCTGCTCGTAGTACTGGTCATTGAACAAAAGTGTGTTGGCTTCCCCTTACTAAATGATAGGTTCGTGTGCCTGCGATTACTTAATAAAGAGTACTATATTATGAACCAATCTCGGCTTTTGATTCATTAACCGTGCATCAATAATGACTTAGTCGTAATTCGTCGTGCAACACCTACAACGCGTGACCGTGCCTGTAAATGTAAGGCGTGGTTGATCTAATGTGTGTTCCATCATTATCACACACAGAAAACCACTTCATCAAAAATAAAAGGACAGAAAAATGGCACCGTCATTTTGCCTCACTTTTGTCGGATCGCCTTCGTCGTCCTTAGCTGCGACACCCTCCAACACTCTATTTTCCACTCACTGGCATTTCGGCCCTCTTATCGATAGCCTCATACCCATTTCCCTTCCTTTCTCTCCGTACACCGCCCCATTTCCCGCCAGTAGATAACGTATTCAAGCCGTGCAAGGCAAGGTAAAAGCGATACTCGAGGTTTATGAATAAATATATCCAGATACAGTTTCTTTTGAGACACGGCGCTGGAGATTTCCATAATAACGGCCCGTGGCGCGGCGCGCCGGCTCCCCTCTTTCCAGGCTGCTGGAACCCGCAGCCACTCGGCGCCGCAGCCCAGCCACGCCCCCACCTTCTTCAGCCGGTTCGCCTGCCGGCGTTCTTCGGCAGGCCTTGTCTCGCGAGCGCCCTTGTCTGCCGGCGCTGATTCCTTAATTAATAGCGACAAAGTTTATTAACGGCCAGGTATCAGCTTCCGGCAGCAGCTGTGTGTGCGCGCGCGAGCCTTCTTTTCCTTCCTCAACCTCTTCACCCTCCCGGAGCACCCACTTCCCCATCCCCGCTATTCTTCGCGCAGAAATTTCGCTTACAAGTTTTCGCCAAAGTATTTCCATAATTTTAAGAGCTTATCTAAATAACACGTACCTCACCTGAAACTCGATATCGTCTCCCTCATTGTTCATTTTTTCTTCCGTTTTATATTCCTTTTGAGGATGCTTCGTTTTGAGATACTCTACTGTCTACTCATTTCATTACAATCACTCACTACCACCACACTGCACCTGAATGACGCCGTACGAGAGAGGGTGACACGTTGGTCAGTCGGCGCTGCGTGATGGTGTGGACCAAACCACGTGTTTATTTGATCAGGACCTGCCCCTTTTGAGTATCTACTGCATGTTGTTTCAAATATAAAATAGCGCTGTACCGCAATCCACTGCCGTACAGATTCCAATCATAAAGTGGTTTTTAGCAAAGTAAATATATTTCCGAAAAAAATTGAACACTTGGAAATACGACGTCGACTTTGATCCGATGACGATGTATGCTACCTGCGTATTAGCAGATGTACTGAGGTTTGAAGCAAGCAGGCAACCATACTACGGAGATGCACTCGTTCTTCCTACAGTCAACTGAGCGAGTATGAAAGGAGTGAAATTGCGGCATTCCGATTGGCGTGATTATCCTTTCAGAGTATTTCCACACAAACAGGACGTGCTGCGTCACTTCTGCAGTGGTATCGGTGGTCACGTGAACATTCTCAAGCCTGTAGACGAGGTTCTGGACGTTCACGCACCACAGACGCACATCGGGATCGTCGTAATGTAAGTTCAACAGTGGCAGATCGTACGCCTACCACAGACCTGATAAGACGGCCTGTAAGATCAGACGTGTCAACACGAACAGCTGCGAATCTGTTATTAGCAGTCGGACTGTGGGCACGCATACCTCTAGCCATCTTCCGCTCACACCACAGTATCGCCGTGCACCACTGGGCTGGTGCCGTCAGAGGATCTTTTGGAAGATGGAATGGCACACCGTGGTCTTCTGCGATGAAAGCAGATCCTGCCTGCACGCAGGTGACGGTCACTGGCGCGTACGACGTGGACATAGTAGCGCTGACTCGTGGAGTGTATTCGTCCAAGACACTCTGGTCCCACCCCCCCGGACCATATAGTCTGGGGTGCGATAATCTACAACACCTGTTCATCTTTGTAGGTCTGTTGGCGACGCTAACCAGAGCTCTGTACATGCAGAAGTTGTTAGACCGCTCTTCCAACAGGATAACGCTCGTCCACGCACTGCCCGTGGAACTCTACGTGCTCTGCAAGATGTGCGACAAGTTTCCTGGACTGCACGAACTCCTAGGTTGACCCAAATCTACCATGTGTGGGATATGACGGGACGAGAAGTGACTTACGCGCCTCGTCAACCAACAATTATTACAGAACTATGACAACAGGTTGAGCAGGCGTGAAATAACGTATCCAGAACAGTTTTCATCATCTGCGCGATCGACTGGATGCCAGAGTAAGCGCCAACATGGCCGCTCATCAAGGCTACACCATATACTAATATGGCTGTTGCAGGATGAGTCAAAACGTAGTACCTCAGAGCGGTTTGTGCTATTGATTTGTAAATACAATCAATTCATGGACTCGAGATGGACCGCTACAACAATACATCTTGAGTGAATTGTAAACCTGTAAAGCTGATACGTATTGAGCTAAACTGAAGGACGAAAGTAACTTTCGTATAATTTAGCATACCAAGTGACGTAGCCAGATAAAATTCAAACCATACATCGAAAAACTATTACAATATATCATCGAAGGTAACTGACAGAAATACGCAATGAGGTGAACTGAAATGTCATTTTTATTCAAAGCTTGTTATTACACTGATGATGGTACCCTGGACATCACGAAAGGTGGAACAAGGTTCCTAATACGGTGCGTAGGCGCCACTGACGGCAGTAAGTGCTCTGCAACGTGCTTCCATTCTGGCCACGGCGTTGGCAAGGAGTTCTCGTAGGTAGGGTGCTACATTCCTCCACCAGCACCACTGACAATTGGCAAGTTCCGGAGTTCAGACAGGGGGATTAGAGTGCATTTTCTCGGCCTTTCGTAGACGCCAATTCCGCTGAAAATTGTTTTACAGGACGCCAGAAAAGATATGTTACAGTCAGGGAGAGTAATGGAATTCAAATCTCTAACTAATAATAACAATCTGAGTTTTCCAAGGTTACCTAACTCATTCAAGACGAATGCTAAGACAGTTCCTTAAATGGGCAGTGCAGTTTGCTTCACCCATCCTTTTCCAAATGGACCAGTGCCATGTTTCTAGTGATTCTGAACATACGGTTCTGTTGGCGGAGTACAGTGCACTCAGAAGGCAATGGCAAGGCCTCCGTAACGCACAGAGTTGGACGAGGCAGCCGCGCGGCCGTCTCTCGCACCTTCCTGGTGTTCTCCGCAGTGGACCGAGCGCTCCATTAGGGGCAGCGAGCCGGAAGCTGGGCGCCTGGTCATTACCAGCGGGAAGTCGACCTGCACGATAGGCCGCCATTTCTTGCGCTGCCACTTTGCGCCCCGTGGCACGGTCGCCCAATTAGCTGGCCGTGCGAACCGGCGAGCGTAACCTGCGCTTTCGGAAGCTTCGTCTTTCGCTCGGCGAACCCTAATGGTTTCGCAGAGGCAGAACGACTCGACGGGTCACTCCGCCGGACCAAATGACCATTCATCACACCGGCCTGTCATTACAGTAACTGCCGGAGAGGAACTTGATACTTCGCTGCGAGGACGGTTTCTACTTCCCTTACCCACACTAGCTCCTTCCTCACCGAGCTGCGCAGCTTATACAATGTACTGGACACCTGCTGGACGCTTTTACATCTCCCGAATGGTACGCGGTATTAAATCTATGTTTTATCAAGAATAAGTTTCTTCAAATCGTGATTCTATTCTTAAAGACAGCCTGAAACCTTAATCCAGCCTTGCAATAAAAGACACAACAGGCATTTGCTTTTCTCTCATGTTACACTTGTCTGACGCTCGTGGTCCTGTGGTTAGTATTTCTGACTCTAGACCACAGTGCCACGCGTCCGATTTCCGGCTGCGTCGGGGTTTTTCACCGCTCGGGACTTTGTATGTGTGTGTGTGTGTGTGTGTGTGTGTGTGTGTGTGTGTGTGTGTGTGTGTGTTGCCCACATCATATTTCATCATCGACGTGCAAGTCGCCGAAATGGCGTCAAATAAATAGACTTGCACCAAGCAGCCGAACATCCCAGGAGGTGTCTCCCGGCCAATAATGCCATACACACATTTCATTTCACAAGTAGTGAAGCACCCAGAAGTGGAGGACGAAGCGAAATGAAACTTCACTTATTTAGACCGTGCGAGATATTATTTCAGAGATTACAAAACCGAGTCACATTCACAAAGAACACTATGTGTCCACTTGTCAGTACGGCGTTGCACTCCTTCCCCCCTTCTGGCCTGGTTGCACTTACTGATTAGTTTGCGAATGGTGCCCCCTCCTGAGATAAATTCTGCCCACAGCTGTTGGTACCCCAGATACAGACACTGGTACAGACGTCGGAGTCTCACACATTTTCTGCCATGGACGGACCTGATTAACTTGATGGCCATGGTAGTATCTCAAAATCGCCGATAGTCCATATCTGGGTGAGCATTGTCATGTTGAAAAATGGCACCACGATGCTGTCGCATGAGAGATAACGCTAGAGGTTGCAGCATGTTCGTGACGTACCGTTGTGTCGTCAGAGTTCCATCAGTCACCACCAGACAATACTTGAAGTCATAACCAATGCGCCACCCACCCCCTCCAAGCCAATGCTCCAAGAGTAACACCGCTGTTTCTCTCCAAAGTACTGAAAAAATGTGAACTGGACCCAGGTCGGATCCATGCTCGCCGCCAATGGTCATTTATGCGGCGCAAAACTGCTGTTCGTCAACGAACGGAATGCGACGCCATTCATCAGCAGTCTATGGTTCCCGGTCACTATAACACGGCGAAAGCAGCCGTTTGTGATGTGTTGTTAACGGCAGTCTAGCAGTGGACGGTCATTCCTTAGTGCAGTTGCTGCTAGTCTCCGAATGATGGTGTTGGATGACTCAGAATGTTGTAGGGAGTATATTACTTGTTCTCGGATGGCAGGCGCAGATGTAAAGGGGTTACAATGATACCCGATTATGTCTTTTAGATGCTCTGCTTTTTTAATAGGGCAATGTAGTTCTTCACACAACATCTGATGAGACTGCCAATCATTGTACCAGAAAAGAACAATATAAGACGCGTCTTCAGATTCCTGTTCGTCGTATCATAAAACAAATACAATGTAAAAAGCCAATGAAATACTTTTATTAATTTTCAGGCTAACCTAACACCAATTTTATAAAGGTTTATGAAGTTACTACAAATACCTCCCCCCCCCCCCCAAATATCTCCCCCCCCCCCCCTGCCCCATGAACCATGGATCTTGCCGTTGGTGAGGAGGCTTGCGCGTCACAGCAATACAAATAGCCGTACCGCAGGTGCAACCGCAACGGAGGGGTATCTGTTGAGAGGCCAGACAAAAGTGTGGTTCCTGAAGAGGGGCAGCAGCCTTTTCAGTAGTTGCAGGGACAACAGTCTGGATGATTGACTGTTCTGGCCTTGTAACACTAACCAAAACGACCTTGCTATGATGGTACTGTGAACGGCTGAAAGCAAGGGGAAACTACAGCTGTAATTTTTCCCGAGTGCATGCAGCTTTACTGTATGCAGAGCTCCATCAAACCAGTCTCTGAACTGAAGACGACAGCAACGACACAAATTATTAAGAGGTACGAGCTGCGTTCAGTAAGTAATGCTACACTTTTTTTCTCAAAACAGGTTTGTTTTATTCAAAATTCCAAACACCACATCATTCGCTACACTTTCGGCTACAAAACTCTATTTCTCTACAAAATCTCCGCTCATTGTGACGGTCTTACGCCATCTTACCGGGAGGGTGTGTATGTCCGCAGGGAACCGCTCTACGGGTCTTGCTGCATGAGTAACCTCGCCGTCATCCATGTACTGCTTCCTACGGAGAGCATCTTTCATTGGACCGAACAGACGGAGTCGCAAGGTTCTAGATCGCGGCACACACCTTTGAGTATCCTAACCCGCGCACGAGTCTGTCAGCACAAACAGACATGTCCAGTTTTACAGCGAGTTATTTGTGTGATCCATCGATCACCTCGAATGAGAGCGTCCGAACATTCCAATACTTCAGGAGTCGCAGCTGTGTGTGGCCGGCCGGTAAGCGAAGGGACAGACATGTTTTTGCGACTTTGTTCCGATGATTATATACCCCACGCCCAACGACTCACCGTGCTTTCGTTCATTGCCAAGTCTCTGTAGATATACTGCAAGCACCTGTGAATACCTGCAATGCTCTCGTTTTCCACCAAAAGAAACTCGTTGACAGCTCTCTGATGGATAACCCACGTCTGTTACAGACGCCACTTTGAAGAATACAAACAGCGTCGTCTCCTGTCAGAATTCCAGGAAACTATAGAGGCTGAAGCGGGAATATTCCACGATTTCCCACAAAAATTTTTGCATTGTTTCAACGGAAATTGGCTGTGTTTCATTACTCTTTGAATAGCCCTCGTATTTTGAAAACGATAGACACGCTGATGTGTCAGGCCTTTGAATGCCCGTTATGACACGATGCAGACAGCTGTGCAACGCGTCCTTAATGGTCTGCTATTCCGGATTTTGCTAGAGGCAAATGGATAAAGATGAGGTTTGGCACAAAATCTAAACGTCTGATCAACATTGCAATTGAATCTCCACCAGAGTTCATACATGTCGCCCTTCGTGTCAGTTAATTTGTATGGGACACATCGGCAACATGTCCTCCCAAGCATTTATAAACAACAAAGCTAAGAATTCTCCTGCTCACCTACAATTCTTTAGCTAAGAATGTTAGAGAGAGTTGCTAGTTTTGTGCAAGAATCACTCATACTTGCTCGCTCTAATCTGTCATTGATATATAATCAGAATAGATGCGGAAATAAGTCCAAGAACATTTTGTGCAAGAATGTCGTAAGAAGCTTCGTTCTCTAACTTCCCTGAAATAAGTGAAATGTCCCTTACTGCGACAAGTATTTATTTTCAAGAACATATTAAATGTACTTTTTTCTCATTTTGACTTACGGTGCCTCCAGTGAGTACAAGGATACCTTTTTAAAACACGTTGTCAGCTTTTCAGCAATTTAAACTTTTTTATACATGGTGAATTTCTTGATAACTATTTCACGTACTTTCTGGATAAATAAAATTGATTATTATTAATTTTTTGAGAAACGTAGAACACTGTTTCATCATGACTCAACAACGAAAATAGAAAATGTAAAATTTTTAAATGTTATATATTTCAAACTAACAAAGCTTCTTGTTATGCTGTATTAGGAATTACATCTTAAACATACTGATGGTACAATTAATTCATTTGTGCACATACGTGACATTTTATTTGTTAGTGCGCGACATGTATTTGTAATGTTGTTTATTACTTAATCGCTGTTGAAATCTGTTGCCTCGTTTTGTCTCTTCAGCGAATTTAATTAAATTTTAAGACGTGTCTGAAATCAGAAAACCTATTACGTATATACTTTCAGGAACTAGTTAATTCTTTGGTGTAAGGCTGTTAATGGACTGAAGCGTAAGGATTTACAGCACTCAGCATGAAGTGTCAAACAATTATAAACGTACATATAGGTTCGTGTACGATGCAGCTTACTTAAAAAATTTGATACTTGTCGAAGATATAATTTACCAAGACGAAAAAAGAGTAGTGATAACTCTGAGGAAAGTACAAACCGCTAATTATGCTGCATGGTGAAATTTATATCACTAAGAGGTAGATCCATTACTGTATCAAGGAAGAAGAGAATTCAATAATTCGTCATAGCAACTGAAGAATTGTATGAAATACTCTCCAATGAAAAATTCGAAGTATGGAAGTTCTGCAACAGAAAAAAATCTCGTTCTGTGTTTCTAAAATACTGTGTATATAAAGTTGGTGCACCAAATAGTAACGGAAGAATCAGTTATCTTCGTGTGAAATACGCGAAAATGTGTAGTTGAATAGAAGAAACGTAATTCATCAAGTCGTGTAGAAGTTCCGTCATATGTAGAGATCAGTCACATCAACAAACAATACATTATAAAGTACGATCGGTGAAACATACCTTCATGAACTATCAAACAATCGTTCCAAATCATTACGCAGAAATCGCGATTTGTCCATACAAAGAAACTGCCAAATAGTTCGTTATCTTCAGCAGACTATAAAACTCCAAGTGTAACAGATCAAAAGGAAGTCCTGTTGCTGCAATATGTTGGTTATTTGGGTAAGGGGTCCAAACAGAGAGATCATAGTTTCCATCGGTTTAGGAAAGGACGCGGAAGGAAGTCCTCCGTGCCCTTTCAAAGGAACCACCTCGGCATTTACCTGAAACGATTTAGGAGAATCACGGAAAACCTAAACCAGAATGGCCGGCGCAGGTTTGAAACGTCGTCCTCCCGAATGCGAGTGCGAATAAAAAGTATTGTGAGAGCAATCTGTAATTCTTCCAGTTCACGGAGCCAAATGCTTGGCTCGCTTTAATCCACTCATAATGGATGTTAGCACTCCGAGGCAATACGTACACAACTGCTTACGTACAGCACTCCATAACATACACTGACGGAAGAAAAATCCGAACACCACAGAACTTCTGAATAATGACATTTCGAGTCTGGATAACATATTTAAGTAATTAACTTTGCAAGATCACAAGTTAATGTAAAGGCGAGATAACCCTTTGCTAATGTAGAATGCTGGTACATTAATAATCGGAGTAACCACCAGATTGTTGAATTCAAGCATGCAAGAGTGCATGCATTGTGTTGTACAGATGCCGAATGTCAAAAAAATGGTTCAAATGGCTCTGAGCAGTATGGGACTTAACTTCTGAGGTCATCAGTCCCCTAGACTTAGAACTACTTAAACCTAACTAACCTAAGGACATCACACACATCCTTGCCTGAGACAGGATTCGAACCTGCGACCGTAGCGGTCGCGCGGTTCCAGACTGTAGCTCCTAGAACCGTTCGGGCCGAAAGTCAGTTTGTGGGATGGAGTTACACCCCTGTTGCACTTGGTCGGTCAATACACTGACGATTATTGCTGGTCGTGGATAACGCTGGAGTTGTCATCAGGTTAAAACAGCGGTATGTGGATGAGCATTATCCTGTTGGAAAGCACTCCGTGAAGTGCTGTTCATGAATGACAGAAAACAGGTCGAGTCACCAGAAAAGCGTACAAATTTGCAGTGAAAGTGCATGGGATAACGACGATAGTGCTCCTGCGGTCATACGAAAACGCACACCAAAACATACTCCAGATATAGGTCCAACGTGTCTAACATGCAGACAGATTGGTTGCAGGCCCCCAACTGGCCTCCTTGTAATCAATATACGGCCATCACTGGCATCGAGGCAGATCTAGCTTTCATCAAAAAACACAACAGACCTACTTCCTGCCCCCCCCCCCCCCGATCTCTCGCTTCACACTACTGAAGTCGCTGATGGCGATGGTTTGGGCTCAGTGGAATGCACGCTACAGGACTCGGAGTTGTCCTTGAAGTAACCGATTTGTAACAGTTAGTTGTATCACCATGATGCCAACGGCTGCTCACATTGCTGCTGCAGGTCCAGCACTATGCGCCAGAGCCACACGCCGATCACGATGGTCTTTACTCTCGGTAGGGCCACGTGGCCGTCCGGAGCCCTAACTTCTTGCGACCACACATTTTCATGGCTACCACTGACATCAGCCATGTACAGTGGCTACATTCCTGCCATGTTTTTCTGAAGTGTCGCAGAAGGAACACCAGCTTCTGGTAGCTCTATTACAAGACCTCGTTCAGACTCAGTGAGCTGTTGATAACTGTCTTTTTCGCCTTAAGGGGGACGTTGATGAAAAACACACACTATTTAAAAAATGTACCAAATCCACAGTTTTGGAGATATGGCAATGAAATTTTGTACCACGTTTTACATGAAAGTAACACATTTACATATAAAATCCTTTCATTATATGTATTCAACATTTTTTAATGAAATTTGAAGTTTTATTTTCAAAAAATAATGTATGTTCCTTTTTCTCAGAAAGTATTCAAGAGATTTCTACAAAAATTTCTCTGTTTCATATTTTTATATGTTGTACGCTTCTCTCATGAGGTTTTTGGAATAGGTCAAATAGTATCATTTTCATATTTTTTTAAAAATTATGATTCCACAAGTACAATTTTAAATTCATCCAAAATTGCAAGCACTTTGCCCCATATCTCAGCTTGCAATCACAATTTCAAAATTGGCTCCTGAGGCAACGTTTATTAGGTTTACAGAAATATGTGTACAAAATTTCATAATTCAAGCATTCGTAGAATCTGAGGAAAAGGTACATAAAATTTAAAAAACAAACTTTTCACGAAACGCAATTTAAAGTTCGACCTAACTTTGTTCCTTATGTAACTTCTTCAGAAGGCACCACATTTGTACTCTGGTTCGTCTTTCCCTTCAAGGCTTCTCTTCTGGTTTCTTGTTGTCTGTCTTATTTCCTTTACCAGGTCTTCAACTGACTTATCAGCTGCAGAGACGCGCTGAAAATATATTTTTCTCAGGATGTCTTGAGTAAAATTTCCTATTTTGAAGCCCATTCTTTCTAAAGCTTCATTCTCCCGACGTTCCCATCATTAAATACAATAACTGCATCATAAGTTGCAATTCTGACCACTGTAGCAGATGCAAATGTGTTTTTAGGGCATCGTTTCCATATGAGTGAATTTAGCGACTCATTTGGATTTTGGGTTTTGCCATGAACACACTGTTTGAGAAGTCAGTATCGGCCAAAGACGATATATAAAACCAAAGAGTATGTATCACGGCCTTCTAGATGTATCCCGCACACCTTTGGTTGAAAGTAATACACAAAATCGTTGTTCACTGAGCTGGTACTGAAGTGCTGCTTCAAAACGTGGGCGTGGCAGGGAGGCAGCGTCACACTTTTAATTAATTTTCAGGCACTTCGGATGCGATTTCAACATTGAAACTTCGGGAACTTATTGTCCATGAGTTTTACTAACAAATAAAAAATTAATCGAAAATTGACATTTTTGGTCAGTTTCATCAACGTCCCCCCTCAAGGGCATTCTTGACTAACAACAACTCACCACGTCTAATCTTAAAGGTAACTAACGCTCACGACCGTCACAGTGCGTATTTAAAGCAAACCGCAGAGTGGCTCTGCTAGCGCCACTCTTATGCGACTGGTAAGAAATTTGAATAATCACCTTTCAGATGCAGAAACAGATCTGCCAACTTTGGTTTACGTCGCACATCTCCTCATTGTGCTGTGATTTTTTCCCGTCATTATAGACAGACAACAAGCAGGAAATGTTGCGCCACGTAGGAAACCGCCTTGTGAACAAATGTGGAAGCAATGAGAGGTTTCTGGTACATGTCTGAGTCAGAGTGTAACGTACACTGCATTATGTGCACATTTCTCTTTCATCATATCGCGATCGTTCAACGCGGTGAAAGCGATTACGCATCATTCCTGTGCTGAATTCCGCCTTAGTATCAACTGTAGAACGTGATGAATTCAGAGTTTATTGTCTCATGAGACAATTCAGCAGTGATTCTAGAACAGTAGGTATATTCTACACTTCACGATATTTTACTTTAATACTCCCAATCGTCTTGTGCATTACTCAAACTGCATTACTAAAAAACTTTCCAACATATTTTAAAGCAGAACCAGTCTTGAGTAATATAATACCTGCCCTCGTAAAAAGCTTTTCTGTTAGTTGTGACTGTCAAAGCTGATCACACAGGGCCATTAATTGCGTTTATATGTTTTGCTTTATAAGGCTTAAATCTTCACATAATATGTACATTAAATTAATTTTTACGTGAAACACTTCTAAACATTGAGCGGGTTACAGCAAATGTCCGACATAATGGTTACTAGAAAAAAAAAGGGCATCAGCTGTTTTGGGATTAAATTTAAGAAAGTCATAGGGAACTACAATGAAGAAAATAAAAAGCTTTATTGCTGTAAAAACAAATACAGGCCGTCAGTTGCGGAATGTGCAGTAATCCAGCTAATGCCCCGTTATCCTTGTATGACAGTGTCCAAAATTACGTCGAAATCTGTAACATCGGCCAGGAAATTTAAAGCGCGAAATCAAGATTTAGTGATAACAAATGGGCAATCTAAAAGATGCGCTTCAAGATGTTAACATAAAATACATGTCCTCAGAGTGCATCAAAATACTTCATCCATTAGCAAGTCGTAATCAGAATTTCGAAGAGAATATTTTCATTTGATAACGAACGATAGCGAACAGATGAGGCTTAAACGGAACCTGAAGCTATATCGACCAAGTCTGGCCCGTGTGTTTTCAGGCTACTGAGAGCTGGTGAATGTAACAGTATGAAATTCTCTTTCATCTACCTCAAAAACACTATACAAATTTCACAACGAAAAATGTAAAGCATTCAGTAGTTGCCTAAATAAGCCCTACAAATCATATAAACTTTCAGACAGTATATAAAAAGAATGTATTTCTCTATATTTGTGGGGGTGACCGGGGTGGGGGAATAACGAGTGAACGTTTAGATGTAGTTGGCTGCTAGTTGTGTGTAGTATGACGTTATAAAGCAATGTGTGTATAGTATGCTCAGTGACTGGTAGTGAGAAATGAATGAACGGTGTGGCACTTGCCTTTTGCAGTGTTAAATAAAGTCTGTGCAAAATAGATTGTACACTGTGGATAAAACGAATGAGCTAGCACCGTTGTATTCGCGAGTGTGGAGATGCCTGTCTTCAGCCAGCCATCCTGCTGTTGGTTTCCCGTTACTTCCCGAAATTACTTCAGAAAAATGCCAGGATGTTTGATATTGCAAGGCCATGGCCAACTACCCGTCCCACCCCGTTCAAATTAGATCTGTAAGTATGTAAATGCTTGCAAATATGTTAATTTTGTTGCTCTTAAAACGTAATATTAAGATGAAACGGCCAATTTTCTTGGGAAAGGCATTCGCGGCTGAATAAAACTACTACTATTAGTATTGCCAATTCTTTTCACAACACGCTACGTGAGGATGCTTGGGCCCCGACGAAAGAAATGAATGTAGCAAGGCGGTGCGAGACTGTGCAAAACTGTGGCGCACATACGAGACACGCAGACAGCACAATGAAACACTCAGGACCACTCCCGTTCTATTCTAGTGTCTTCAGGCATCGCGTTTTGGTGCTGTGACGATTTCGTTCGCGTTCTTCCAACCGTATTATGTGTCTGTGCAAGTAGATCCACATTAGTTTGCGAATCTATGCAGTTTACATGAACCGTAATACGCAAGTGCGCTATCCAGAATGGAATTTTGCGCTGCGATGAGTTAGATACGTTGTATCTGTGCTGTTTGGGGACCAACAAAGAGGATGTGATGAAACACGCATCCTCGGGCGTAAAATACTCAGAGAGCTTGCAAATCCCCTGGTATTCACGTCACGACAGGAGTTGCGCGTAATGGGAGGCCGCAATTGACGTCGAACAAGATGATCACTCTGTTCGATGTAAAGACTGTTTGAAAAGGAAGCACCCCAGGAGGATGCTGAGTAGATCATTTTGAATTTAAATGTACAAGGATGTATGAGTCCAATTTGGATCGAATGTAACTGAGAGTGAAATGCCTATGAATTTCTCTCTTACAGATCTACGATATTAGCATCAGAAATTACTAGAGCTTCGTTTACAAAACTATGTGGTGAATAAAGATATTTTCGTGATTAACAGTGCTATGAGAAGAATCTATATACCTCTGAGTGCGGACATATTTACAATTAATGAGTGTGGAAACAGAATTAGGTATTCTACACGGTCCCACAAAACATTTATGATAGCAGCTTAGTTGATCCCTCTTGTGTATGGAATTTGTGCAACGCACGTTTATTTACAAAATCCGCTATCTGCTGCTGGAACCACACACACGACGAAGTACCTCGACATATCTTCCTAGAACGAACAACATATCTGAGGGGAAAACGGAGCTTACTGAGATCTAGCAGAGGAATCCTAACAAACAGTATTCCATCCACGACAGATGTCACTTACAAAACTTTCCTTGGGAAATTTGTTGAGTATGGTTTGTCAGCCTGGCGTCCTTAACAAGTTTGATTAACCTAAGAGATACAAGGTGTGTGAGAAAACCGCTACGGTCGCAGGTTCGAATCCTGCCTCGGACATGGATGTGTGTGATGTCCTTAGGTTAGTTAGGTTTAAGTAGTTCTAAGTTCTAGGGGACTGATGACCTCAGAAGTTAAGTCCCATAGTGCTCAGAGCCATTTGAACCATTTTTGAGGCCGAGAACACGCTGAAGATGAACCTTGCTCAGGGAGACTTTCAACTTCAGAACCCGACGAAAAGGTCGATTGTGTGCGTGCTCTTGTGAGATCAGACCGGCGTTTCACAATAAGGATGGTGGGTGACCTGTTGAAGTTAAGCACTTTCATTATACATGAAATTTTGACTGAAACTTTTCACTTGTGAAACGTTTGTGCGAAAATGGTGAAAGAAATCTTACAATTGAGGAGAAGGACAATCGAAGAAATGTGTGCGTTGATCTTCTTGAGAGGACTGCCATCATCACTCGTGTGATGACAGGCGATGAATCCTGGATTATTGAGTTCTATTCTGAGACAAAGCGGCAAAGTGACAGGTGGAACTCTGGGACATCTCCTCGACCGAAAAACGCCGGAATGAGCTAATAGAAGTTCGAAACAAGGCTGATTTACTTTTTTGACAGCAGTGGTATCGAGTATAATGAATTCGTTCCTCCAGGGCAAACTATCAAGCAGGTGTTTTACAAGGATGTCCTTGAAACGCTCAGAAAAAGGGTGAGTCTAGTGAGACATCACATAGCAGACAAATGGATGCTGCAACTTGACAAAGCCCCATGTCACACGATCACTTACACCGCGAAATTTTTTATTTCAAAAGGCTTTCCTGTTTTTCCACAGCCCCCTTATTCACCTCACCTGAATCATTGTGAAATTTTTCTTTTCCTGGAATTGAGAAAGGTCTGGAAAAGGCATCATTTTTGGACTCGTTAGAATATTCAAAGGAATGTTAAAGGCCCTACTAGCTGAAGCGTTTCAGCGCTGCTTTCAAGATGGGAACAACGACTCCGCCCCTATATAACTACCGAAGGGAAGTGCTTTGAAGGGGACGACATTGTTTGAAAAAACAATTTGATAAAAAATTCCGTCTCATTGCTTTTCTAACACACCTCTGAGAGGCGATTCAAAGAAGAGCTGTGCGATTAGTAACAATTTTGTTCTATTAGTTCGACAAGGTTGCGGAAGTACTGCGTGAACTCCAGTGGAAGGCGTGAAATACAGCGTCCGCCCGAAAAGTTCTAAGTTTTATTGTATCCCTGGCGTACAAGAGACGGGAGTGCAGCAGCTAAGGTACCATGTTCAACTAATGTTCATTCGATCAGTCAGTTACAAGTGGACGGTGTTAAGCAGTCGACGTGTAGTTGTAGTGTGTCAACGGTGCTGTGGTACAGATTACAATGGAACAACGTCTCTGAATCTAGTGTTCAAGATATTCTACACAATGGTTTGAAGAAGCAAAAAGTGTATCCAAAATTCGTCCAGTGCATTTTGACTCCTGAACGAAAATAACGACGCGTGGTCTTCTGCTGCGACTTCAATGAAGTGCAAAACGCGTACAGTTCTTTTCTGGAAAACAATGTCACAGGGGACAAGACTTGATGTTACCATTAAGAATATACCACAAACGAAAAAAATGTTCAAATGTGTGTGAATTGCTAAGGGACCAAACTGCTGATGTCATCGGTCCCTAGATTTACACACTACTTAAACTAACTTATGCTAAGAACAAAACAGACACCCATGCCCGAGGGAGGACTCGAACCTCCGGCGGGAGGGGCCGCGCAATCCGTGACATGACTCCTCAAACCGCGTGGCCACTCCGCGTGTCACCGCAAGCGACAAAGTGCAGAAAGTCACATTAAGGTTCAACGTTTTAACTACATAACTGACATTCAAACTAAATAATGTAATGAAAGAGTTAACAACATCACAAATAAGTAATTTTCTGACACTTCCGCATGTTTGTATGAACATGCTATGTGTTGTACTCTAGTGGGGGGAGGAAACTGCGTAGGACACCTGAAGCCTTGAAACAGCCACATTAACGTTCTGTGTCTTTTTTTAAGTCTAGTCTCGAAACGTTTTGGTTTTGATGAGATAAATGTGCGTCGTGGGTAGCATTCCTGAAAAATTCGGAGAGCACACGTTTCAACAGGAGTCACGAAGAAACATGTTACTTACTCCACCATAAATGTCGTATAACGACGGATGATAAATAAAATGAAGGAGCCATACTTAAAGCACAGAATAACTGCGTGGAAAAAAACTGGACTTCTGTATCGAAAGATGTAGTTTTTACATTGGCACTCAATCACTAAAATGCTTGGTTGACTTTGTAATGTAGTTGCAAGTGGGTAACGGAAAGCATAGCAACCCCATGTTTCTTACTTCTCCGAATTTGTATTAAATGCAGATGTTAAGGCTACTGTTCAGTAGGCTAATTAATCGTAGTATTACGTAGTTTCCACTGTGTCATACCACAAGTCGATCCTCAGAATGTGTACCTTAACCTGTAGGTTATTTCACGAATAATAGGTGTGTTTTAGAAAAAAATATTTGCGTTTCTGATAAATGATTGTTGGAGACACCAACCAACCTAAAAGTATAGTAGTCCTAATAGCTATAATTATATTTTCTGCAAACAAAGTAAATGCTGATGTAGGTAATAAAAATGTTTGTGCTTACCAGTTACACCCTGCGTATGTGTGGTGTCTTCTCTGTCAGACATGTCCGATGAAACAGACAGGACACAAAATTCTCTCTCTCTCTCTCTCTCTCTCTCTCTCTCTCTCTCTCTCTCTCTCTCACACACACACACACACACACACACACACACATATATATATATATATATATATATATATATATATATATATATATATATATATATATATACGAGGGCAGTTCAATAAGTAATGCAACACATTTTTTTTCTGAAACAGGGGTTGGTTTATTCAGCATTGAAATACACCAGGTTATTCCCCAATCTTTTAGCTACACAACACTATTTTTCAACGTAATCTCCATTCAATGCTACGGCCTTACGCCACCTTGAAATGAGGGCCTGTATGCCTGCACGGTACCATTCCACTGGTCGATGTCGGAGCCAACGTCGTACTGCATCAATAACTTCTTCATCATCCGCGTAGTGCGTCCCACGGATTGCGTCCTTCATTGGGCCAAACATATGGAAATCCGACGGTGCGAGATCGGGGCTGTAGGGTGCTTGAGGAAGAACAGTCCACTGAAGTTTTGTGAGCTCCTCTCGGGTGCGAAGACTTGTGTGAGGTCTTGCGTTGTCATGAAGAAGGAGAAGTTCGTTCTGATTTTTGTGCCTACGAACACGCTGAAGTCGTTTCTTCAATTTCTGAAGAGTAGCACAATACACTTCAGAGTTGATCGTTTGACCATGGGGAAGGACATCGAACAGAATAACCCCTTCAGCGTCCCAGAAGACTGTAACCGTGACTTTACCGGCTGAGGGTATGGCTTTAAACTTTTTCTTGGTAGGGGAGTGGGTATGGCGCCACTCCATTGATTGCCGTTTTGTTTCAGGTTCGAAGTGATGAACCCATGTTTCATCGCCTGTAACAATCTTTGACAAGAAATTGTCACCATCAGCAACATGACGAGCAAGCAATTCCGCACAGATGGTTCTTCTTTGCTCTTTATGGTGTTCGGTTAGACAACGAGGGACCCAGCGGGAACAAACCTTTGAATATCCCAACTGGTGAACAATTGTGACAGCACTACCAACAGAGATGTCAAGTTGAGCACTGAGTTGTTTGATGGTGATCCGTCGATCATCTCGAACGAGTGTGTTCGCACGCTCCGCCATTGCAGGAGTCACAGCTGTGCACGGCCGGCCCGCACGCGGGAGATCAGACAGTCTTGCTTGACCTTGCGGCGATGATGACACACGCTTTGCCCAACGACTCACCGTGCTTTTGTCCACTGCTAGATCACCGTAGACATTCTGCAAGCGCCTATGAATATCTGACATGCCCTGGTTTTCCGCCAAAAGAAACTCGATCACTGCCCGTTGTTTGCAACGCACATCCGTTACAGACGCCATTTTAACAGCTCCGTACAGCGCTGCCACCAGTCGGAAGTCAATGAAACTATACGAGACGAAGCGGGAATGTTTGAAAATATTTCACAAGAAATTTCCGGTTTTTTCAACCAAAATTGGCCGAGAAAAAAAATGTGTTGCATTACTTATTGAACTGCCCTCGTATATACACACTCCTGGAAATGGAAAAAAGAACACATTGACACCGGTGTGTCAGACCCACCATACTTGCTCCGGACACTGCGAGAGGGCTGTACAAGTAATGATCACACGCACGGCACAGCGGACACACCTGGAACCGCGGTGTTGGCCGTCGAATGGCGCTAGCTGCGCAGCATTTGTGCACCGCCGCCGTCAGTGTCAGCCAGTTTGCCGTGGCATACGGAGCTCCATCGCAGTCTTTAACACTGGTAGCATGCCGCGACAGCGTGGACGTGAACCGTATGTGCAGTTGACGGACTTTGAGCGAGGGCGTATAGTGGGCATGCGGGAGGCCGGGTGGACGTACCGCCGAGTTGCTCAACACATGGGGCGTGAGGTCTCCACAGTACATCGATGTTGTCGCCAGTGGTCGGCGGAAGGTGCACGTGCCCGTCGACCTGGGACCGGACCGCAGCGACGCACGGATGCACGCCAAGACCGTAGGATCCTACGCAGTGCCGTAGGGGACCGCACCGCCACTTCCCAGCAAATTAGGGACACTGTTGCTCCTGGGGTATCGGCGAGGACCATTCGCAACCGTCTCCATGAAGCTGGGCTACGGTCCCGCACACCGTTAGGCCGTCTTCCGCTCACGCCCCAACATCGTGCAGCCCGCCTCCAGTGGTGTCGCGACAGGCGTGAATGGAGGGACGAATGGAGACGTGTCGTCTTCAGCGATGAGAGTCTTGCCTTGGTGCCAATGATGGTCGTATGCGTGTTTGGCGCCGTGCAGGTGAGCGCCACAATCAGGACTGCATACGACCGAGGCACACAGGGCCAACACCCGGCATCATGGTGTGGGGAGCGATCTCCTACACTGGCCGTACACCACTGGTGATCGTCGAGGGGACACTGAATAGTGCACGGTACATCCAAACCGTCATCGAACCCATCGTTCTACCATTCCTAGACCGGCAAGGGAACTTGCTGTTCCAACAGGACAATGCACGTCCGCATGTATCCCGTGCCACCCAACGTGCTCTAGAAGGTGTAAGTCAACTACCCTGGCCAGCAAGATCTCCGGATCTGTCCCCCATTGAGCATGTTTGGGACTGGATGAAGCGTCGTCTCACGCGGTCTGCACGTCCAGCACGAACGCTGGTCCAACTGAGGCGCCAGGTGGAAATGGCATGGCAGGCCGTTCAACAGGACTACATCCAGCATCTCTACGATCGTCTCCATGGGAGAATAGCAGCCTGCATTGCTGCGAAAGGTGGATATACACTGTACTAGTGCCGACATTGTGAATGCTCTGTTGCCTGTGTCTATGTGCCTGTGGTTCTGTCAGTGTGATCATGTGTTGTATCTGACCCCAGGAATGTGTCAATAAAGTTTCCCCTTCCTGGGACAATTCTTATTTCAATTTCCAGGAATATATATATATATATATATATATATATATATATATATATATATATATATATATATACTCCTGGAAATGGAAAAAAGAACACATTGACACCGGTGTGTCAGACCCACCATACTTGCTCCGGACACTGCGAGAGGGCTGTACAAGCAATGATCACACGCACGGCACAGCGGACACACCAGGAACCGCGGTGTTGGCCGTCGAATGGCGCTAGCTGCGCAGCATTTGTGCACCGCCGCCGTCAGTGTCAGCCAGTTTGCCGTGGCATACGGAGCTCCATCGCAGTCTTTAACACTGGTAGCATGCCGCGACAGCGTGGGCGTGAACCGTATGTGCAGTTGACGGACTTTGAGCGAGGGCGTATAGTGGGCATGCAGGAGGCCGGGTGGACGTACCGCCGAATTGCTCAACACGTGGGGCGTGAGGTCTCCTCAGTACATCGATGTTGTCGCCAGTGGTCGGCGGACGGTGCACGTGCCCATCGACCTGGGACCGGACCGCAGCGACGCACGGATGCACGCCAAGACCGTAGGATCCTACGCAGTGCCGTAGGGGACCGCACCGCCACTTCCCAGCAAATTAGGGACACTGTTGCTCCTGGGGTATCGGCGAGGACCATTCGCAACCGTCTCCATGAAGCTGGGCTACGGTCCCGCACACCGTTAGGCCGTCTTCCGCTCACGCCCCAACATCGTGCAGCCCGCCTCCAGTGGTGTCGCGACAGGCGTGAATGGAGGGACGAATGGAGACGTGTCGTCTTCAGCGATGAGAGTCGCTTCTGCCTTGGTGCCAATGATGGTCGTATGCGTGTTTGGCGCCGTGCAGGTGAGCGCCACAATCAGGACTGCATACGACCGAGGCACACAGGGCCAACACCCGGCATCATGGTGTGGGGAGCGATCTCCTACACTGGCCGTACACCACTGGTGATCGTCGAGGGGACACTGAATAGTGCACGGTACATCCAAACCGTCATCGAACCCATCGTTCTACCATTCCTAGACCGGCAAGGGAACTTGCTGTTCCAACAGGACAATGCACGTCCGTATGTATCCCGTGCCACCCAACGTGCTCTAGAAGGTGTAAGTCAACTACCCTGGCCAGCAAGATCTCCGGATCTGTCCCCCATTGAGCATGTTTGCGACTGGATGAAGCGTCGTCTCACGCGGTCTGCATGTCCAGCACGAACGCTGGTCCAACTGAGACGCCAGGTGGAAATGGCATGGCAAGCCGTTCCACAGGACTACATCCAGCATCTCTACGATCGTCTCCATGGGAGAATAGCAGCCTGCATTGCTGCGAAAGGTGGATATACACTGTACTAGTGCCGACATTGTGCATGCTCTGTTGCCTGTGTCTATGTGCCTGTGGTTCTGTCAGTGTGATCATGTGATGTATCTGACCCCAGGAATGTGTCAATAAAGTTTCCCCTTCCTGGGACAATGAATTCACGGTGTTCTTATTTCAATTTCCAGGAGTGTATGTGTGTGTGTGTGTGTGTGTGTGTGTGTGTGTGTGTAGAGGGGCTCATGTTAATTTCAAAAGCTGCGATCGAAGAGGGTTAATGGACACTGGTTACGGCTACCATGTGACAAATTGAGAATTTGGGTTGGGAAGAGAAATGTGTCCAGATAGCTGAGGTGGTTAAGGCGATCGCTTGCGTTAAGTGTGAAATTTGGGGTTGAGGTGATGATGGTTTTGAGTCCCAGTCTGGACAAATTTCCGCTTGCTACCGTTTAATTTATTTCACTGCCCTGCTCAGGCCAAATACTAAGAGCATCGACAGCCCACTGCAATTTTAATGTGGATGCATACTACGACTGAAATCTTGCAATACAAATCCTAAAGCTGCAAGCAAAGGTTAATGGTCAATGGACGCTCCTAGCCTGTGACAAGTTGAGAATTTACGTCGGATGGCAAGTGTATGCAGATGGCCGAGGCGCTTGTGTGGTGGCGCTCGACCTGGAGGTAAGGCGGTTCCAATTATCTTGGTGGAGAAAATTTTCATGTGCCCTTCGGCAGGCTAGCAGCAGGGACGTATTTTTACGTCCTCGCCGCACACCTCGCTCGCGGAGTTGTTCACGTGATTCTGCCGTCTTAGTGCACTATATTTCCTTAGTATTTTTTTTAATCTTGTGGGACTTAACTGCTAAGGTAATCAGTCCCTAAGCTTACACACTACTTAACCTAAATTATCCGAAGGACAAACACACACACCCAGGCCCGCGGGAGGGCTCGAACCTCAGCCAGGACCAGCCGCACAGTCCATGACTGCAGCGCCTCAGACCGCTCGGCTAATCCCGCGTGGCATTTTCTTAGTAAGAGAATGCCAATGGCAAATCGACACTAACGATCACCTTTTCACCTGAATATGCTCGACACAAAAGCACTTGAAATCGAGCAGTTTATCAGAAAAAATTGACTGGAACGATCTTATTAGCATCCTTCTGTTTATAGCGAACAGCGTGATGTTTGTGAAACTGATTAATGAAGAAGTATGTGACTGAATTCTACGTGCAACTCGAAGTGGTTTTAAGTTTGGTCTAGAACACATCGGTAACGTAAATGTGGAACACGCGGGACTTGGGAATTATAATTTATGATGGCTAGCCGAAGACGTGCTGGGCATGTGGCCGAGAAGGACAGCTCCATTCAAGCTGTATGCAACGCAGAATCGCATATTTACCGCTTGGGGACCAGCAGACCACGACCGCCCCGATGATGCTCCCGCTAACGTTTGTCGAAATTCTCGATAACGACCACCTACCACTATCACCACTGGCTCCTACTACTGACACATCGCCGTCTCCAGTAGAGCCTCAGGATGTTACGGACGGAACGACACGCTTCCCTCTCCTCCTCTCTTGTGCAGTTGTGAGCAATCTCTGGATCAGGGGATGGCCCTTGGCTCCATGGTTGTGCCTACCGATGCTTTTGTGCCTCACCATACGGATCCCCCAGGCGTCTTCGGACAATGAAGATCATGCGCACAAGCTACGGTCGCCGACGAGACGTCGGAAACAACGGATCTCCGCGTCTGACACCTGCAGGACGCAATCACAAGACGATAAGGATCAAAACTCTCAAGATGTTCACTGGATGAACGATTCCGTGGTGGAAGAACCAGCCTGCTCCCCGTCGGAGCTACTCCCGGACGTTGAACGGCAGCTGAGCCAGCAGCACTCTTTCACCGCCGACATGACAATACCTTTGGGCTCGACACGTACTTCCTTGGATGTGCAACGTCCACGCACCTCTGCGTGGTCTTATAATGCAGAAGACGAAACATCCATCGTTGTAATAACAGCGAATGCTGCTGCTCCAACACACGACTGCTAGTCGACAGGGATACCGAATGGGGATGCGCAGTCCCCTGGGACAACATTTCTGTTCGCTGCTACTCATCCTGCCTCCAAGAGCGTCCCAGTCGTCACAGTACCGCGTCAAGTTTACAGGATTGGCTCCATCAATGTCAACACCATTGGCACCCCTTGTAAACAACAAGTGCTCCGCGAAAACTTGAGGGCGTCGGACCCCAATGTTGCCCTACTGCAAGAAGTTTGCCTAGCGACGTTTCTTACTATCTATGGCTATGTTTGCTACCTCACGCCGTGTGCTGACAGCGGCAATGGGACGGCTATCCTTTTCAAAGAAGACATTGAGGTAGACGAAGTGCTTTACTTACCATCGGCTAGGGCTCTTGCTGTGACTTTCCACAGTGTCCGAATCATCAATGTTTACGGTCCTTCGGGCATGGCCAAGCGACGGGAACGGTCGCGAGTCTTTTCAGGAGAAGTCGCCCCTTTGTTTATGGGACGCTACACCCGTAACATTCTTGGCGCGGACTTCAATAGTGTGTTATCCCAGAAGGACCAACATACCCATTTCACCACATGCTAGAAACTAAAGCTGCTTGTTCATGAACTGAACCTCACGAATACTTGGGTCAGCATGCATGGTGATAGACCTGGGTATACGTACACTCCTGGAAATGGAAAAAAGAACACATTGACACCGGTGTGTCAGACCCACCATACTTGCTCCGGACACTGCGAGAGGGCTGTACAAGCAATGATCACACGCACGGCACAGCGGACACACCAGGAACCGCGGTGTTGGCCGTCGAATGGCGCTAGCTGCGCAGCATTTGTGCACCGCCGCCGTCAGTGTCAGCCAGTTTGCCGTGGCATACGGAGCTCCATCGCAGTCTGTAACACTGGTAGCATGCCGCGACAGCGTGGACGTGAACCGTATGTGCAGTTGACGGACTTTGAGCGAGGGCGTATAGTGGGCATGCGGGAGGCCGGGTGGACGTACCGCCGAATTGCTCAACACGTGGGGCGTGAGGTCTCCACAGTACATCGATGTTGTCGCCAGTGGTCGGCGGAAGGTGCACGTGCCCGTCGACCTGGGACCGGACCGCAGCGACGCACGGATGCACGCCAAGACCGTAGGATCCTACGCAGTGCCGTAGGGGACCGCACCGCCACTTCCCAGCAAATTAGGGACACTGTTGCTCCTGGGGTATCGGCGAGGACCATTCGCAACCGTCTCCATGAAGCTGGGCTACGGTCCCGCACACCGTTAGGCCGTCTTCCGCTCACGCCCCAACATCGTGCAGCCCGCCTCCAGTGGTGTCGCGACAGGCGTGAATGGAGGGACGAATGGAGACGTGTCGTCTTCAGCGATGAGAGTCGCTTCTGCCTTGGTGCCAATGATGGTCGTATGCGTGTTTGGCGCCGTGCAGGTGAGCGCCACAATCAGGACTGCATACGATCGAGGCACACAGGGCCAACACCCGGCATCATGGTGTGGGGAGCGATCTCCTACACTGGCCGTACACCACTGCTGATCGTCGAGGGGACACTGAATAGTGCACGGTACATCCAAACCGTCATCGAACCCATCATTCTACCATTCCTAGACCGGCAAGGGAACTTGCTGTTCCAACAGGACAATGCACGTCCGCATGTATCCCGTGCCACCCAACGTGCTCTAGAAGGTGTAAGTCAACTACCCTGGCCAGCAAGATCTCCGGATCTGTCCCCCATTGAGCATGTTTGGGACTGGATGAAGCGTCGTCTCACGCGGTCTGCACGTCCAGCACGAACGCTGGTCCAACTGAGGCGCCAGGTGGAAATGGCATGGCAAGCCGTTCAACAGGACTACATCCAGCATCTCTACGATCGTCTCCATGGGAGAATAGCAGCCTGCATTGCTGCGAAAGGTGGATATACACTGTACTAGTGCCGACATTGTGCATGCTCTGTTGCCTGTGTCTATGTGCCTGTGGTTCTGTCAGTGTGATCATGTGATGTATCTGACCCCAGGAATGTGTCAATAAAGTTTCCCCTTCCTGGGACAATGAATTCACGGTGTTCTTATTTCAATTTCCAGGAGTGTATATCGTCAGCCGTCCAGCAAGTCATCTTGACCGTGTTGGTGTTTCCCAATGAGTCGTAAGTACCACGCTTGACGATGCGATGTAACCTACGGCCTTCTCCGATCATATCGCGTGCATTTGCACTGTTTCACACCAGAGGCAGAAGGTGTGGCGCGGTCGAAACCCGTGGAAGCTGAATGTCATCCATTTCAGGGATCCGGAATATATCCAGGTGGAACAACTGTGTGAGACGCTTTTCAGCGTAACAGTCAACACTTCGGTGGTGCTCGATTGCACCACGCCTACTTTACGTCGATCGATGATGAATTACGGTAATGAAAAAATGCTGTGACAACGACGTATCATGGTCTACTATTTCGCCATTCTCTGAGAATTCTCAGGCCATGCTCCTCTGTTCAATGACAGGCTGAAATTCAGTGGATTAAGGCGAAGACACTTGTACTTTCGCTTATGCGTCGCTGCCTTGAGGACACAATAGTACGTGCAAGATGTCATGATGTGGTAGGAGAACCCCCGTCCATGCATCACATTATCCGAGAGAAGGAGAGGTGACGGAGAAAGCTAGTCAACGCTCTCGACATGCCAGATGGTCGCCGATTGACGTCCGAAAATGATATCGCAGACGCCTTTGTGGATCACTACAAATAGTTCTATGCAGTAGAGGATCAGAGCTTTGCGGTAATGAATGTCTTCCGCTCGTTGACATGAACCCTTAACGGGGCTGCTGCGAAGACTCTCACAGAAACGTTTACGGCTGATGAAGTTGCTGATGCTCTTCATGAGGGTGCGGCAAAAAAGCCCACATCCTGACGACTTACTGTTGGAGTTCTACCGCACAATTCACGCCATCATGGTTCCACGCTGACCTTCCCCTACCACTGGGATTCGTAGAAGGGTTGTTTACTCCGGGCCCCAAAGGGCGGGAGGTGGGGGAGTTGCACATTATCTGCCGATGACCATGTTAATTTGTGACCTCAAGATATTTACCTGGATTCTCACCACTCGCCTTCGGCGCTTCGTCCCTCAAGTCATCTCTATGGATAAAACGTGCTTTGGTGATGACAGTAACATTCAGACGCCGCTCAGCGATTCCCGTGGCATCACAGCAATGGCATCGACCTGCCGCACTCGCGATCCCTTAGTCGCAGTGTACTTCGACCACGCCTTAAGTACTCCTTCTCCAACAAATTTATACACATCGCCTTGCGACTCCTCCGAGGAGACGTAGAAAGTACTGGTAAATGGCCTTGCAGCGGACCCTATTACAGTCCGTCAGTGATGCCCGCTGTCGATGCTCCTTTATCCTATCGCGCTTGAGCCCTAGTTACACGGTTTGAGGAGCGGTTGACGGGGATAACAATGAGGGGGCATGCTTTTATTTGCCGTGAGTATGCAGATGACGTGGTGTTCTTGTTCTATCAGGGGATGAAGTGCGAGAGGCACTGGAGTGGATCAAGCAGTATAGGACTACTATGGGAAGCCGTGTGAACCTGACGAAGTCTATTGCTATGTTCGTTGGTGAAGGTCTTTCAACAGGGAGTGTCGCTCCATTGTCATAAGTGGACAAGCTCAAATGTTTGGGGATCACCTTCAAGAGTGATATGCAGCGCACGATCTGATTTAACTACAGACGCCTGCCTCAAGCTAACCGCAAGAACGTTCGTGGCAAACACGTAAGTGCATTGTACATGTTACAACAGGCGGATTTTCTTAACACTCATCTGGCCTCCGGCTAGCCCATTTAGCACAGATTTTAGCGATGCCAAAGGCAATGGCACACAGACTGCAGCCGGCGTTCGACAACTTTGTAAATGCCGGTGTTACCTTCAAAGACCGCTACGACAGATTGACACTTCGTCCTCGAGAGGGCGGCCTCGGTCAACGTCAAGCGAGAGAAGCTGCCCTTCATGTAAGTACGGTGGGTATATAGTGGACCTGCGGCCGAACTGGGTAACTGGATTATCGGTAAGCCTGCTTGATGAATTTTCTCGCCCCCCCCTCCCCCCCCCCCCCACCCCCGCGCCCATCCGAGTGGCATCCGTTGTAATAGCAAATATTTCTACCTCTCTCTCACATGTCAATACCTTTTTCATCGAATAAATTTATGTCCAGGCTGACATGCCCAATACCAGGAACAATGCGATACGTGGTATTTATCGTATAATGATGACAAATCATACTCAGATCGTTGTAGAAAGCCGATATCCTACGATCGCATGTCCCTTGGAATGGCGTCCTGAGCTAAATGTCCTCTACACGGCGGTCGTGCGACACGGTATCTGGTTTTTAATGGGAAATACATGACGTTACTTCATCTACATGACATTAACATGACAGATTTGAAGCACTGTCCTCGTTGTCGCACTCTCGAACATCGACTGATGTGTGAATCTTCTGCAGAGATGTGGCAGCTGATTCAGAAAACGCTTGCTTTCTTGTACGTACAGGTCCTCATGCCATTACACCGAAGACACTTCTGTTACCAGATGAGACCTATGTCCCACGTACGAAGACCAACGCGATGAACTATACAGAAGGCCTCTCGATCTCTTATTTGTTACATGAAGGCGATAAGAGCATCCTTGATTTTACGGACGTTCCTGCAAGATCGCTTTACTTTTCTCATGCGCCGTCCGACATACCGACAGTACTACGCCAACTTTTTGGGTAATGCCTTCTTTGAACCCCCCCTGAAGCTGGGGTGTTCCGGCATCAGAAGGTGACTTCAATGTGTGTGTGTGTGTGTGTGTGTGTGTGTAACACCAGGACCTGGTCCAGTGTACCGACAAACTGGAATATTCTTCGCGAAGACGTGATCAGAACAAGCCTAACTGCCTTAGAATTCTGGCTGCGTCTACCCACAAGCTGGCAGGGAGCAGATCCATTTTGTTTGTTTTGCTGGGAGGGTGTATTTAGTTCTATTTAGGTTTTGTTTGTGATTGATGCTAATTGCACATTATTATTTTTCCCCTGGAGGGCGCCCTATGTGATACAAACGTATAGAAGAGAAGAAAAATAGATAAGGGGTATTATTCTTGCTTTGGGAAAATACTAACGTTGAAAAATTATACTTTACTACGTTTTCAAGAAATATTTTTTATTTTATGAAGAACACCGTCCTTTATTTTGGAACAACAAATTTTTATTTGCTTTATCTTTACCTACAACATTTTACGCACATAGTAGGTGTTATCTTTTGTTCTCTGCAAGGAAGATATTACTTTAAAAAGAAAAGCAGTTAAGGCGACCATTCGCGTGTTCGAGTCCTGGTCTGGCAGAAATTTTCGGTTGTCACCATAGTATTTATTTCAGTGCCCAATTGTGTCCGAGTTCTTCGTTTCTGTTAAAACTTATACAGTAAGTTCATATTTGGAGGATGCTGTATGCACTGATATGTGCCTATTCTCTGTATGTTCTGTTGTTCTCGTGCAGCCATCTTCCGAATTTCGGGAGATACTAACGAATAACGCTGTAAGTGTAGAAATACGTACGATTTTATTAAAGAGTTTTCTTCTTTATGTGATGGAGGGTGTTGTGATCAACAATAACTCCCACCCGTTCTCCATTACACCCGACCACCGGACCTTGTGTCTCCTCATTAGACCGTCTCACCTCACGCTCACAGATTCCCGGCCATTGCTGAGGTAGAGTTCGCGTAGGCGGCCGGCGCAGACGTCTCAATGTCGGCAGCACAGTGTCCGCTGGCATGTGAGCCGTGCGGTCTCGGATTGACGAGCGTAACCTCTGCAGCACAGCGGCACTGTGCGGTAATGGGACCAGCTGCGCTAATGGAGCCACGCGATACCCGCCGGTCGCCTGCGCCTGCTACCGACTGCGGTTCAATTATTTATAATTGCATCTCAATTATATCCTTGCGCGGCGCGGCGCCGCGCCGGGTCCCCTGTTCGGTATCGGGTTGCCCGTCCAATCACAGCGGTCAGAGGACGCGGGCCGGCGCCTCATTAACCCGACCGTGTGGACCCGAGCCCCGCTACCCTGCTACGTGTACCATTCGGTCGACGCGCACCCGTTGATGTACACCTGACGGTCCTCTGGGAGTAAGACGACCCCACGCATGCAGCGACACTCCCATTATAAGGGCGTTTCTGTGTACGAGGTTTAGTCATAAAGTATTAATTGTCACCTCGAAAAAAGTCTTGCTGCGACCATGAAACTCTGAGATGGTATTATTTCCTTATCTATACAGGGTGAATCAACCAAAACTTGCTCCGCAAATATTGCATTAATGGAAAGTGATGTTGACGGGGTGCTTTCGCAACAACAACAAAAATGGTTCAAATGGCTCTGAGCACTATGGGACTTAAC
This sequence comes from Schistocerca nitens, assembly GCF_023898315.1. Classification (NCBI taxonomy): domain Eukaryota; kingdom Metazoa; phylum Arthropoda; class Insecta; order Orthoptera; family Acrididae; genus Schistocerca; species Schistocerca nitens. The sequence goes on from NC_064614.1 coordinate 815,546,477, forward strand.
TTCTGAGGTCATCAGTCCCCTAGAACTTAGAACTACTTAAACCTAACAAACCTAAGGACATCACACACATCCATGCCCGAGGCAGGATTCGAACCTGCGACCGTAGCGGTCGCGCGGTTCCAGACTGTAGCGCCTAAAACCGCTTGGCCACCCCGAACAGCGCTGTTTTCGCAGAATGGATCGGTAGTCGGGAACTGTAATAACACTTAGAAAGTGTATTTTTTGTGCAAACACACACTTTTTAAATGTGAACATCTGCATATGTGCATTAAGACAAGATACTCCATATATTTTCATGTATCTCGTTTAGTGATGACGCCACATTTACCAACCATGGGCAGGTTAAACGCCGAAATATGCATTAATGGTCTGTTGACAATCCACGTTGGCTTTATCAAGTGGAACATAAGCGGCCTTTGAATGTAAACATGTGGCGTGGGATGGTGAACCTTCAGCTGATAGGCCCGTTTTACATAGACAGAATACGAACGCGCACAGGTATCGCAGCCTCTTAATAGACCTTCTTTCACACACACTACGTTCCTCTGCAGTCTAGGAGGAACCTGTGGTACCAGCATGATGGTTTTCCAGCCCATTCTGCACGAAGTACTACAGCATGTCTTCACGAATTGTTTCCAAATCGTTGGATTAGACGCAAAGAACCTTACCTTGGCCGTCCCGTTCCCCAGGTTTGACACCTGTAGGCTCTTTTTCTGTGGGGAAAGTTAAAATGCGCTGCCTACAAGGACATACCAACTACAACTGATTATGTGCGACGGCTTATTACTGTGGCCGCACGTACACCTCCGCTCAAATGCTAGCACGTGTGCAGCAGTCTTTCCACACCAGACTAGAAGCGTATATCACCGCTGCTGGTAGTCTTTTGAACACAAACTATGATGATCAGTTGTTCGTTACTAGTCACAATCAACGTAACTAGTGTGTGCATTTGTCTTGTTCTTCAGTACGTGCAACCGCTGGTATTGTACAAGTGTCGGTGTGCGAATTTTTCATCATACAATATCTCGGAAACGACTCACACTAGAATCTTGAAACAACCACCACTGACGTTCTAATTTACACTATTTTTATTTTCTTAGAGTCAATAGGCATCGTTTCATTTAAAAGTATGTTTACACAAAAAAACTACACTTTATAAGTATTTTACAATCTTTTTGATTCGCTAGCAGTACAAGTCCCTGAATACGAATCCATTTTGTGAAAACCGCACATCATAGCACTTTCTATTTCCAAAATATTTGCGGCGCAGGTGATTCACTCTGTATTTCACTTTTCAGTGTGCCACGTTTTCGATAGCTAACTTTACAAAGACTGTAGTTGTATAAGAGTGCTGTGCAAAAAAGTTTCACTTCAAAGATCTGCTCTTCGTCAAGCTGTAAACCCCTGCCAGTAAATGATTTATTCGTCGAGGAAAGATTGTGACATTACTGTCACATATTTCTGGGCAAACGGACTCATTTTCGTCACCATATTGTGGTTAATTTTATTTAGAGTGTACCGGTCACATTTGCTAGGAGGGAAGTTTTGTGTTTTCTTGACTGGAAACAGTTTCTGGGTCCTCTTTGTCTGCAGTAGGCAATCAGTGATCATCGTTAGAAAGTGTGAATGTCTCCTGGAACCGGGCATGTTAGGTGGAAGTAAGGCTGCGGCCTGCTTTATGCCTTCGTCAGCTCTGCTAGCCCCGAGTGAGTATTACTGAGCACGCCATTTTTGTCTATTCTGTTCAGACATCGAAGGACAAGACACCAAGTCGCCGGCCGACCAGCGTGGGAAGCTCCGTAGTTTTCGTCCTAAATTTAGTGTATCCAATCGTATTGAGACGCCCCACCACACTGCTTGGCCCGAAGAAGCCGACCCATTTATGGGACATAGCTTAAACCTTTTATTTGTCAAGGTGCGTTTTGTACTCTCAGGCTGGAAACTTTCTGTAGCGTTGTTTTTTTTTATGGATTAAGTGATATTCTCGTCCGTCACATTGACAACAGCATTGAGTTGTGCCCTCCATACATAACCTTTTTTTTGGAAGTAGGGAGCTGTGAGGGGAGATCTATGTTTCGTGGTCATTAGATTGTTGCCCACCATTAGGGTTACTCGTATCCCGGCTTATTTTGGGGAAATGTGAGTGTCGCAATTATAATAATGCGATAAATATACTGTGCAGCTTGCAATTCACTTACTTTGCCACCCATCTTGTGTTGCTTAACTTGCTTAAAATTCTTGCTGTCTTGTATCACTAACTTTGATCTCCAGAACTGCTCAGGTGAGTAGATCTTCTTGTGCTTTCTTCACACAGACTTTCTCACTTTGTGTCACATCCTTAAAGTGTTAGCGCTATTATGTAACTGGATTTCAGTTTTAAAGATATTTGTTCTCTATTTATTTTTATTGTGATTTTGATCAGTCATTAGGTAATATACGAGGGTAAGTCAATTATTATCCGCAAAGTAGTTACAAAATTTTATAGTAATCAAATAGGAAACTTATGAGACTATTATTTTTCGACATAGTCTCCTTGCGTTTCAACGCACTTGGTCCGTTGTTGTACAAATTTCGTGATGCCCTAGTAAAAGCAGGTTCTCGGTTGAGCTGCGAGCCAGGAATGCACCGCTTCTTTCACTGCTTCGTCCGAGGCAAATCGACGGCCCCTTAATGGCTGTTTGAGTGGACCAAACAAGTGATAATGAGAAGGGACAAGATCGGGACTATATCGAGGATGATCGAGTACGTCAAATTTGAGTTTCTGGAGCGTTTCAGCAGTGTGGGCAGCAGTATGTGAACGGGCATTGTCGTGCAACTACACACCTTTTGACAGCAATCCTCGGCGTTTGCTTCGAACTGCAGGCTATAGCCTGGCAGTAACCATCTCACTGTAACGTGCACTGTTTATTGTTGTGCCCCTTTCAACCATAATGTTCCAGTACTGGACCTTGTGCGTACCAAAAAACCGTAAGCATCAGATTTCCTGCGGACGGTTGGGTCTTGAACTTTTTCTTCCATGGCGAATTTGGATGTTTCCATTCCATACTCTGCTATTTACTCTCCGTCTCGTAATGATGGATGCATGTTTCGTCACCAGTAATGATCCTGTCCAAGAAGTTGTCCCCTTCGTTACCATAGTGATCCAAATGTGTTTTGCAGGTGTGCAAGCGCGTTTGTTTATGCAACCATGTGACATCTTTTGGGACCCATCTCGCACAAACTTTATGAAACCCAAGTTTGTTGTGGATGATTTCGTAGGCAGAACCGTGACTAATTTGAAGACGATGTGTCACTTCGTCAATATTTAATCGTCTGTCTAAGAGAATCATTTCACCTGGACGGTTAATGGTTTCTTCATTTGTGGCGGTAAACGGTCGTCCGGCTCCTTCATCGTGCGTAACACTTGTGCGACCATTTCGGAATTTTTCAGTCCATTCGTAGATACAACGTTGTGGAAAAAAACACTGTTCCCGTACTGTACCGAAAGTCGTCCGATGAATTTCGGCCCCTGATCACCTTCCGACCACAAAAAACGGATCACTGAATGTTGCTCTTCTTTGGTGCAAATAGACAGCGGAGCAGCCGTGATTAACGGAACGGTAGCGACAAAGTAACTAACCTAGTAGCTTGAAAATTGCATAGATACAACAACAAATAAACAAAGCAAGCGGCATCAACGTAAAACGATAGTAGAACCAAAATAAACAAAAATCTAACTAAATTGCGGATAATAATTGACTTACCCTCGTAAATATCTGTTGACCTCAGTCTTGACATAGATTCCAGTACCCTTTACTTTGTCCTACAACTTCTGACGGCTAGTCGGATCACTAATAACACATATGAGCTGGTTCCCATCAAAAATTCTTATTCTCAGTTTTACCGCGTTATCGTTGAACACAATGGCCCAACACAATGTCCAGTTATATTAAGAATTTAGAGACAAGAACGAGCACGAGTCACTTGTGCTTTTACTAAACGCTTGGTCGTCTTGTTTTATAAAGAGCATTGTACTCGTACTTATGCTCCTTGACTCAGATCCAGAACTGGGAACCAAGTGTCAAAAGGAGGAAGATTCCAAGTATTACATGAGGAAACAGGAGAATAAGGTGGATGTAATGGAAGGAAGGGAGACCATGGTGGTCTTGACACACTCCCCCTCTCCCCCTCCCCCAAACATAGAAAACATTTTAGTAAGAGTACAGCTGACTCTTGCAAAATCTCCACTCGCCATTCCTGCCGAAAACGTAATGATGCAGGCTAGATGTAATTGCCAGAGATTTCAAGCGGGACTGCAGATGGATATGTACGCTTTAGACATATGTCGCGAATGTTCTTTTCACTCTTCTATAGAAGTTCACCTATGGTGAGCATATCACTGAGCCGTAAGTCCACTGACAACCATCATTTTGAGTGCAACAAAAATCACCACAAAAGTGTGCTAGGCTATTGGCAATGAATATTTAAATACTTTTAGGGTCTCATTGATGCTATTACTGATCACGAGAGCTTGAAATGTGTACCACTCGAAATCACAACCATTTTAAGACAAGGAACAAACAAAATTAACGTAGAATAGCACCCATACTATTTACAACAAGCACTCACGCTGTGTACTTCTTTCTCCATGCACTTTTCCCCTCAGACTGGCGCCACCCCTTCATATATGTATGTTGATGAGCCTGTGTTCACCACAAACTAGCCAATTAGAGGCCAGGAAGGGCAACCGTTCCCTAGAAGAATGTGCTGTGTAAAGCCAAAGGGAGACGAGAAAATGTATTTCTGCATCACATCACATAATCATCCACAGATCCAGGGTGTTGTCACGACGCAGCAAACGTTGAGTTCGTCCCTTATCGCAAACAGTATGGTTTTTGTATGCCGCATTATTTGGCTGGAATAGCTGTCTCGCAATAAACTAACATCAAGTTTCAGGTTTCGCAGATCTGAGCAGAGAGTCAATTAACCAAAAGTATTACGGTACGTTGTGTGCTCAGTAGAATAACCTGCAGCGTTGTAGGGAAGCGAAATCACCCCCTGGTACAGCATCTTCCAACATTTCATCTTTATATACTCCTGTAATCTCCTCAGGAAATATCGATGTTATGCTGCCAGCATAATCTATTGGAAACACACCACGGCCGTCCCAAAAATCAGCCAGTTAGTAATATGTTGAAACACTGATACTTGACTGTGTTTTTACTTTTCGTTAGCGCCTCTATTGTGACAGGTCAGTTTTAAAGATCATAAATGAACTTTATATGTTCGCTTTAAACTCGTCGACAGTTCCTGTAGCATCATCTCCGAACTCGCCATCTCCGTATGCTCGGAGACGTAAACTCCGAGTCTCCGCCACTGCACATTTAACCGAAAACTCGTCACCTTAGACGTGTACTAGTGGACTCTACCAGCATAGAAAGGAGAGCGAGTACACGTGTGTGTGTGTGTGTGTGTGTGTGTGTGTGTGTGTGTGTGTGTGTGTGTGCGTGTGTAATCCTTTTCCGAAGATCTCTGCACATTTATTTTAATATTTAATCCACATTCAGAAAATGTTGAACAGTTGCGGTCAGTAGCTCACTGTTTCGACACGTTAACCAAATTGTCACGACTGTAGAATAATATATATTCTCTAGATGGTGATCATTAAAATTAAATTTAGAGCATTCTTCGAAAAGGTTGCAGAAGTAAATGATAAGCTACACAACTCGCTATTAGGGCAAAAACCCAAGCTGACATGACCAAATGACTCTGTGTACCGTTTCCGTCTGACGGAGCACATACGTTTTCTCGTGGTGGAGATGGATTAAACAAGAACACAACCACTTTGCATTGCCCAAGACGACATTTATGTCTTTCACCTGATGTATGACTGTAGCGTCGAACTTTTTCCAGATATCACTTTTCTTTCATGGGATGTATACTGCATCACTTAAATTTCTTCTTATAACCTCCGCAATCTCTTAAAATGTAGCTACGTTAGAGGCCATTTGGCGCCGATAGTCGACTACTAACACCGTGGTAGCCCTACTTTACAACAAGAAGATCGTCCTCTCAACTCCGATGCAACGTTACGGCCTTACACTCCTACATACTTTCATAAGCGATCGCTGCGCCAACGTTCTAAGACTCGTCATACTCGGGGAATAATAGTGATAAGGGAAGAAGTCGATATTTCCCTGATTTCTGATGTATGCAACATTCATTATTAGACTCTGACTTGCTCCGTGCCTTGTATCGAATTAGCATTCCAGCATCTACGACTACACAACTCTTACGATTCCTGGTTCTTTATGTAGAGATTGTCCGTCACTTCTTTCCTCGCCATTCATATATATTTGAATAGACAAGTAGTGTGTGCTCCACCCAACTATTGTGTCATATGGTGGTGCATTGTTGGTGCTGTACACTCCCACCTCATCAGCACTGGATTGTGGATTGTGTAGGTTGTTCCCCCTAGAATCCACTTTTAATAAAAAATGGTTCAAATGGCTCTGAGCACTATGGGACTTAACAGCTATGGTCATCAGTCCCCTAGAACTTAGAACTACTTAAACCTAACTAACCTAAGGACATCACACAACACCCAGCCATCACGAGGCAGAGAAAATCCCTGACCCCGCCGGGAATCGAACCCGGGAGCCCGGGCGTGGGAAGCGAGAACGCTACCGCACGACCACGAGATGCGGGCCCACTTTTAATATGTTGAGCTTGTAAGGTGGGCTTGTCATTTTGATTTTTACAAGTTATGCACGTCAGAGAGAGAGTGCAAGTTAACCCTTAACTCACGAGGTGTGGTCTCTCAGACCGCGCCAGTATTTTCCAAGTCGCTCTCGCAGGTCAATTATGGTGGAACGTTTTTATACACTACTCAGCCTCTTTGAACAACGCACCTGCTTTCGTCAGTTCACTACAAAATGTTTTAGCTAGAATGTGACAGTTTTACACACAAGTTCCATGAAATTGTTAATCAATGGATGGAGAATGATGTCAGTGGTATAGAACAAGAAGTAGACGAAGAAGACAACGATATTTCAATAGCCAGTATTCACAATTCTGCAGGCGAACAAGAGGACCATTAAGATGAAGAATTTTTTTTCATATTTAGATCCTATGGGACCAAACTGCTGAGGTCATTGGTCCCTAAGCTTACACACCCGCGCGTCTCAGATGAAAAACTAAAGGACAGTGGCGATGATGACCTTCCTGTTTCTACTTCAAAATACTTAATGGTAGTTAAAATTATAAGTGTTCTGAGTGGTGGTAAAGAAAGATGTAGATCTCAGTACTGAATATTAATTTTACAGCCTTTCTTTTCCTGGCTATTGAGTTCAGATTTTATAAGCAAGTTTAAACCCTGGAAATTAGTTTTATGCGAAAATTTGCTTTCTACAAAGAAACCATAATTTTTCAGGACGTAAAATTCAGTTCTCTAACAGTTCGTTTCGTGTACTATTGAAATAGCTTCAGAAAAGTATGTCATTTCTACTTGATGCAAAAATAAAAACTGATGACTTTCCTTAGTGCAATAAAATCAACAAGGATTGTTTAAACAACACTTATATAGTTGTACTCATAAATTTCATATAACTCAAATGAAATTTTCAAATGATTTAACAACTTAAATCTTGGTTTAAAGATAGGGGTCTCAGAGACCACACCTCGTAGTATATGTTACAGAAAAGTCACCTCGTGAGTTAATGGTTAAATTACTGTTAAGCAATCCTTGGTCTTGTCGTTGCACAGTCTTTGGCTCTGCGCAGTCTGATACATTCTTAGTTAAGTGTGGTAGGTGATGGACGTATTCAATTCTACAATGTTGACTTTTTATTGAATTTCTTAGATAGAGAAAGACCTATTGTAAAGGATAGCAAGGATGAATTTGATGTATATACTGAAAGGAGAAAACAATATCAATTTTTAATAATATATTTTTTAAGACAAGAAGTTTGAGATAAGGCGTTAGCATTATACAAGTAGTTTATCGGAATGACTTTTGTCAGCTAGTTAACTTCGTTCTCTCGCTCAGAGCTGAGAGAAATACCACCCCACTTCCCTGAGTCATGCACCAACGTATCAACGGATTAAGCTGTTTAGTGTCCATAGAAATTCTATGTTGACATGGTACCCTTATTAAACCATTGTCCACATTCTTAAGTATAGTATTGTCCAAACCGATGTTGTCAATGAGTATCACTCGGAGTTTTACTCTGTGTTTTGAACATATACTTCATTGTAAAATCATTGTTTTGGAAAATCATTTCATAGGAATAGTTACTCTCCCCATGTCATGGTTTAAAAAAGATTTATCATTATGCGTTAACACATTGCACCATATGGTATTCAACAGTTTGAATACTGTTTCGAAATTTTATTTAAAAATAGAAATCTAACTCAGCCGCTGCCTCCTTGCTATTGTACTTTCGACAAATATGCTATAATGTTGTCAATCTTCGATGTAAGTGAAAATTTGATTAGGGCCCGATGATTGTCTTACTTCAGTTGCGCATTTAATGTAAAGACACGTTATATGCAGACGATTTACAGTTCAATTCAAATTAGATTTTGTTTAGTCGATGGTTACAACACTTGTTTAAGTTGGATCACAGTTCGTGGGTACATAGTTTCGGTAATATGTAGACGCTTTGCAGGGTGAGAGACAAATTTGGGCTAAATTTCATATAGAAACATACAGTGGGGAGCCTACAAACTTACGATAGCTTGCAGATATGTAACTTATGTAATGCACTGTACTTATTTTCCGCCAAAATACTGAGTGGACATCTGCAGCCTTCTAAATCAGTCATTCAAACAAAATTTCCATTCCAAACAATAAAAGGTGCCTAAAAGTTCACCTTCTAGTATTTTATGCTAATCAGACAACAATCGTTTTGCCACAAACTGCGGTTTTTGAACCAATATTCAGGTTAGAAGAGCAATAATGAGGCCTCAGCCTTACTTTCCACATTTAACACATTGAACTGGTATTGTCAAAATTATTGTTATAAAAGCTATAAAATCTTTTTCTAATGAAAGCTTTATTTTGGTTAGAAATAATGAATTATTCTAATCAATACGAAATAACTTGAGTATCAATCCAGTGGTAATAAGGGGCAATCAAAAAGTTTTCCTTTCAGGGCGTTGCTACACTGTATATCCAACATAGCACGATTCCGAGGGAGCATATAAGCACTGGCATGTAAGCAAGGGACTGATGTGGCATACCAAATGCGTCCAGACGGATGTTATTCTTTCCTTGGCTGTCGAAGGACACACACCTGTAGGCATCCATCGAAGTATGAACACGTTATTTGGTTTGTGGGGAGCTCAACAGCGCGTTTAGCAGCGCCCGTACGAAGTCCCAATCTTTACACAGTCCAATCTAGCCAAGTTTACGAAAGATGATGAAATGCTGAGAACAACACAAACACCCAGTTGTCGGGCAGAGAAAATACCCAACCCGGTGGGGAATCGAACTCAGGACCCCGTGATCCAGAGACAGCAACGCTAGCTACTAGACCACGAGCTGCGGACCTCGGACCATGAAGAATGTGTATGGAGCGGCATGCCTGTCGAAAACCAGCATTGTGCAATGGTGCACCAAGTTCTTTGGTGACCTCGGTTTGATACAAGACACCAGTCGATCTGGAAGCCAGCCTCATCCATTGCGGACAACTGGAAGACACTTCTGATAGTCCTGATCTCAGCGAGAGTGAGAGGAAGAGAGAGAGAGAGAGAGAGAGAGAGAGAGAGAGAGAGAGAGAGAGAGAGAGAGAAATGCTGAGATAGTGTTTAGGAAGTAAATGACGCGGCAGTACCGAAATATTCATATACCAGTACATTCTAATACTTACACTCATGAAGAGTGGGATTCAAATGCTTTCCTGGAGTTATCGAAATGGGTTGGTCGAGATTTCCTAAATAATCTTAGCCACTTACTAGGACTGTGTATCCAGAACAATTACTGTAATGATCTTACGTAGAGAGGATGTTAAATTGAAACCTCCATACTTTTCTAATACGTTAGGATGGCTTAATTTCCTCGTTCTTCTTAAACTAATGTGATATAGTGAACGGCAAGTTGGTAATTGCCAACAAAATTTGCAACTCTCAATATTCTATCATTTTGCGTATTAGGTACCGCGTGTTTACTAAAGATACATTTCTGTACCAAGCAATCGATTGCTAATAACGTATTTTGTCTTTCAGAGCAGTCTGCGAGGTGTTTAGGAAGAACTCTTTGAGTTCCGGTTTAGCAGACCATTCAGTTCCCAACCTGCCTCCTGACGGGGCGACGGGTAGCGTATTTGAAGACAAAATTCTTCTTCAAGTGTGCCGTAGGGTTTTGTTTTGGATGTTTGATGGAGCGGAGCGTTTGGCTGTTTACGGCACGACCGTTTGGCGACGATCAGTTGGCTCTGGGTCAGATGAGCACGTTCACAATACCAACTTGATAATCATTTACAGACATTGCGTAGTTCATGTGTAATTAACTTCTTCGTTAGACTCATGAAGTTTAAGATAGAGAATTTCTCCGAAACTGTCACGAATTTAAAAGTGTCTTCCATGTCTCTGAGCCTTTGTAAACAGAATAGATTGCGATGCAGTGTACAGAATCGGTTTGCCAATGATTAATCCGAATGGTACGACGTATATATTCGTCACACTCAATACGTTTCAGATTTGTTTAACGTTTTCCATTTCATGTTGGTTTGCTTTGCTCCATTATCTCACAAGCTGAAAAATTTGTGTACCAAGTGTCTTTTCAGCGCTGCAGCTACACCTAACTGACTACTCTCTAATTCACACTTGAGTGCCTGCCAGCCTGGCAGAGAGTTCCTCGAACCACTTTCACACTTTTTCTCTACCGTACCACTTTTGAACAACGCACGGGAAAAGTGAACACTTAAATCTTTTGTGCAAGATCTGATTTCTCCCATTTTTTTACGATGATCAAAACTCCATGCATAGGTGGGTAACAGCAAAGTATTTTCGCAGTAGGAGGAAAAAGTTACTCATCTAAATTTCGTGAAAATGTCTCTCCGCAACGAAAACAGCCTTTTCTTAAGATTGCCACCCAACTCCCACACCATATCCGTGATACTCCCCCATCTACTTCGCAATAATACGGAACGAGCTGTCCTTTCTCGAACATTTTCGATGTCCTTCGTCAATCCAATCCGCTACGATTCCAACACCACGCAGCAATATTCTAGAAGAGGAGGGATAAGCGTAGTACAGGCAGTCTCTTCTGTCGATTTTTGTATCTTCTAAGTGTTCTGGCAATATAAAGCAATCTTTGGTTCATTTTCCCCACAACCTTTTCTGTCTGAACATCCCAATTTTAGTTGTTCGTAACTGTAATCCCTAGGTAATACATTGTTTTCTTTGATGTAATTCATATCGTTCGAGCATATGTTGTTGTTGTTGTTGTTGTTATTGTTGTTGTTGTGGTCTTCAGTCCTGAGTCTGGTTTGATGCAGCTCTCCATGCTACTCTATCCTGTGCAAGCTTCTTCATCTCCCAGTACCTACTGCAACCTACATCCTTCTGAATCTGCTTAGTGTATTCATCTCTTGGTCTCCCTCTACGATTTTTACCCTCCACGCTGCCCTCCAATGCTCAATTTGTGATCCCTTGATGCCTCAAAACATGTCCTACCAACCGATCCCTTCTTCTAGTCAAGTTGGGCCACAAATTTCTCTTCTCCCCAATTCTATTCAATACCTCCTCATTAGTTACGTGATCTACACACCTTATCTTCAGCATTCTTCTGTAGCACCATATTTCGAAAGCTTCTATTCTCTTCTTGTCCAAACTAGTTATCGTCCATGTTTCACTTCCATACATGGCTACACTCCATACAAATACTTTCAGAAACGACTTCCTGACACTTAAATCTATACTCGATGTTAACAAATTTCTCTTCTTCAGAAACGCTTTCCTTCCCATTGCTAGTCTACATTTTATATCCTCTCTACTTCGACCATCATCGGTTATTTTACTCCCTAAATAGCAAAACTCCTTTACTACTTTAAGTGTCTCATTTCCTAATCTAATTCCCTCAGCATCACACGACTTAATTCGACCACATTCCATTATCCTTGTTTTGCTTTTGTTGATGTTCATCTTATATCCTCCTTTCAAGACACTGTCCATTGCGTTCAACTGCTCTTCCAAGTCCTTTGCTGTCTCTGACAGAATTACGATGTCATCGGCGAACCTCAAAGTTTTTATTTCTTCTCCGTGGTTTTAATTCCTACTCCAAATTTTTCTTTTGTTTCCTTCAATGCTTGCTCAATATACAGATTGAATAACATCGGGGAGAGGCTACAACCCTGTCTCACTCCTTTCCCAACCACTGCTTCCCTTTCATGCCCCTCGACTCTTATAACTGCCATCTGATTTCTGTACAAATTGTAAATAGCCTTTTGCTCCCTGTATTTTACCCCTGCCACCTTCAGAATTTGAAAGAGAGTATTCCAGTTAACATTGTCAAAAGCTTTCTCTAAGTCTACAAATGCTAGAAACGTAGGTTTGCCTTTTCTTAATCTTTCTTCTAAGATAAGTCGTAAGGTTAGTATTGCCTCACGTGTTCCAACATTTCTACGCAGTCCAAACTGCTCTTCCCCGAGGTCCGCTTCTACCAGTTTTTCCATTCGTCTGTAAAGAATTCGCGTTAGTATTTTGCAGCTGTGACTTATTAAACTGATAGTTCGGTAATTTTCACATTTGTCAACATCTGCTTTCTTTGGAATTGGAATTATTATATTCTTCTTGAAGTCTGAGGGTATTTCGCCTGTCTCATACATCTTGCTCACCAGATGGTAGAGTTTTGTCATGAATGGCTCTCCCAAGGTTGTCAGTAGTTCTAATGGAATGTTGTCTACTCCCGGGGCCTTGTTTCGACTCAGGTCTTTCAGTGCTCTGTCAAACTCTTCACGCAGTATCTTATCTCCCATTTCGTCTTTATCTACATCCTCTTCCATTTCCATAATATTGTCCTCAAGTACATCGCTCTTGTATAAACCCTCTATATACTCCTTCCACCTTTCTGCCTTCCCTTCTTTGCTTAGAACTGGGTTGCCATCTGAGCTCTTGATATTCATACAAGTGGTTCTCTTCTCTCCAAAGGTCTCTTTAATTTTCCTGTAGGCAGTATCTATCTTACCCATAGTGAGACAAGCCTCTACATCCTTACATTTGTCCTCTAGCCATCCCTGCTTAGCCATTTTGCACTTCCTGTCGATCTCATTTTTGAGACGTTTGTATTCCTTTTTGCCTGCTTCATTTACTGCATTTTTATATTTTCTCCTTTCATCAATTAAATTCAATATTTCTTCTGTTACCCAAGGATTTCTATTAGCCCTCGTCTTTTTACCTACTTGATCGTCTGCTGCCTTCACTACTTCATCCCTCAGAGCTACCCATTCTTCTTCTACTGTATTTCTTTCCCCCATTCCTCCTGATTGTTCCCTTATCTTCTCCCTGAAACTCTCTACAACCTCTGGTTCTTTCAGGTTATCCAGGTCCCATCTCCTTAAATTCCCACCTTTCGGCAGTTTCTTCAGTTTCAATCTGCAGTTCATAACCAATAGATTGTGGTCAGAATCCACATCTGCCCCTGGAAATGTCTTACAATTTAAAACCTGGTTCCTAAATCACTGTCTTACCATTATACAATCTATCTGATACCTTTTAGCATCTCCAGGATTCTTCTAGGTATACAACCTTCTTTTATGATTCTTGAACCAAGTATTAGCTATGATTAAGTTATGCTCTGTGCAAAATTGTACAAGGCGGCTTCCTCTTTCATTTCTTCCCCCCAATCCATATTCACCTACTATGTTTTCTTCTCTCCATTGTCCCCCCCATGAACCATGGACCTTGCCGTTGGTGGGGAGGCTTGCGTGCCTCAGCGATACAGATGGCCGTACCGTAGGTGCAACCACAACGGAGCGGTATCTGTTGAGAGGCCAGACAAACATGTGGTTCCTGAAGAGGGGCAGCAGCCTTTTCAGTAGTTGCAGGGGCAACAGTCTGGATGATTGACTGATCTGGCCTTGTAACATTAACCAAAACGGCCTTGCTGTGCTGGTACTGCGAACGGCTGAAAGCAAGGGGAAACTACAGCCGTAATTTTTCCCGAGGACATGCAGCTCTACTGTATGATTAAATGATGATGGCGTCCTCCTGGGTAAAATATTCCGGAGGTAAAATAGTCCCCCATTCGGATCTCCGGGTGGGGACTACTTAAGAGGACGTCGTTATCAGGAGAAAGAAAACTGGCGTTCTACGGATCGGAGCGTGGAATGTCAGATCACTTATTCGGGCAGGTAGGTTAGAAAATTTGAAAAGGGAAATGGATAGGTTAAAGTTAGATATAGTGGGAATTAGTGAAGTTCGGTGGCAGGAGGAACAAGACTTTTGGTCAGGTGATTACAGGGTTATAAATACAAAATCAAATAGGGGTAATGCAGGAGTAGGTTTAATAATGAATAAAAAAATAGGAGTGCGGGTTAGCTACTACAAACAGCATAGTGAACGCATTATTGTGGCCAAGATAGACACAAAGCCCATGCCTACTACAGTAGTACAAGTTTATATGCCAACTAGCTCTGCAGATGATGAAGAAATAGATGAAATGTATGACGAGATAAAAGAAATTATTCAGGTAGTGAAGGGAGACGAAAATTTAATAGTCATGGGTGACTGGAATTCATCAGTAGGAAAAGGGAGAGAAGGAAACATAGTAGGTGAATATGGATTGGGGGGAAGGAATGAAAGAGGAAGCCGCCTTGTAGAATTTTGCACAGAGCATAGCTTAATCATAGCTAACACTTGGTTCAAGAATCATGAAAGGAGGCTGTATACATGGAAGAAGCCTGGAGATACTGACAGGTTTCAGATAGATTATATAATGGTAAGACAGAGATTTAGGAACCAGGTTTTAAATTGTAAGACATTTCCTGGGGCAGATGTGGATTCTGACCACAATCTATTGGTTATGAAATGCAGATTGAAACTGAAGAAACTGCAAAAAGGTGGGAATTTAAGGAGATGGGACCTGGATAAACTGAAAGAACCAGAGGTTGTAGAGAGTTTCAGGGAGAGCATAAGGGAACAATTAACAGGAATGGGGGAAAGAAATACAGTAGAAGAAGAATGGGTAGCTCTGAGGGATGAAGTGGTGAAGCCAGCAGACGATCAAGTAGGTAAAAAGACGAGGGCTAATAGAAAACCTTGGGTAACAGAAGAAATATTGAATTTAATTGATGAAAGGAGAAAATATAAAAATGCAGTAAATGAAGCAGGCAAAAAGGAATACAAACGTCTCAAAAATGAAATCGACAGGAAGTGCAAAATGGCTAAGCAGGGATGGCTAGAGGACAAATGTAAGGATGTAGAGGCTTGTCTCGCTAGGGGTAAGATAGATACTGCCTACAGGAAAATTAAAGAGACCTTTGGAGAGAAGAGAACCACTTGTATGAATATCAAGAGCTCAGATGGCAACCCAGTTCTAAGCAAAGAAGGGAAGGCAGAAAGGTGGAAGGAGTATATAGAGGGTTTATACAAGGGCGATGTACTTGAGGACAATATTATGGAAATGGAAGAGGATGTAGATGAAGACGAAATGGGAGATCAGATACTGCGTGAAGAGTTTGACAGAGCACTGAAAGACCTGAGTCGAAACAAGGCCCCGGGAGTAGACAACATTCCATTAGAGCTACTGACAGCCTCGGGAGAGCCAGTCATGACAAAACTCTACCATCTGGTGAGCACGATGTATGAGACAGGCGAAATACCCTCAGACTTCAAGAAGAATATAATAATTCCAATC
The DNA here is from genome assembly GCF_023898315.1 of Schistocerca nitens. NCBI lineage: Eukaryota > Metazoa > Arthropoda > Insecta > Orthoptera > Acrididae > Schistocerca > Schistocerca nitens. The sequence goes on from NC_064614.1 coordinate 815,562,315, forward strand.
CCAAAGAAAGCAGGTGTTGACAGATGTGAAAATTACCGAACTATCAGTTTAATAAGTCACAGCTGCAAAATACTAACGCGAATTCTTTACAGACGAATGGAAAAACTGGTAGAAGCCGACCTAGGGGAAGATCAGTTTGGATTCCGTAGAAATGTTGGAACACGTGAGGCAATACTGACCTTACGACTTATCTTGGAAGAAAGATGAAGAAAAGGCAAACCTACGTTTCTAGCATTTGTAGACTTAGAGAAAGCTTTTGACAATGTTGACTGGAATACTCTCTTTCAAATTCTGAAGGTGGCAGGGGTAAAATACAGGGAGCGAAAGGCTATTTACAATTTGTACAGAAACCAGATAGCAGTTATAAGAGTCGAGGGGCATGAAAGGGAAGCAGTGGTTGGGAAAGGAGTGAGACAGGGTTGTAGCCTCTCCCCGATGGTATTCAATCTGTATATTGAGCAAGCAGTAAAGGAAACAAAAGAAAAATTCGGAGTAGGTATTAAAATTCATGGAGAAGAAGTAAAAACTTTGAGGTTCGCCGATGACATTGTAATTCTGTCAGAGACAGCAAAGGACTTGGAAGAGCAGTTGAACGGAATGGACAGTGTCTTGAAAGGAGGATATAAGATGAACATCAACAAAAGCAAAACAAGGATAATGGAATGTGGTCGAATTAAGTCGTGTGATGCTGAGGGAATTAGATTAGGAAATGAGACACTTAAAGTAGTAAAGGAGTTTTGCTATTTAGGGAGTAAAATAACCGATGATGGTCGAAGTAGAGAGGATATAAAATGTAGACTGGCAATGGCAAGGAAAGCGTTTCTCAAGAAGAGAAATTTATTAACATCGAGTATAGATTTAGGTGTCAGGAAGTCGTTTCTGAAAGTGTTTGTATGGAGTGTAGCCATGTATGGAAGTGAGACATGGACGATAACTAGTTTGGACAAGAAGAGAATAGAAGCTTTCGAAATATGGTGCTACAGAAGAATGCTGAAGATAAGGTGGGTAGATCACGTAACTAATGAGGAGGTATTGAATAGGATTGGGGAGAAGAGAAGTTTGTGGCACAACTTGACTAGAAGAAGGGATCGGTTGGTAGGACATGTTTTGAGGCATCAAGGGATCACAAATTTAGCATTGGAGGGCAGCGTGGAGGGTAAAAATCGTAGAGGGAGACCAAGAGATGAATACACTAAGCAGATTCAGAAGGATGTAGGTTGCAGTAGGTACTGGGAGATGAAGAAGCTTGCACAGGATAGAGTAGCATGGAGAGCTGCATCAAACCAGTCTCAGGACTGAAGACCACAACAACAACAACAACAACAACAACAACAAGTTATGCTCTGTGCAAAATTGTACAAGGCGGCTTCCTCTTTCATTTCTTCCCCCCAATCCATATTCACCTACTATGTTTTCTTCTCTCCATTGTCCTGCTGTCGACGAATTCCAGTCACCCATGACTATTAAATTTTCGTCTCCCTTCACTACCTGAATAATTTCTTTTATCTCGTCATACATTTCTTCAATTTCTTCATCATCTGCAGAGCTAGATGGCATATAAACTTGTACTACTGTAGTAGGCATGGGCTTTGTGTCTATCTTGGCCACAATAATGCGTTCACTATGCTGTTTGTAGTAGCTAACCCGCACTCCTATTTTTTTATTCATTATTAAACCTAATCCTGCATTACCCCTATTTGATTTTGTATTTATAACCCTGTAATCACCTGACCAAAAGTCTTGTTCCTCCTGCCACCGAACTTCACTAATTCCCATTATATCTAACTTTAACCTATCCATTTCCCTTTTTAAATTTTCTAACCTACCTGCCCGATTAAGGGATCTGACATTCCACGCTCAGATCCGTAGAACGCCCGTTTTTCTTTCTCCTGATAACGACATCCTCTTGAGTAGACCCCGCCCGGAGATCCGAATGGGGGACTATTTTACCTCCGGAATATTTTACCCAAGAGGACGCCATCATCATTTAATCATACAGTAAAGCTGCACGTCCTCGGGAAAAATTACGGTTGTAATTTCCCCTTGCTTTCAGCCGTTCGCAGTACCAGAACAGCAAGGCCATTTTGGTTAGTGTTACAAGGCCAGATCATTCAATCATCCAGACTGTTGCCCCTGCAACTACTGAAAAGGCTGCTGCCCCTCTTCAGGAATCACATGTTTGTTGGCCTCTCAACAGATACCCCTCCGTTGTGGTTGCACCTACGGTACGGCCATCTGTATCGCTGAGGCACGCAAGCCTCCCCACCAACGGGAAGGTCCATGGTTCATGGGGCGTTCGAGCATATATGTGTTCCAATTTAACATGTGTTATGGAGGCTGAACTACTTTTGGGGACAATAATACGGATTTACATTGATATAACTCTTACATCTATTGTTTCCTTGTGACCATATTCCTTCCTGTACGGATTTAAACCAAACTGCATACAGCAGTTATCTCAGTTTCACTCGATGGAGGGCGCACTACATGCCTTCAGCAATGCTTTCTACGAATCTTATGACGGTTCATAATCTCAGTATCGGAAACAAGTATTGTCAATGTAATACTTCATTTTTCGATACACGTTTCTTCGTTAAGAAAAGTAGTTGACGGAGTTTGACGCAGATGACAGCCTCAGTTTCTTCATTCGCTACAAAATGTGGTTGTTTGATGTCTTACAGTTTGTGTGCTATAACAACATTGTGGGTCCAAATAGCCACCGCGCTCCACAAAGCTATAAACCCGGCTGATTACGTGACTTCACACAGGGACACCGGGTCCGATGCTTGTTACGACCATTCAGATCACGTGTAACGGGCGAACAAAACGTTTGCGTTTCAGGGCTTTGCTACAGCGCATATGCAACGTAGCGCGACTTCGATGGAGACATGTAAGCACCGAATAGGGCATTCGTGTCCGACGGGCGTGCGGTACATGTGCAAAAGTAAAGCCTGGCCAAAAGCGTCCAAGCAGGACCAACGTTCTGTTATTCTTTTCTTGGCTGCCGAAGGACAAACGTCAGTAGGCATCCATCGGAGAACGAAGAATGTGTATGAGGCAGTAAGTCTGTCTAAAAGCACCGTTGTGTAATGGTGCGCCAAGGGGTGCTACAGAAGATAACGCACGTGCCCATTGCAAATGTCGTAACGCAGAAGGTACGGCAATTCAAGTGGGAGACGCTCAAGCAACAGCCCTATGGTCCTCATGTCTCCCCATGTGATTATAACGCCTTCGGTCCCTCTGCAAGGTTGAAAATTGTTATTGGACGAGCATTTGCAGTACGCAGTTACGGACTACTTCACGCAACAGGACACGAGGTTTTAGAACAAGACGATCTTCGACCTGTCACGTCGGTAGGATGAGTGCCCCGACTGGCATACCGACTCTTCACTGTACCGCCTTCGAACTACAACTTTTCGATCGCCCCTTAAAAAATGAAATTCCTTTTGCTATGTTCATTGTAAATCGTAGCTCGACATAAGCCTTTAGTGTATAGGTCAGCCGGCCGCGGTGGTCTCGCGGTTCTAGGCGCGCAGTCCGGAACCGTGCGACTGCTGCGGTCGTAGGTTCGAATCCTGCCTCGGGCATGGATGTGTGTGATGTCCTTAGGTTAGTTAGGTTTAAGTAGTTCTAAGTTCTAGGGGACTGATGACCGCAGCAGTTGAGTCCCATAGTGCTCAGAGCCATTTGCACCATTTTTGTCTAGGTCATATTCTATAAATATTACAGTCAGATTGTAACCTCCCCCTTACTAATCGACCTATCCTGCCTGCGATATAAAATATAACGGTGGATCGCGTGTATACCTAATGGAATTTTTCTAATTGGATAAGGCTATCTTTCCCGAAGAAGCAATACCGATAAGTAAGGGGAAAGTGTACAACCGATCTTTCTGGTAGAAAGTTTACTAAAAATAAAATAAGTAATTAAACCGAACAGGGCTGTAATTTGGAAAAAAATGAAAGTTATTTTGTGCATTCACTCACGAGCAACACTGGACAGAAAAGAGGTACCACTGATCATGAATCCAAAAGTTACACTAATGAACGAAAAGGAGATAATTACGGCGCCAGCCCACCAGGGCGATTTGCATCCAAAATCCTGCACAAGATGATGGGAAAGAAAAACATTTATTATTAAACACTGACATAGCAACTGAAGGTTGTCATGTTTTTTGACACTAATTTTAAGTGAGTATGTGATGATAAAAGAGAACTGAGAAGTCAATTTTACGTTAAGTTTGTCATTAAATTCTGAAAAGGGCAATCGAGTAATGGTTTGAAAATATGCACTTAAACTGTTATGTTAATATTGAACTTCGTTAGGTGAACAATGACTTTCAGAAACCTCAACGTTATCAAAGAAATTTAGAGATAGGCAATCACTTTTTACTTTGCAGTTACTTAATTTTCAAATTGGATTTCAGTACCAAAACAAACAGCCATGTGCTCCAAGCTATATATAACATAAATAAAAATTCCGCACTCTTAATTTGTGCATTTTCTTTAGATTATGATTTTTTCCAGTGATAGCTTCTCAAACTTCGGTTAGCATATAGCCTAAGGAAAAAAGGGAACAAGGACCCTGCTTGGTAACAATGTCTGGGGGCAATGAGGACACAATCGCCCTGAATTTAACTGATTATTATTTAAATAAAGTTCATAATCAAATCACATTAAGTTGTGCTGCTGTGTTAGCCGTTAATACTTTCAACCAATGAACAGTCTTACTTCAGTGTTGGAACTGCTGCTGCTGTTGTTGAAGACGGTAGCATCTCGTGGAGCCATGGCTAATTACAGGAACGGACAATTGTAATTAATACAGCCTCTTCCACCCGTCCACTGTCCTTCCTCCTGCAACTTGTCATCTGGCCGGCGCGCGTACATGATACCGCCAAAACGGTACACTCTACTGCGAGAGCGTTAACACCACACTTCCTCACATTACAAGCGCTGGAACCCGTCTCCCGCTCTCTCCGCGCGCTCTGCGCAACAACCCCCAAACCAAAGATTTTTCAACGCACAAGTACTGCTATTATCGTTGCTAGTCGATGCAAATAACAATTCCTTTGGCTTTTCCCAGAGCTTATAAATTTCAGAGTAAAACACAGATAAATACAATAAAACGTCAACAGAGTACTACCTAAATGTACACATACAGTGAAGCAATGTACTTACTTATTAAAAGAAAGCATTTAAATTACAAATATTTACAAGAAATTAAAAAAAATATATATATCGGTAGCAGGTGCCATGCATCCTGCTTTTTCGATGCTACAAGATCACGTTACTAGTTAATTCATGGCGACGAACACTACTCATGAGGGGGCATTTCCTAACTAGGTCATATTCCGGAATTACCTTCGTCGGTATTCCGTTCGCTAAAACCTAGCATAAAGCTCACACAGATTACTTATGCGTTACCGCGCAAAGAAAAATGTGCGATACTAGGTAACAGTGAAGGACTGTTGTCGCAAGTACGAAAAAGTAAGGCCACAGAGCAGTCGTAAGCAAACTGCCCCGTGGAGAAATATTTTGTTTAAACATCAAACAAAGGCAGAAGCAACGGGAATGCTACAGATGGCAGCCGCGCTTGACATGTGTCGTCCACCCATAGCGGGGAATCCCCGGTCTCAGGGGGGACAACCGTCCGCGGGCAGCGCGCCCAGGAGGCAAAGCCTGACAAATGCCGGGCGACGAGCGCGTTTTCAGGCCGCCTGACCGGCGTAGTATTAACAACTGTTTGCCTAATTTCGGCACGGTTTGCCGCATGCATTTTCGACAAACGGGTGGACCGCGAAATGAGCGACCGCGCGCTCCTCTTCCATCTCACTTACGCCCAGCGGGGGTCGCCATCCGTCCGGCGCAGAGGAGGATTCATTGTGGGCAGCGCACAGGGCCGGCTGGGCTTGATTGAAGAGCGGGCCGGTTTGTTCTGTGCCCGCAAACACTGCTCATTCCAGCGGGCGCACGGCACGGGTCGCGAGCTTTTGGCAGCCGCTGCGCCATGCACGTAATTTCTGGGTGAAAAGTTCTCGGTTGCGCAAACACTTTTGTTTACAATCGCAGCTCTTGTCAGTGCCAACCGTAGCACGTGGCGTATTTTGCACGAGACGCTGCTCTGTACGTACTGTGAATAAATAAATAGCACAAAGCAGTTGTTACGGAAGCATCCCACATGATTCAAAAGCTTGTATCTAGCAACTCATTAAGAAGTAGTGGACGTGAAGCGAGAACACTGCTTGGGGAGGATATTAGTATAATCTATAACACTATGTAAGTTGCGGTTTTATGCCAACACTCAATGAGTGGCGTTGAGACTGTTTTGACAAAGTGCTTTTCCATAGTAAAATTAGTAGCATACAAGCAACCGCGTCAAGTCAAGGGCATACGGCTACACCTTACTCAGTGTTTGTTACACAACAAGGCAGAATCAGATACGGTAAGTGCACTGTCTGATCAAAAGTGTATATATGCCCAAATGTAGTGTGGAACTGGCCACCAGCTGTCACGAGAGACCGTATAGCCAGTATAAAAGGCGGCGGGGAGTACTGTATTGCGTAATCAGTAATAGTAGGATGGGTTGGTCAGGGCAAGTTAATGACTTCGAACGTGGACGAGGTCCTGGATGTCATCAGGATACCAAATCTATCAGAGACCCTTAAGCCCTTCTAAAGCTCTGTCGGTCGGCTGTTGGCGCTGTGACTGTGGAATGTATACAAAGAGTTATTACCCACAGCTGAAACAAGGCCGGCCGAGTGGCCGAGCGATTGTAGGCGCGTCAGTCTGGAACCGCGCGACCGCTACGGTCGCAGGTTCGAATCCTGCCCCGGGCATGGATGTGTGTGATCTCCTTAGGTTAGTTAGGTTTAAGTAGTTCTAAGTTCTAGGGGACTGATGACCTCCGATGTTAAGTCCCATAGTGCTCAGAGCAATTTGAACCATTTTTGAACTAAACCAAGACCACGCCAACCTCATGTAGTGACAGGGGCCGTCGAGCAATGCCGACGATGTTAGTAAAAAGAGCAAATGAAATCAGAGGAAGGTATCACTCTTGAGTAGAGCAGCTGGCACAATGACTGTGCGTAGCGGGCTAAAAAGAATGGGGTAAATTGTCGACCGGCTGGTCAGGAGCCACACACTTCTGTTGTTAAAGCTAAGTGATGCTGAAGGTGGTGTAAAACCGATGCCACTCGACCGTGGATGATTAGAAACGAACGACTTTTTGAGCGATGAATAACGCTGCTCCCAGCAGCAGTCCGATGGAAAAGTTGTGTTTGGCGAATGCCTTAAACAGGTTATCTGCCATCATGTGTGGTGCCAGAGGATATGGTCTAACGGTTTAAGGGTGTTTTTCGTAGTTAAAGTGTGATCCCCTTATTGCGCTTAAGGAAACGCTAAATCTCGAAGGATATACATACATTTTACAGCATTCTGCACTAAGCACAGTTGGGTAACAGTTCGGAGACCATGATACACTGAAGCTCCAAAGAGACTGGTGTACGCATGCGTATTCAAATACAGTGACACGTAAACAGGCAGGATAGGGCACTGTGGTCGGCAAAGGCTAATAACAAGGGTCTAGCGCAGTTGTTAGATTGGTTACTGCTGATACAATGGCAGTTTATCAAGCTTTAAGTGAGTATGAACGTGGTGCTACAGTCGCCGGACGAGCGATGGGACACAGCACCTCCCAGGTAGCGATGAATTGGTCTCCGACATCGATGATGCCGGAAAAAGATCCTACAAAAAAAGTACCAACGACGACTGATCAGAATCATTGAACGTGACAGAAGTGGAACCCTTAATTGCTGCAGATTTCAATGCTGGGCCATCAACAAGTGTCAGCGTGCGAACTGTTCAACGAAACATCATCGATATGGGCTTTCGGAGCCGAAGGCTTGTACACTTTTTGACTGCAGGAAACAAAGCTTTACGTCTCGCCAGGGCCCGTTAATACTGACATTGGACAGTTGATGTCTGGAAACGTGTTGCCTGGTCGGAAGAGTTTCGTTTCAAATCGTATCGAGTGGATGGACGTGTACGTATATGGAGACAACCTCATGAATCCATGGACCTTGCATGTCAGCAGGAGACTGTTCAAGTTGTTGGAGGCTCTGTATGGGGCGAGTGCAGTTGGAGTGATATGGGTCCCCTGATACGTCTACATACAACTTTGACAGGTGACACGTACATAAGCGTCCTGTCTGATCAACTGCATCCATTCACGTCCATTGCGCGTCCCGACGGACTTGAGAAACCCCAGCAGGACAATGCGACACCCCACACGTCCAGAACAGCTGTAGAGTGGCTCCACGAGCACTCTTTTGAGTTTAAACTCTTCCGCTCGTCACCAAACTCCCCAGACAGGAACATTATTGAGCATATCTGGCATGCCTTGCAACTTGCTGCTCAGAAGAGATTTCCACCCCCTCGTACTCTTAATGATTTATGTACAGCCCTGCATAATTCGCACTCTGCCATTAAGCAGCATCTGTGAGACAGTGACTTGTGGACAATAATATTACTATAATGGACTGGCCTTCTCGAGTTCCGACCTGTACTCATTTACAGCGGCACTAAGAATTGTATTCGCAAAGTGATTTTGCGCGATAAAATTAGTTGCTTGTAAGTAATGTTATAATTTCGAGAAAATAATGGTACACAGGATTTATGGTTTATTCCACGGTACGGCAGAATCATGTCGGATAGGTAACTACGAGCAGTGAAATATGAAATCATAATACTGCAGGTCAAGAGTGTGCTGAAATAACATTTTAGTCTCTTTTTCTTGGCTGTGAATGAGAACCTTTTCCAGAAAAATCTAAGTCATTAACGCAGGATTCTGCCGCTATCAAAATGAAAATTTCTTACAGAATTTGATGGAGGCTATAATACAAGCTTCGGAACAAATTGAAGTTGCTCGTACTTTTGGATGATCCCGACAACCGGTATCTCTTCGAACCACATTTATAGCATCTTTTATTTTTTAATCTTTTTTTTTGACATAATCATGCGAAGATCTCACAAAGCCGTTACCGATTTCGACCACATACTGGTCATCATCAAATTGTTAGTAGATAAAAAAGGATACAGAGACTCATTGTACGATCTTCAAAATCTGCGAGGTAAATGCGTACTGACAAAAAAGAATGAAATTAAACTTAAAAGTACACGCAGCAAGCGTTTTTCGGTGCATTGTCAACAATACTGAAGGCAACAGTAGGAATGAGTACGAGCTTTCGTAGGAGGAGAGAAACCTTCTCTTTGTCCGTATTCGCAAAAGAAATGTTCAGGTGTTTAAACATTTTATACGAAAAGGAGCTGTGTGATTCAAGAATAAGGAGCATGATAAAATTCTAAATGAACAGAACGCGCTCTACGCCGACGCCTACGTCAGCATCTACGACGTACTGCTAATCTGACGTTAGACGTGTCACCTTCCTGCCATCCCACTACACACTATCTGATGAAAATTACGCAAACACCTATTAGTGAGCATTAGTATGGGGTGTAACCACGGTTCACATTTAAGATGTCTTTAACTCCGTCGGAGAAACAGTCCCTGAAATGTCATAATTGTCTGTGAAGGAATGGCAGTCCATTATTCCTCAAGAGGCCATACCAGAGATGATAATCGACCAACGTTGGACGCTGGGGTCAGCACCGAACTCGACGTACTAACTCACCATGAACGTCTTCCCTTGTGTTCACGTCGGGACTCAGGGCAGACCACTATCTTTCAGGATTCATATTGTCCACAAGTAATCGCCTAACGGACCTATTTTACGACAGGTTGCACTAATACGGCGATACAGTCATCGTCTCCGAACTGTCCCTCTGCTACAAGCAATACACAACGCCGTAAAATGGTTTCATTTCTTTCCGCGCGTAGCCTTTTTTTAAGCGCAATAAAAGGCTCACGTCCTATCCCCGAAAGCCCATACCTTAACACGATCTTTTAGCAGCGTAGTTGTTGGCAGGTGATGTTCTCCACGCACTTAAATAATATTCTCACAGAGTATACCGTGATTCGCCAATCCAAATCACTCGCTTCCAACACTCACTGTACGGCGGTGTCACTATTTACACCACCTCAAGCGACGCTCGGCAATGACTACAGAAATATATGGCTTTTGAGGAGCTGCTCGATGGTTTTACCCCATTCTTTTTACTTCCATACCTCCAGTCATTATGCTAGCTGTAGCGATGGTTGCACTTTGCAACTTGTGATGATTCCTTGCCTGCCTGGTTTCGATTTATCTGTGGCTGTTCTTTCCCTTTTGGCTTCACAATTGCGTCACCAACTGTCGACCTGTGCAGCTTTAGAAGAGGGAGTTGTTGCTCACGAGACGTCCAGTGCCCAGTTCGCGTTCCAAGTGACAACAGAGTTCTCTCCACCTTCTTTTAAACCTGCGGTCCTGCCTCTCGTGACATCGAGTGCTCAGTTCCGCACTTCACCGCATTACAGTGTGGTGTACGAATACTTTTGATGAGAAAGTGTTTGTAAATGTAATGGCTTTCCACATGCACTCCTCGCAAATGAGGATAAGACAGAGGATAAGACACCTTGGTGCCATGACACCATTCGGCAGCGATAGTGGTGTGCGTGTGTCCAGTTAAGAATGACTTTCAAACAACAATAAGCAGCTTTGGAAATAAATTACGTGGCAATCAAACAGAACATGAAAACAAATCAGCGTAATGAAAAGGACGAATTGTTAGCTAAAATCAAATCTGTAGTTTAGAGTGCTATAGTTACACAGATAAAAGAACAGATCGAACGTCTTGACACAACAGTAAAAGAAATTAGCGAGGAAGTGGAAAAGTTGACACTAAATTCTGAAAAACAAAAAGAACAACTTTGAACGTTAACAAACAACACAGCATCAGCCGACAGGAGCTTAAACAGTGAATCTAAGCCGCGCAATGACAAAATAGAAAAACTAACAATCCAATTCTCTGTAACAATGCAACTCATGGAGAACAAGAAATCGAACATCCAAACGTGTAAGGAACACGAAAAAACAGCTATCATTTCGAAAAACATTTGCCGAAACTCAGGTAACATTTCAGCAGTTTGTTCTTCACATACAGAGAAACGTGAAGCTTTGAAACAGCATACAGACGGTCATGTCCGACATATGGAACAACAGCTTGCACATAGCGAAATAAAATGCAAATGCGATAATCTTGGTCACTTTTATCTACAATTCGGCATTCTGGTATCTGTAAGTATTCTTAGCACTTAGTGACTTTTTGCGAGTACACAGTTTCTCTCGCAGTTGAAATAATGGCCGGCCGGAGTGGCCGAGCGGTTCTAGGCGCTACAGTCTGGAACCGCGCGACTGCTACGGTCGCAGGTTCGAATCCTGCCTCGGGCATGGATGTGTGTGATGTCCTTAGGTTAGTTAGGTTTAAGTAGTTCTAAGTTCTAGGGGACTGATGACCACAGCAGGTAAGTCCCATAGTGCTCAGAACCATTTTTGAAATAATGATCTACCTAGGCGGCATACCAGTGAAGTTTCGTGGTTACAGAAAGCTTATAGTTCCATCTACAAACACTTTCATACAGAGAGCTTAGCAATTATTTTGTTATACAAAAATGCGCTTACACACAAGAGCGCAATCGTACTGAGCACTGGAACAATCTAATTACGAAAAGAAGTGACAGTCACAATTCGATGCATTTTATTACGTTCAAATGTAGGGAGAGGATCTATTACACTTTTGGGACACATCGATTGGCGTACGATGCATCCCCGAGCTGGGTGTTTACGATTTTTCAGTTTCTTGGTACACACCTTTTCTCTTAGTATCCTTTTCGTCGATAAGTACTATCCTACTGTAAATAAGTTGAAAGTAGAAGAATGTGCCATATTTTAGACAAAGCACGTTCCGGTACTCACAAAATTAAAACTTTGATCACAAGCATTTCATGACAGCAACAAAATTTGACCCGGTTAAAATGAAAAATCACTCGCATTTAACATGTGTTTTATCCCGTTAGCAAAAGACGTAAAGAAAAACAAGCGACATTTTCATTGAATTTCGACGTTGGCACATACGTAACAATATGCGACAGGAATGTGCTACAGAACTGCAACTTGAGCTCCGGCAGTAAATAATGAGTCACATCACACAAAATATATCGCTGGTGCAAATGGTTCAAATGGCTCTGAGCACTATGGGACTTAACTTCGGAGGTCATCAGTCCCCTAGAACTTAGAACTACTTAAACCTGACTAACATAAGGACATCACACACATCCATGCCCGAGTATCGCTGGTACAGCAGTAAATTTTGATCACTTACAGAAATATCTGGGACATCTTACTGATCGTCCCAGGAATTGTGCTCTCAATAAACACTTACTAATATGAAATTTTTGGAAGCGAAAAACAGATTTGCGAAACAAGTAAACAGCTTTGAACACCATCACTTTTACAGACAGCAGAGGCACTCATGAGTTATAAAATGAAAGATTTAGTACCAGTTCTGATGAGATATACAGATTAATGAGGTAGTAGATGTGCTGTCCAAATGGAACGCCTGTTTTGCGAATAATAGTGGTACTGATGAATTGCAAGTGTATGAAGGATTTTCTATCACTTCAAGGAATAATTACAGGTTGTGAAAGATAAAATTGTGTTGTCTGAAGGCAATTACCAGTGTCAGAGGTAGTATGTATTTTTGTGGCGATTTTCTTTTCATGATCATTTGTGCAGTAATGAAGGCTTGTTTGCTCAGTGGTGTTATTTATGAAGTGTAAACGCGGACTGTTTCACTTGTATGAACTGGTTAATGAAACAGAGCAGGGAGTATTTACTATTGATTATTTACGAGATATGAGGGTATTATTAACTGTGAGACTATTATGATGATGATATAGTAGAGATAAATATGTTGACGGTCTTAGTGATTTTGATGGCGATGATTATGAGGATAACGATGATAACATAGTAGAAAGACGCTATGGTTAGGAATTATGATTTATTATGAGGAATGAGTAGTAATGGTTAGGGAATATGTCAGGGACCCTGTTTCTGTTGAAGTTGATTTTTCTATGCATGGATATATTTCACTTGCTTGCGTGTAGTAAAGGGAAAGTGATGATCAGTAACATGGTTAGGAGCACAACAGAGATCTGAAATGGTAAGTAACACCACTGTGGTAGAAGGCAATACAATTATTTTTTCACATGATGTTTTGGATCATTGAAGTTAATGCCATTTCCAGCTACAAAAAAATTACGACATAAGAAAGTGGTGGATATAGAGGTAAAAACCATCAAAAAGGCTGCAGAAAGAAAGAGGTAAGAAATCGCGGCAGGGACAAGTAAACAACAAAAACCTACAGGCTGGACAGGAAATTCTGGTTAAATCTAACCTTTTATATGGTAAAAGCAAGCATCTTAGTCACAAATTCTTTCTTATATGTAATGGACCTAGAATAATTCTATTTACTAAAGTTGTACCCAGATGATAGAACTACTTGCTGCCACGACGTGTACACTAAACAAACTGCTGCGATCTTCGAAATTTCACCTAGCAACTGAATAACAATAAATAAAATGAACACTGACAATATCTTTTTTAAACCGGTTCTGAGAGGATACAAGGGGTACCAAAAATGTGTTGTTCACTTGAGAAATATTTTTGGCGTACACAATGGCGATAATACAGAGACATTTAACACTCTACCACTTTGCATGAGATATACAGACTGTTAGAATGGTAACTGTGTTGTCTGGAAAGAAGACTAATAGGTATTTTGATGTAAGAAATTTTCAGGACCATTGTGAGACAGTGATTCTGTGTTTACTAAACTGTAACATTTACGATTATAGCTATGAAGTGTTTCTTACGTGGAAACAAGTGGAAGAAGACAGAGCAGAGAATTGTTATTTGAAGTGTATACTGAGACGAAGACAGCGAATATGATTAATGTTGTAACAGGATAATGAGATTTATGTTAATGAGTCACATGGTTTAAATGGTTCAAATGGCACTGAGCACTATGCGACTTAACATCTGAGGTGATCAGTCGCCTAGAACTTAGAACTAATTAAACCTAACTAACCTAAGGACATCACACACATCCATGCCCGAGGCAGGATTCGAACCTGCGACCGTAGCGGTCGCTCGGTTCCAGACTGTAGCGCCTAGAACCGCACGGCCACTCCGGCAGGCTGAGTCACATGAAATGATAATTATGAAATTTATGATGTGTGCTGTAATAGAATGAGAAATGATTATGATGATTTATGATAAGAAAGAGTAAGTACCGTTAGGGCATACGGACCTGTTTCTTGCTATAGTCAATTTTTAAGGCGTGTGGATACATTTCGTGTTTACAATCATAAAAGGTAAGTTTTTGAAAAGATGTGGCTGGATGACAATAGTGATTGAAGGTATCATGACTTTAGACAACACAGTTATGTACTTAATGTGGAGTTTATAACTACCTGACGCAAATTATTTAAACTTTTTACTAAACATATTCTGTAATTTTTTCATTGGAGCAACAAAACATGTAACAGTTATACTTTACAATAATTCGAGACGTGTATCTTTTTGTCTCCATAATTGCTGTTCTGTACTGTGTCACACTCTTTTAGCATTTAGTACCTCACTGATCTTTTTGTGGTTTGTCTTTCTTGTTTATACTGATGAATGACATGGTTTTTTGTGATTTGTATGGAGTAACATGCACTCAAAATTCAACTTCTACTTAATTCTCTAGAACTAACCTTCCTTTTCTTTGTCTTACACATAAACTTTACATGTGTGTGAAACGATGTCATAACAGTCTAGGTGTTTGGGAAATTTTAAATTCTTGGGATGCGAAGATGAAATTCATCACTCATGGAGTATGACATCGACAGACAATATGCAGGAAGCATAAGGAACATTATCACGACTTCTTGTTTTTACTTTTCAGCTTTATTCTTTAAATCAGGACACAGGATCAAAATCTTTTATATTCATATTTTTCCACTAACATGTGTGATATTGCACACTGTCTTCTTATGTTTACATGTGATGTAACATAACAACATACACTGCCTTAACTTACGTAATTTTCAGGTTGTATTTGCGTTTTACACTTATGTCTTTATTGAGTGTCTCTATAATGCATATTATTTGTATAAATTATTACTCTAGGACCCGATGTCATTAGCATAACAATTATGTTAACTGTAGTACTACAGCAAGCTCTCATCAGTCATTTAAGATGTGTAAGTAATCACGAAAGATGTGTAAGGAAGAAACAAAGAGTAAAAGATAAGAAAGAGCAAAGAAATGGTTACGAAGTTGATTGTCTGATGAAATGATTAGGTAGGGCGAATAGGAGAAATGATTAAGTAGGTCAAAGATGAGAAATGACTAGTAGGGCAGAGATGAGGAAAACTGTGTAAGTCAAAGCTGACAAATAGTCATGTAGGGCAATGGAGCTAAATAATATGAAATTATGAGAATGTATGACACATGAAGCAAGAGTACAGAATAAAGTGGTACTTGTTGGAAGTTTGATGAAATTTTGGGGAAAAGTATTAAAATGTGCACAAACTGAAGGATGAAATATGACTAGATTGTATGCTGATTACTGACAGTACTAGGTATAATCGTAGACTGACGTTTGACTGACTGCACAACGTATTCTTTGATGTGAATCTTGGTTACTTCTTAATCTATGTTTTTCCTAATTATATATTTATGTTCTTCTTATGTGTGTGTGTGTGTGTGTGTGTGTGTGTGTGTGTGTGTGTGTGACTACTATCCTTATGTGTTTATTTCTTGTGTGTGATTACTATCCTTATGTATCTCTTGATAACTTACTCTCTATACTTATTTCACCGATTTCCACACAAACATGTTTATTTTAATAGATTTACAATCTTCTGTAGCGTCATTCTGTACAGATATTAGAATTGTTTATTATCATGCCTATTTTTGTAGACTGTTTCACATGATTTACTTGTCTGATGTTTCTGTAATTCGTTATTGTACAACCATGGTGTTAATTTTTTTCCTATTTTGATAGATATATTAAAATGTTGTTATCATTACACTACATGTGTATTCCATATGTACAACGATGTAAAATCTTGTTACTCCTGTTCTAATATAGGTATTTGTATAATGTAAATATAACAAATTGCAACTGACTGACCTTTCACCAAAAATGATTGTGAATTGCCACGGCAGAAGAAATATGGCTGCTGATTATGAACTGAATTATTTTGTCAGATGTTGGCATACTTCACTGATGCAAGCTGCATCTGACTTTCATAAGGGACAATTCAAAATTACGAGATAGCTTTAGAGTTATCAATGGATCTACAGTATGACTCAAGCAGATAGTACGACATTTTACTGTTTATGCATGTGTGGGGCTGTCAAATGAGTCTTACTGAGTCTGTTTCCACAGAATTTCCCACAGCACTGACGTTATTGCAATGAGCTAAAGAAAGTCTAGTCGTTTGTGACAAGAACACTCTTCTACCTACTTTCATCGTGCAAATTGCTACTGCCAAATGTCACTGTTCTTCGGAAGTGTAGACCTTGTGGGATATAGACACTCTGACCTACTTTTTGTGTGGTACAAATACAGTGTACATCACCAATATTACATCAGTACTAAATGTGACATATAAACTTCCAAAATAGTCCTGTACAGAACGTTCTCATATATATAAAAATTGATAACGTATCAAAGGTAAATTCTATTGATTAATTATTAACATGTTCTTGAATTTTGTATAAATTTTTACTTATATTTCTTTAACTCATATTCATATAAGACTATTTTTCTCTTTGTATTTGTAACATGTTTTGTATGTTTGTATCCATGAAGTTTGGAAATTTGTACTTCTCCCATTCCTACGTGAAATAATCCTCGTACAAAATCCTACTGGGGGAAAATGGAGGATATGTAAGGTGGTCATGTCATTTTGACTTTTGTATGTCACTGATGTGCACGTCAGAAAGAGAGGATGTTACGTCACTGTTAAACAATCTTTGGGGTGTAGTCATGACACTGTATTTGCCTCTGCACATTTTGATACAATTTTAGTTGAAGTGTGGCAGGTGATGGATGTATTCAAGAGTACTGTGTTGATCTGTGATGATATCTGTTAGATGAAGAAAGATTTATTGTAAAGGACAGCAAGCATGAATATGATGTACACAATGAAAGGTGAAAGGAATATGTATTTTCAATAATGTAACTATTTTTGTAGAGAAAAAGTTTGAGTTAAGACTGCAGCACTGCACAGCTAGAAACGATTATTGTCAGCTAGTTAACCTTCTCAGAGCTGGGAGAAAGACCACCCTACTTCCCAGAATCATACATTAACGTAGCAATTGAATAAGCTATAAAGTTTTTATATAAATTCTCTGATAACAGTGTACGTATAAAATCATTGTTCACTTTGTTAAACACAGTATTGTTCAGACCTATGTTATGTGTGAGGATCATGTGAAGTATTACTCTGTTTTTTCGAATATATACTTCATTCGAAATCGTAATCTTGGCATATCATTTCATAGAAATAGTTACTCTCGCCATCCCACTCTTTGTCATACGCATTAGCACATGCAACAGTTCGAATATGTATTTAGAAATAGGAATATAGCTTAGCCGCTGCCTGCTTGCTGACTGGTGTTATGCTTTCGAGAAATCTGCAACAATGTTCTCAAGATGCAAGGTAAGTGGAAATTTTAATTAGGGCCAGATAATTGTCTTACTTAAATTGCGCATTTAACGTTAAGGCAAGTTGCATTCAGATCAGTTACATTTCCGTTTTTAATAAGTTCTGTTTTGTCAAAGCTTAGCACACTATTTTAAGTTGGATAACAATTTGTGGGTACATAGTTTTGGTAATACGTAGACTTTTAGAGAGTGAGAGGTAAATTTGGGCTAAATTTCAAACAGAAACAAATATAGTTGGGAGGTTACGTTTGTTTATTAAAATGCTATTCGAATTGATAAAATTTTCATTATATTGTACTTCATAGATACCAACTATTGTACTAGATATTTGTAAACCACACAGAAAAATGACAGTTCATCATCGGTTATTCTGCAACCAGTTGCTCAACGACTGTCAACATTTGACGGAATTTAACATTTTAAACTGTTATAAATTGCATGTCCACAATTAAAATGTATAACAAGTAACTGTTTACAACTTCGGACCCAATTGGTCTAGGAATACGGCAGACTAAATACCATATTTTATCTATGATGACGATATCTTACAAATATGGAATCAGCAGAGGATACAAGAGTCCTTCAGAATGTTACCTTTCCTCCCTGTGTCATAATTTCTATTGTAGTACCAGATCCCTTCTTTGTAGTTCTACACCTCATGTGGAAACTGAGCCACAGTGATAGATGCTTCAGTGGAGTGATATTAATTTTGATAACACTCGATATCTCTTAACCATAGAAGCCTAATTAAAGTTCAAAGTGGAACGTTTCCCAAGTGCAAGGGAGTGAAAATGAAAAGTTGATGTGGTGAATGATTGTCAGCATTACCCTATTGTCGCATTGTTAAGCTGTGTTTCCTTGCTGAAATACTTACATGTGGACTAGGTTACCCCTACACTCACACTATTAGTGCCGTAGATGTTTCGTAAATAAATTGTGTCTGTGTAGCAAAATACCCGTGTTCTGCTATGTGTGATATTACATGTACTCCAGGACTACCAAGATTAAAATTTTGCTGTGATCTGAATATGGTTCACAGCTGTATTTACGGTATTCAGTGGCTTATGTAAGGAAAGGTAATTTTCTAGTATGACTTAATTATTAGTGTTCATTAATTTCGATTTCTGACACTTAATAATTCATTGTGTAGTATTTTGACGTTCTTTTTTTACTTATCTTGCTTTATTTATTTTTCCATCAAGTTTCATGGAACTATGAGAGCCAAGAAGAAGTCCATATATAGTTTAGTTTTGTAAGAAAAAGAATTGTAGTATGAATAAAACACGAAAAACATTATGAAAATGTATCCGAACAAACAACTCATTGAAACAGAAAAATTATGAGCTACTGTGAAGGATGGTTGGTTGGTTGGTTGTTTGGGGAAGGAGACCAGACAGCGTGGTCATCGGTCTCATCGGATTAGGGAAGGATGGGGAAGGAAGTCGGCCGTGCCCTTTCAGAGGAACCATCCCGGCATTTGCCTGGAGTGATTCAGGGAAATCACGGAAAACCTAAATCAGGATGGTCGGACGCGGGATTGAACCGTCGTCCTCCCGAATGCGAGTCCAGTGTCTAACCACTGCGCCACCTCGCTCGGTACTGTGAAGGACTCTAGTACAGAATACAAATATTTAAACTTACAATTGAAAATGTTGGGTTTATCACCTTTCTTCTAATTCTGCTGGAATAGGCTTTTATGTTCCTCGTAATGTTTTTCGTGAAACTGAAGCCTTTCGAGCAGTCCACTCCCTTCTGTACAATACTTCAGGAGCTGTTATTCAACAGCATTTACATCTTCCGTCGAGTGATGAATGAATGTATGTTGCAGTTTCTTCTAAGAGGAACAGTATTATCAACGTGAAGTACCTAGATGAAAGATATGCACGTGGAGGGCAGAGTTAGAATTCCGACATCAGGTAACGTCACTGTAGTTAAAAATCAATTGTATGATCATTTTAATCAATATGAACAGCATTATTTAACCCACGATGGTTTGACAGCACCGCTGCTTCTTCGTATAAATATCACGAAAAAAAAGACAGCAACCAGTCGTACTTTCTAAATGAAACATTTATTTGACCGCAACTGCATTAATATTCATCGCAGCTGTAGAAGTAGTCCGTTCCTGTACCATGTTGTTCTTTGGTACAGCCGAACAACTAGTAGCTGAGGAGATGACAGATGTCTACCATCTTCGCTGATATTTACATCACTGATATTTACGGTATGAACTGACACTTGAGAATGTAGATTGCAATTACTAAACATTCCTTTTATAATGATGAACACCAGTTTACAATCATGTCGATTTGGTAAAAGACGAACTTCAGCAACATTCACATTGAAAAAGAAAATAAGAACAGTAGGTACCATTACTTTTCACGACTAATATACGGTATGAAATTAATAGTGCAAACGGTTTAATAAAGATATTTGTCCGAAGGGCGCGAACGCTATCTTATCCCTTCGACGGCTAGGGGGCCAAAACCTAATTCCTATCTGTACGCTACCGCGCACCTGGCACAGTCAGCTTTGCCAGTTAATAAATTACCGTATTGGTAGCAGCTGTTCCTGGATTTGCAAGCGTCTGAGCCTCTTGAATATGTTGCCTGTGCAAATTAACAAGCTTACAGTAATCTACTCGTATTATAAAAACTGATTATGTATGTTACTGTCACGTAACAATCGCTGTGTGATTAATAATTTATTAAACTTCATAATTCAGGAGATACGGCGTCATAAACACTGAGATATCTGAAAAACTGCTGCAACATGCTTGATGTTTAAATTTATTACTTCTTTGCTACTAACTCTAATCGCAACATATTTCGCAGATAGTATCCAAATATGCCGCTAGTTCCATATACTGTATATGATGTCATGAACACTGGGATGAGTGAAAAAATGCCACATCATCCACGAAGTTTTAATACAGTTATTATTTACTACTAAGACACTCCTACAGTCGAGTCAACTGACACCTGGCAGTGCTTTTAACAGCCTTCCACTGCGAAACGCTAACGGCTGTAGGGAATAGCAACAGCCGTCTGTAGAGCTATGAAGAGGCGTTGCCATAGAAACCTTTACAAAATCGCATTGTACACGCATGACGTAGCTGTACGTATCCATTTGCACATTATAGTTTTTTTTGTACGACTGTTTCATATTTTCAAAGGCGTCTGCACGAATACAATGAAATGAATTTTTTTCTGTACTACCCTACACTACAAACACAGTCCACTTCTTGTTTTCGTTTCTAATAGAAAATTGTCCAAATGAATACCCGGGCAATGCCAGGTTGGTCAGGTAGTAGTTAAGCAAAAGAAAGAAGCCAAAATAATAAAATGCTTTCGTTAACGTGACACGCTCACACGGGCCATAACTGTTAAGTAATTTACTTATTGATTTTTGTTCAATGCTTTCACCGCTTAATCTCTCTCCCTAAGGACATGTAAGCTACAAGCGATACTGTACAATTGAAATATTCGTACGCTTCAGCAACTTGTTAACGATTAAGGTGGCGGAAGAAATTGATTTACTACATCGCTAACATCTCGTAGAATACAGACCGACATGTAAGCAAACGACAGTGTAAATTGAGATTAAAAGTTTTTAACATTAGAGGGATGGACAAAATACCGGAATACAATACACAGACAATAGCTGGAGGACATAAAAGCACAGTTTACAAAGAATCCGTCGAATTTATATAAATTTCTTGAAAATTAGCTCTCATAACAGATATTCTACAGTTATGACCGTAACGCGTCCTGACTGCAGTTATCAGAGCATAGCACATAAAATATGAAAACATTTGGAGCAGGACGCTTGTTAACAGACGTATGTCAATTAATATTAGAATAATTGCATGTTTAAGTAAGGCATTGACGAATGGTTATTACTATGATTAAACGATCGCTTCATATATGGTAATTACCGCTACAATATTTAAACATGCGATTATCAAAATTAACGAATTTGTTGTTATTGGTTACCGTGTTCCCAAATGCGTGCCCTATACTCGTCTGGACATAAAAACGACGATAATACAGTATTAATTACAGCAGTGGTTACATGATTCTCTCGGGGCCACAGCTGAATGCAATGTTATTTTCAATAAGTGGTCTCCTATGTATTTTCCACGCCTTTCCTATTTATATCGAACGTCCATGAATGATGTATACGGCTACATATCCGTGTGAAGTGTAGTGGTATAGCAAATACTGCCTCCGTTGAGGAGACTTTACACACTTTTGTAAGCATGAAGATATAGTTACGCAAGACAAGTTTTGAAAACGTACCACGATAAGTAAAGAAAGGCCGTCTCATCGGGAAAAGATGTCTGAATTCTGTGGCTGGTGATATTAAACTCTGGTTCTCAAGTGCAAGTAATGTTCACAATCGAATACTCCCGATAGCCTTTCCTAGGAGAATAGCTAACTTCAGGAAAGCGAAAAGTGATTTAAAGGTCACGAAAAGCAGCAATCCCCCAATTCAGTTCAGAATATCGAAAAGAAACATGAGGATTTTACAAGGTGTCCGTAGAATGAGCAAAGCTCTCCATAACTATAGTTCGTTCGTATTGTATTCTGATTTGGTAACTGCAACTGTTTATGAAAGAAAAGACAATTTAAATAATTACACAGGCCAAAGATGGAAAAACTTTTTTTCTGAAAATAGCTTATTCTTATACTTTTTAGGGTGGGAAATCAAATATGATACTTAAAAATTTGTGTCACCCACCATTTCTTCACATTTTACAATTAAATTAATTAAGTTCAGCGATTTTTTAAAGAATTTAAGAGCTTTTATATAGTTAAAATAATTTTAAAAAGAGGTGTAATGAATGTAGATGACGTTGGTAGCACTGCTGAAGAACATTCTCTGGCGAAAAAAGGTCGATTCTGTTTTTCTGTTAACAGATGGTGCTCTGTTTACTGTCAACCTAAACTCACTTTACCGTTTCCTGTACATGTCCTCAGTGCAATGTCTAATCGTGGCTGTAAAAACTCTGCTGGCAGTTTTTGTTATATTTGTGGTGAATTTGTGATTAAAAACACCAAAGAAACATTACAGACTTTGTGTAAAAGGTTTATCTATCATACTTTCGATCTAAAAAAGGAAAAAAAGCCTTTACATTTGCAGTTCCTATGGTATGGAGGGACCCAAGAAATCATTCCGATGATTGCTACTTTTCCAGTGTTGATGTTAGGGTCATAATTCAAAAAACAACAACGTAATAAGTTACCCTAACATTCCGTCCGCCAACTGACCAGTAGGACATGGTGTAGATTTGCCAGTTCCTGAACCACCAGATGATTTAAATTCTATTCCAACAGACTTATTTTCTGATGTACAATGTAATTTAAATGAACCAGATGATGATGAATTTCATTGTAATACAGAAAGTCTAGAGCCCATTTTGTTTACTCAGACCGAGATTAACGATTTTGTTAGGGATCTGGGATTAACGAAAGAAAAAGCTGAATTGCTTGTCTCTAGATTAAAAGATATACCATAGGATTTTTACACTATATAACAAAAAGCATATTGTTCGAAAACTATGGGTGATACAAAAAACTAAGGCTAGATTTGGATTCAGCTCATAAAAATCTATAAAGATCAGCTATCAAAGTTAAAAAAGTTTTTCAAAAAACATTTTCGTCGGCCTGTGTAATTTATGTCTGTCATTATTTACTTCCTTGCACGAGGCGTTTCGATGGTCTACACTCTCACCTTCAGCTGAACCAGTGGCTACAGATGTATTCGTTCTCCACACTGGAAGGCAGACAACTGGCTACATCCAGGAAAAAATGCTAATGTATGTCACTGATCGGCCTAAAGAGGCTTTAGCCAAACGACAAGCCTCGTCGCCTAGCGTCTACTTCGGGAGGCACACTTAATCCCATCAGAGCGCGTGTTGAATGCCTATCACGGATCCACTGTAGCGTGAAACCAACTTGATGTTTCAAGCCTATGAGATAGATATAACTACAATAGATGAGGGTCAAACATTTCTACAAGCTGTGCGGGTGACTTTTACACCGATTTACTCTAGTTGGTATTTGATAACGAGTGGGCTGGTTTTGTCTCCATAGCGACACACCAACGTGAGCAACCTTGTCGGTTCGTGCCGTGTTGCAACTTGGCTGCGCAAAGCATTCTGGAAACTGGAAACTTGTGGTAAGTTCCTATGGGACCAAACTGCTGAGGTCATCGATCCCTAGGCTTACACACTACCTAATCCAACTTGAACTAAGTTAGGCTAAGGACAACACACACACCAATGTCCGAGGGAGGACTTGGATCTCCGACGGGGGCAGCAGCGTGAACCGTTGCAAGGCGCTTATGACCGCGCGTTTCATTGAGCGGCAAAACATTCTGACTCCCGGTTATTAGTGAGCAGTTATAGTAAGAATGTACTGTGAAGTTTAGTTTTGCAATGTGCAATGAAAGTTGTCGGAAGATGGTTATAGGTGACACAATATACAGATCTGTACCGTATATATCACTCAAGATGTATGCCTGACTTTTTTCATGAGATAAGGACTTTAAATCCCGCTGTAGTTGCGACTTAAATGTTTACAAAATTCCTGTGGGCAAAGCCGGACCCACGCGGCACAACTCTAGTGGTGACGCGATAAAATCAAAACATATATTTCGAATATGTAATGTAATTATCAATCTTTTTCTTGCGGTGATTACAGAGAGTAGTATAATGGTTACCGAAGAAATCATTGGTAAATTTACCGCATTTAGTATCGGCTGACTTTTTGATAGTCGCTACACATGTTCGTCTGGCACTAACTTAGCCAACTATGTTTATACAAGGGTTGGAACTTTAAAATGGCAACTATTTATTTACAGATCGTACAAAATAGTTTTATTAACCTTCAAAGTAGTCACCATCAATGTGTAGAACACGTTGCCAGCGACGTGGAAGTCGTAGAATACTCTCAGCAGTGCCAGTTGTGTTGACAGATCGAGCGGCGCGGTCAATTGCCCGACGAATTTGTAGCAGTTCTGAAGCGAATGCCGTGAAGTGTTTCCTTCAGTTTAGAAATCGAGTTGAACAATCGCTTACGTCAGGGGAGTGCAGTAGGTTGTATAGCACTTAGCAGCCCCATCAGTCAAACAAATCAATAACAGCTTGCACTGCACGTTCTTGAGCACTGTCCTGCAAAATGACGGTCAGGTCCTGCAGAAAGTGTCATCACTTCTGTCTCTATACTGTTCAGTTTTGGAACTCAACTTACGAGAAGCTTACAGACAGAAGTGATGACACTTTCTGCAGGGCCTGGCCATCATTTTGCAGGACAATGCTCAAGCACGTACAGTGCAAGATGTTACTGATTTGTTTGACTGATGGGGCTGCTAAGCGCTATACCGCCTACTGCACTCCCATGACTTAAGCCCTCGTGAGTTCAACACGATTTCTAAACTGAAGGAAACACTTCACAGCATTCAGTTCAGAACTGCTACAAATTCGTCGCGCAGTAGACAGCGCCGCTCGGACTGTCAACACAACTGGCACTGCTAAGAGTATCCTATGACTTACACATCGCTGTCAGCGGGTTATACACAATGCTGATGACTACTTTGAAGGTGAGTAAAATTTTGAAACACATATCTATTTTGTACGAACTGTAAATAAATAGCTGCCACTATTAAAGTTCCACCCCTCGTTTATCGCTGTTCCCAGTATTGCTTTCCAACGACATCTGGAGATGATTCGTAGACGTTACGACTGTCTACATCTACATCACACTCCGTAAGTCAACTAATGGTGTATGGTGAAGCGAACTTTCGGTACCACTATCTGATCCCTCCAACACTGTTCCACTCGGCAACAGCGCGTGAGAAGAATGATTGTCGGTAAGCCTCTGTATTCGCTATAATTTCTCGAATTTTCTCCTCGTAGTCATACGCGAGATGTATGTGGGGGGAAGTAATATGTTGTCCGACTCCTCGTGAAAAGTGCTGTCCCGAAATTTCAGTAGTAAGTCTCTCTGTGATGCACAACGCCTCTCTTGTAATGGCTGCCAGTGGATTTTGTTTAGCATCTCCGTAACGCTCTCTCGGCAGCTAAACGATCCCGTGACGTAACGCGCCGCTCTTAATTGGATCTTCTCTATCTCCTCCATCAGTCCTACCTGACAGGGATCCCAGATAGATGAACAGTACTCAAAAATCTGGCGAACAAGCGCCTTATAAACTACTTCTTTCGTGGATGAGTTACGTTTCCTTAAGATTCTTCCTATGAATCAGACTCTGGTGTCTGCTTTTCCCACTATCTGTTTTATATGGTCATTCCACTTAAGGTCGCCCTGGATTGATACACTTAGATATGTTACGGCAGCGGCTGTCTCC
Source organism: Schistocerca nitens (assembly GCF_023898315.1). Lineage (NCBI taxonomy): Eukaryota > Metazoa > Arthropoda > Insecta > Orthoptera > Acrididae > Schistocerca > Schistocerca nitens. The sequence goes on from NC_064614.1 coordinate 815,588,402, forward strand.
AGCTGTTTGTCATCAATAGTGTAGCTGTACAGTAGTGGATTTCTTTTCCTATGTATGCGCAATATGTTACATTTATTTACGTTCAGGGTCAACTGCCGGAGCCTGCACCATTCATCAATTCTCTGCAGGACGTTCTGCAAATTCTTACTATCTTATGGCGTTCCTACTTTGGTACAGACAACTGCATCATCTGTGAATAGCCTTAAAGGGAATCCATCCGACGCTTTCTACTAGATCATATATATATATATTGTAAACAGCAACGGCCCTATCACACTTCCCTGTGATACTCCGGATATTACCTTTACATCTGTCGATTTAGTTCTGCCAAAAGCGACGCGTTGAGTTCTGTCTGCAAGAAAGTCTTGAATACAATAGCAGGTATGCTCCGATAATCCGTAAGCTCGTATTTTTTTCATTAAACGGCAATGCGGGACGGTGTCAAATGCCTTACTGAAATGAAGGAACACGGCATCAACCCGAGCGCCGTTGTCCGCTGCGCTGTGGGTCTCATGGAGGAACAGAGCGAGCCGAGTTTCGCAGTATCTCTGTTTGCGGAAATCCATGTTGTTTTTTATAGAGGAGATATTAATTTTCCAAAAACATCATAATTTTTGAGCATCAAACATGTTCCATGATTCTACAACAGGTTGACGCAACGATACAGGTATATAATTGAGTGTATCTGTCTTACGGCCTTTCTTAAAAAACGGGAATGACCTATTCTTGTTCCGACTTTTACCTGCGAGTATATTCCGGCGAACATTCCTACTGTCTGACTTCGGGTGCTAGTAGTGCTCCTCGAGCTCTTCACAGTGACATCCAAATCAGTGTCCATGCTAAACGTATTTCCACGCTACATCAGTGCATAACTTCACATGAAGCTAAATCCACACAATCAAGCGCATGTCCCAACACTGGCACAATGACGTCACAAAGAAAGCAAATAGTGCGCAGTGGTCGGCTCAACCTTTGTTTATGCGCACTATCGGCCTTGTAGTTATTAAAAATTCAAATCTGATGGTATTTGTCACATAAGGAAAAAAACGACTGCTCTGAGGCCTACATATATCAACTGCAATATGACATGCAACTTTAAAAAGATCTGTTGCTGAGGAAGATGATGCCAGTAGTTTTCAAGATACGGCGAAGGAGTTTGGATCTGGTTTCCGGACGGGAAAAATAACTTCTGTTTCAAAAAAAATTAGGATTATTCTGATCCTGATTAAAACTGAGAGCAAATTTTTAACATGCTTCGAGACAGTACAGAGAACAGTACCATACGTGAATTCGTTGTGGCAATTGCCTACAGGTAGTATTCCGAACTTTAAACGATAGATGCTAGTTGGTTTAAATCATACTACAGTAGATAAACGTTTACATAGGAATATGTGCCTGGAGATAAACGATTCGTGCCGTGCGGAGTAGCCGCGCGGTTAGAGGCTCCATGGCATGGATTGCGCAGCCCCTCCCTCTGGAGGTTCGAGTCCTCTCTTGGGGACACACACACAAACCATTCGCGTGTCACGAGCGAAACGACATGTTTTTAAGTTCAGCGCAAATAGTTTTCCTTTATATTAGGCTCCCCCCACTGAGTGGTTCAAATGTTCAAATGGCTCTGAGCACTATGGGACTTAACATCTATGGTCATCAGTCCCCTAGAACTTAGAACTACTTAAACCTAACTAACCTAAGGACACCACACACATCCATGCCCGAGGCAGTATTCGAACCTGCGATCGTAGCAGTCGCGCGGATCCAGAATGTAACGACTAGAACCGCTCGGCCACACCGGCCGGCACTGAGTGCTCACTTGTTTAAATCAACTGTTCACCTGTCCACCCACGGTAGCTGAGTGGTCAGGGCGACAGAATGTCAGTCCTAGCCCGGGTTCGATTCCCGGTTGGGTCGGAGATTTTCTTCGCTCAGGGACTGGATGTTGTGTTGTCCTAATCATCATTATTTCATCCCCATCGACGCTCAAGTCGCCGAAGTGGCATGAAATCGAAAGGTTTGCACCAGGCGAACGGTCTACCCGACGGGAGTCCCTAGTCACACGACATTTACATTTAAGTGTTCACCTGCTGTCCTCAGGAAACAAGACGTCAATGTTCTGTGGGTCACAGCTGAGACTACCTCGACGCAAGGTCTGGGGAAAAGATATAGCGTAAACGAGGTGAGTGTTACGGCTTGCCACCAAGGTCGCTGGAACTGACTTCTTCAGACTTCTGCATAAGGAGTCCTGTTTGCATCGACGACGAACTCCTTAGTGGCTGAGGACACGCTACAACTGAGAAGGAGAGTGAAGGAAATCCGCCTCGTAATTTTCACGGAAGTCGCAACAAAATTTTACTTAAGCGTTTTTGAGAAACCACGGAGAATCCATTTCTGAACTGCCAGACGGGGATTCGAACCACTATCATTTCCCCGTCCCCCTACTCTTCGCTAATTTGCATAAGTAACTGGCGCAGCAGATACAAAACCGTACACAGCATGTTTTTTTTCCGAGGGTATCGAACGATCTGAGCACATGCTATCCATTAGGAACCTGCGACTTAAACTCTTTATCTTGTGCCGGTTGTTATCACTGGCACGTGACAATTCGACGACGATACGACGATGTAAGCTTAGTGGACGAAAGTAAGTGGTTGCAACTCATGTTCACTGCAAAGGACTGCAGCCTTGTGGCTGTCACCATGATCGTGTGGATCTCCTGACAGTGATGTCTTACTTGACACGAAACTAAGTGACGTGGAGTAAACCAGGATACAAACTAGAACGTTACACTCTTTGACGTACTTCGTTCTCATTATGTAAGCGTCCATTCTCCTCAGTCAGCCTATACAGCAGGTGACTTTTTCCATTTTTTTGGAAACATTAATGAAGCAATCAACGTTAATCCAGCTGTAGATTATTCATTGATTCTTGTACAATATTTTCTGAGTTTTTTAATAAACTCAGTCCTCACTATTAAGTCCACCATACGAGCAGTTAAAGTTGCTCTCTCCAAAACGAGGTGCGTCCATGACGAAAGAGCTGCATTCTTCAGATCTTATGTGAAGTCAAAAGCAAATAATTTTCTTAAAATGTAGAATATTGCACACGGGGTACCAGCAGAGTTATTTGAAATTCGGCAAAATAATAAAACGGCGTACTTTTGAAACAAAGACGTAGTTTTGTCGCCTGTTTTTGTCACGTGTTTTGCAGTGACTAATGAATAAATCAAAATAACCTAATACTTCTCTAGGAGCTGCCCGAGGAATAATTCAGCCATATTTCGGAGAGACACACTGTATTTCAAGGTGACAGAATAGATTGCGGGAACACCAATAAAGATATGTTTCTGATGTTTGGCTGAATTTCTTCACGGACACGTCAGCGTGCAGTAACAGGCCAATATCTTATTTTAATTTATTCACGAATTACAGCAAAAAACGTTACAAAACACTCGACGAAACTACATCTTTGTTTCAAACGTCTGCCGTTTCTTTATTTTTGTCAAATTTCAAAAACCTGTGTTATTAATCTGTGCACAATGTCCCACATTTTCAGACAATTGTTTGCTTTTAATTTCAGATAAGATTTTCAGACTTCAGGACTTTCCTCAAAGACAAACCTCGTTCTCTCTGTTTCGCGGCGAGGGGTAGTTGTTGTACATCGCAATAACTTGTCTATAGTTGCATCTGTTGCTAAATCCTGTAAATCTTCTAATTTTCACAATTATTCCCCCATGCAACAAGCAGACGCAGTTGTTACCATACTGACAGCTGTGTATCAGAAATTCCAACGTCTAGCACGTGACTCGCTCATAGTTTTCTGCAACTCTACCATCTACAGCCTGGAAGATGTGCTGTGGGGTATATATTTCCCGGTTGGTTGGGACTCACTCTCTCATTAACATCATTTTACTGAATTTAGAAACGACATTGGCATATTCTTATATTAATTACATGAATCGGCTGCTCAGTTCACATTCAGATTATAGACTTTTCTCATATGAAATTGGGGGGAGTATCAATTCCTTTCAATATTTCTCTCAGTTCTATACAAACATTAACAGTCGTTCTCTTCAAAGCTTATTTCATGTAAACTGGGAATGTTACTTTTGTGTATTTAACTTCTAAAACACATCGTTATCAATGTTCGGTATCTCCCAATTCATTCAGATCTCTTTCACGACGAGGCTGGTTTCAGAATGTATAATTTTTCAAGTAATACTCTCACTATTTATATCTGATAATATACACATCATTTGGCGCACTCTGTCTTCTATGACAAACAGTTAATTAAATAGTAAACGTCCCATTCATCGTCGCCCACATTTTCCTCCTGGTGTGTCATATTGTCTTGAAGTTTGTTTTCCTTGTACAGCCATACTATATATTCCACTTACATCTCAGCTTTCCATTTTTTGCTTATTACTATCTTGCCAACTGAACACTTAATATTTGTAAAGGGGCTTTTCTTTTCGTAAAAGCTTTCTTTAACTTTCCTACAGGTGGCATCTGTATTTCCCCGATTTATGCTTGGTCTTGCAGCCTTGCATTTGTCCTCTAACTATTTACTCTTAGCGCTTTTGCACTTTCTGTTAATCTTACTTCTTAGACATTTTCGCCTTAAAACTCCAATCTTCCTTTAATTTTTTCGTTTTTAATTAGCAATTATTAACAAATTAATTACGGCTACAGTCCGTATCTGTTCCTTGAAACGTTTAGTAGTTTAAAATATGATTTCGGAATCTCTGTCTTCCGATGCCTCCAAGTCTCTCCCATGTAAGCAAGTTTTTTTTCATGATTCTTAAGCCAAATGTAAACAGTGATTAAACTGAGCTGTGTCTTTACTACAACAATGCGTTTCACTATCCTATTATTTGTAGCTTAACTGTATTCCTATTCCTATTCGTTACTAGATCTACTCCTACATTACCTGTACTTGATTTGTGCTGATAATCCTGTACTGACCTGACCAGAAGATCAGTTCTTCCTGCCACCGCATTTCATCAATTCTCACTATATACAGCAGCAAAGAGGCTGTTGAGGCCTGGAGACACTGGAAAGGTTCAGACAGATTATATAATGGTAAGACAGAGATTCAGGATTTTAAATTGTAAGACATGTCCGGGGGCAGATGTGGATTCTGACCACAATCTATTGGTTATGAACTGTAGATTAAAACTGAAGAAACTGCAAAAAGGTGGGAATTTAAAGAGATTGAACCTGGGTAAACTGAAAGAACCAGAGGTTGTAGAGAGTTTCAGAGAGAGCATTAGGGAACGATTGACAAGATTGAACCTGGATAAACTGAAAGAACCAGAGGTTGTAGAGAGTTTCAGAGAGAGCATTAGGGAACGATTGACAAGAACGGGGGAAAGAAATACAGTAGAAGAAGAATGGGTAGCTTTGAGATGTAAAATAGTGAAGGCAGCAGACAGAGGATCCAGTAGGTATAAAGACGAGGGCTAGTAGAAATCCTTGAGGTAACAGAAGAGATATTGAATTTAGTTGATGAAAGGAGAAAATATGAAAACGCCGTAAATGAAGCAGGCAAAAGGGAATACAAACGTCTCAAAAATGAGATCGACGGGAAGTGCAAAATGGCTAAGCAGGGATGGCTTGAGGACAAATGTAAGGATGTAGAGGCATATATCGCTAGGGGGTAAGATAGATACTGCCTACAGGAAAATAAAAGAAATTTTTGGAGAAAAGAGAACCACTTGTACGAATATCAAGAGCTGAGATGGAAACCCAGTTCTAAGCAAAGAAGGGAAAGCAGAAAGGTGGAAGGAGTATACAGAAGGTCTATACAGGGGCGATGTACTTGCGGGCAATATTATGCAATGGAAGAGGACGTAGGTGAAGATGAAATGTGAGGTATGATACTGCGTGAAGAATTTGACAGACCACAGGAAGACCAAAGCCGAAACCAGGCCGCGGGAGTAGACAACGTTCCGTTAGGACTACTGATAGCCTTGGGAGAGCCATCCTTTATGAAACTCTACCATCTGGTTAGCAAGATGTATGAGAGACGCTAAATATCCCCAGACTTCAAGAAGAATATAATAATTCCAATCCCAAAGAAAGCAGGTGTTGACAGATGTGAAAATTACCGAACTATCAGTTTAATAACTCACGGCTGCAAAATACTGACACGAATTCTTTACAGACGAATGAAAAAATTGGTAGAAGCCGACATTGAGGAAGATCAGTTTGGATTCCGTAGAAATGTTGGAACACGTGAGGCAATACTGACCCTACGACTTATCTTAAAAGATAGGTTAAGGAAAGGCAAACCTACGTTTCTAGCATTTGTAGCCTTAGAGAAAGCTTTTTACAATGTTGAGTGGAGTACTCTCTTTCAAGTTCTGAAGGTGGCAGGAGTAAAACACAGGGAGCGGAAGGCTATTTACAATTCGTGCAGGAACCAGATGGCAGTTATAAGAGTCGACGGGCATGAAAGGGAAGCAGTGGTTTCGAAGGGACTAAGACAGGGTTGTAGCCTATCCCCGATGTTATTCAATCTGTATATTGAACAAGCAGTAAAGGAAGCAAAAGAAAAATTCGGAGTGGGAATTAAAATCCGTGGAGAAGAAATAAAAACTTTGAGTTCGCTGATGACATTGTAATTCTGTCAGAGACAGCAAAGGACCTGGAAGAGCTGCTGAACGGAATGGACAGTGTCTTGAAAGGAGGATATAAGCGTCAACAAAAGCGAAATGAGGATGATGGAATGAAGTCTAATTAAATCAGTTGATGCTAAGGAAATTAGATTAGGAAATGAGACAATTAAAGTAGTAGACGAGGTTTGCTATTTGGGGAGCAAAATAACTGATGACGGTGAAGTAGGGAGGATATAAAGTGTACACTAGCAATGGAAAGAAAACCATTTCTGAAGAAGAGCAATTTGTTAACATCGAGTATAAATTTAAGTGTCAGGAAGCCTTTTCTAAAAGTATTTGTTTGGAGTGTAGCCATGTATGGAGTGAAACATGGACGATAAATAGTTAAGACTAGAAGAGAATAGGGGCTTTCAAAATGTTGTGCTACAGAAGAATGCTGAAGACTGGATGGGTAGATCACGTAACTAAAGACGAGGTAGTGAATAGAATTGGGGAAAAGAGGACTTTGTGGCTCAACTGAACTAGAAGAAGGGATCGGTTGGTAGGACATGCTCTGGGGCATCAAGGGATCACCAATTTAATATTGGAGGACAGCGTAGAGGGTAAAAATCGTGGAGATAGATCAAGAGATTAATACACAAAGCAGATTCAGAAGGATGTAGGGTGCGGTAGTTACTTGGAAATAAAGAAGCTTGCACAAGATAGAGTAGTAGATTAGCATGGAGAGCTGCATCAAACCGGTCTCTGGACTGAAGACCACAACAACTACAGCAACAACAGAAACCTATCCTTCTTTTTTAAAAAATTCTCTAACATTTACAATTTGTACAGAAACCAGATGGCAGTTATAAGAGTCGAGGGACATGAAAGGGAAGCAGTGGTTGGGAAGGGAGTAAGACAGGGTTGTAGCCTCTCCCCGATGTTATTCAATCTGTATATTGAGCAAGCAGTAAAGGAAACAAAAGAAAAATTCGGAGTAGGTATTAAAATCCATGGAGAAGAAATAAAAACTTTGAGGTTCGCCGATGACATAGTAATTCTGTCAGAGACAGCAAAGGACTTGGAAGAGCAGTTGAATGGAATGGATGGTGTCTTGAAGGGAGGATATAAGATGAACATCAACAAAAGCAAAACGAGGATAATGGAATGTAGTCGAATTAAGTCGGGTGATGTTGAGGGTATTAGATTAGGAAATGAGACACTTAAAGTAGTAAAGGAGTTTTGCTATTTGGGGAGCAAAATAACTGATGATGGTCGAAGTAGAGAGGATATAAAATGTAGACTGGCAATGGCAAGGAAAGCGTTTCTGAAGAAGAGAAATTTGTTAACATCGAGTATAGATTTAAGTGTCAGGAAGTCTTTTCTGAAAGTATTTGTATGGAGTGTAGCCATGTATGGAAGTGAAACATGGACGATAACTAGTTTGGACAAGAAGAGAATAGAAGCTTTCGAAATGTGGTGCTACAGAAGAATGCTGAAGATTAGATGGGTAGATCACATAACTAATGAGGAGGTACTGAACAGGATTGGGGAGAAGAGGAGTTTGTGGCACAACTTGACCAGAAGAAGGGATCGGTTGGTAGGACATGTTCTGAGGCATCAAGGGATCACCAATTTAGTATTGGAGGTATGCGTGGAGGGTAAAAATCGTAGGGGGAGACCAAGAGATGCATACACTAAGCAGATTCAGAAGGATGTAGGTTGCAGGAGGTACTGGGAGATGAAGAAGCTTGCACAGGATAGAGTAGCATGGAGAGCTGCATCAAACCAGTCTCAGGACTGAAGACCACAACAACAACAACATTGTTAACTTATTCAACACTCCACCCTCCGATCCGTTGAACGCCTCCTGGGTAGTCCCCGGCCAGATATCCGAACGGGAGACAGTAATACCCAATGCCATAATTATAAAGATACATTGTAAACTGCATGTCCTCGGGAAATATAATGTCTGTAGTCCCCCCACGCTTTCAGCAGTTCGCACTGCCAACACAGCAAATTTTTGACTTACGTTATGTGGCCATATCACCCAATCATCCATACTGTTGACTCTGAAATTACTGAAAAGGCAGCTGTCCCTCTTCAAAAATCATACTTAAGTCTGGTCTCTTCACAGACACACCTTGGTTTGGCTGTTCAGGGGGAGGGGAGGGGGTAGGGCTGGAATTATATTAAACAACGAAAATTCGGTAGCCACACCCATCAGCACTTGGATTTCCTTGAAACTGATATTATTACACTTTTAATGAAGCCTAACGGTTTTCGGATATCTGACTAGGTCGAAACATAGACAGTGCTACTTGCGATTATAATTCCAGTGCCTTAACCACGTTGGTATCTCACACATTACTCACTCTAACACATTGTTAGGTTTAGCGTGAAAGCGGTGGCAATAAGTTACAGTAGTAAACTAGGACCTGTGATGTGTCGCTGCCCTGAAAATCGCGAAATAGTTTTACAGACACAGAACGACAATTCAGTTCAAAGAAGGAGTCCGGCAAAGGGAGGGAAGAGAAGAGACAAGGAGGCTAGGAAGGCGGAGTGTTCGCCACCGCTCACCGCTAATACCCTGATTAAAACTGAGTTTATGAACCAGAAGTATGGCCCAAAGTTTTTTAATTAAAAGTATTTTAAAAGACTGCAGACGAGTTTTAGCTCTTAATTGCCGGGTCAATTGTTCCCTCGGTGTCGATTTTTTATGCTGTTAAACGAGTTTTGTTTTCAAATTGGCTTGTGGCGCTTATAGTAGCCGACGGCGTATACATAGCATCCAGACGATGCAGTCCCAGTATACAGCGGCAGTAGAGTTGGCGTCAATTGTCGATGTGTTATTTTCTGCGGTACGGTGAGCGAAAAAAAAAAAATAGTTATCTTCAACCAGTGTAGTTACTGTATATTCACCTCTATATAGACCTGTTTTCCTGCACTATTGTTCTAAATTCACGGTCACAAGAGTTGGTCATGAAGAATGATAAACACTGTCTTATCAAAAATACCCGCGTACCATTCAGTGGGTATTAATGTGGTATGTGTCCACCCTTCGTCTTTATGACGGCTTGAGCTCTACTGCGGACACTTTCAGTGAGTTGTCCGAGTTTCCGTGGAGGAACGACAGTCCATTCTTCCTCCTGAAAGTATAGTGAGTTTGACGCTGGGGTGTGGAACGAAGTCGACGTTCTAACCCATCATGAGGTTGTTCCATTGGGTTCAGGTCGGTACGCTGCGCAAGCCAGTACCTTTCAAGGATGTTGTTGTCATCAAACCATTGCCTTGCGGATACCGCTTCATGACAGAGTGAAATGATATGGTGATACAAACAATCATCTTCTCCGGACTTTTCCTCTGCTGTACGCGGTAAACAATGCTCTCAATTGTGGTTGTATCCTCGTGGAATCAGCGATTTCTTAAGCTCAATAGGGAGACCACAACCTAACCACGAAAAACGAACGTATACCATAACACCACTGCCATGTGCTTCAATCTTAGTCACTAAATAAACGGCAAGTAACCTTCTCCAGGCATTCGCCAAGCCCGAACCCTTCCATCAGACTGCCACGGGGTAAAGCGTGATTCATCAAGACAAATTACTCGTTTCCACTCATCCCCTGTCTAGTGTTGTCGTTGATACTCCAATCGTCGCTTAGCATTGACTACATTCATCTTGGTTTAAGAGTAGCTGATCGACCATTGTACATCATTTTTTTAACGACTTACGCAAGGTCACTATGCTAGCTGGGCTGCTGAGAGCATTTTGCAACTCACGAGCCATTACTACCTCTGCCTTCATGCGATTTCTAGAATTCCATACCTAAATCGTTGAAATCTTACAGGAATACTTTGCTGCCCGTCTGTTCGACAGTTAAAAACCCTTATTCTCAGGAACAAGTAGACGTATCAAGTTGAAATTTATGTCCCATTCTAAGGTCTACGGTCCCTTGGCGATGTAAATGGTCAAATGACTCTAAGCACTATGGGACTTAACATGTGAGGTCATCAGTCCCATAGACTTGGAACTACTTAAACCTAACTAACCTAAGGACATCACACACATCCACGCTCGAGGCAAGATTTAAACCTGCGAGCGCAGCAGCTGCGCAGTTCCAGTCTGATGCGCCTAGAAGCGCTCGGCTACAGCGGCCGGTGGCAATGTAAAAAACGTAAATTGTTAAGTCAGCGCAATCAAAAGATACGATCATTTATGTCACATACTTTGATACTCGCAATGTCACTCACCAAATCCCACAGGCGACGTCTTCATTGGTTAGCACACTGGTCTCACATTCGGGAGGACGATGACCCAAACCCGTGTCCGACCATCTAGATTTAGATTTTCCGTCTTTTCCCAAAACCGCATAGGGCAAATGCCAGGATGGTTTCTTCGGAAGGACACGGCGGCTTTCCTCCTCCATCCTTTCCCGATCCGAGCTTGTACTCCGTCTCTAATGATCCCGTCGTCGACGAAACGTAAAATACTAATCTCTTCCAGGTTACTTCCCGTTGACCAAGATTCATGAAATTTGGCATGAAGCAAGGTTCACACTGTACAACTGGTCTGGCGGCTAGCATTGCTGCTTCTGGATCGCGGGGTCCCGGATTCGATTCCCGGCCGGCTTGGGATTTTCTCTGCCGAGGACTGAGCGTTTGTGTTGTCCTCATCATTCGTAACAGTGGCTAGGTTGTGACTTGGTAAAAAAAATTGGACTGTGTAACAATTGGGACTTTACACGGGCACTAATGACCGGTCAGTTGAGCGCCCCACAAACCAAACATCATCAAACACTGTTCAACTAAAGGAAAAATCTGAAAATTCTTAATTTGTAATTACTTAACAGGAAAGAAATATAGCTTGGTGGTATAAAAAAGTTAAGCTTTTAGGTCTGTGCAGTCAAAACTTACGGCCATTTTTGTCACACATCCCGATACTCGCAAACTTACACATTAAAAAACTTTTAGCGTATTTTCTATTGACAGAGAATCGTGAAACTTGGCAAGAAGCAAGGTTTAACAGTAAAAAAAAGAAAAAAATTGTTAATTTGGAATCATATCACACGATAAACGTGTTTCTTTTGTCATTTGTTATCCGACTTAAAACGTAAAATTAAAACATTCTCGAACGTCATGGAATATCCGGGATCTTGTCAGTATCGGTGTCAATAGGTGGCAAACGTCGTCGAGATTCTCGATTCCCGGGAGTGATGAACTGTCTATAAACATAATAAAGTTTGTACGCATTGCGCGAGTCGTACGCACAAAGGCCAGCTGTAATTTTTTTTTTTTTAACGACTATCCTGTGTAATGAAACTTCCTGGCAGATTAAAACTGTGTGCCGGACCGTGACTCGAACTCGCGACCTTTGCCTTTAGCGGGCAAGTGCTCAACCAACTGAGCCACCCAAGCACGATTCACGATCCATTCTCACAGCTTCAGTTCTGCCTGTATCTCGTCTCCCGCGAAAGGCAAAGGTCCCGAGTTCGAGCGTCGGTGCGGCACACAGTTTTAATCAACCAGAAAGTTTTAGATCTGTGTAAACTCCTCTGCAGAGTGTGGCTGGTCTTGGTTTGGCAGTGGTTGTTCCTTACTATTTCCATTTCACAAACTCATCACCAACAGTCGACCTGGGCAACGTTACAAGGGTGATACGTCCATGAAGGCTTTGATGTTCAGGTGACACGCAATGGCTAAAAAGGACGATCCCACGGCTGAAGTCACAGAGCTCTCCCGACTACTATTACTGTTTCTCTGCTTCCTTTTGATGTGGTGGATTCGCCTTAACTAACATCTAGTGGTCAATTTCGCATTAGATATGACTGTCCGGATCGTTTTCATAAGATAGATTATCTGTCGAGTGCTCGATAGGAATGCCGCATAAAGAGAGAACATACTAGCTGACCCAAATATCACTTTCACTAGCACGCAGATGCTTAATTTGGCTGAAAAAATCGTCCGTTATCTTTGTGGAACGTGGTCAATAGCCGATCAGTGGAGTCAGTAAGCCAGTCTCTTTGTCGGCGACCCAGTGGTCTAGATGAAAGGTAGTAAGGGTGTCTCTTTGTTCTACACCTTTGGCAAGCCATAAAAGGTAGGTGATCTACGAGCCTGAGGGAGAAGATTTTCTTCGAGTCACGACAGCTTGAGTAGCTCTGACGCCTTTCTCACTATACTTGAGGTTGGGACACGCGATGATTTCTATAGATGTACCTTTCAAGGGTCAACGCGAAGATACGGTTGGTTCGTCCACATGTTGAAATGCCTGTTCTTCCATTCGATGCACACGCCAATATCTTAGGTGCTTATTATAGCCACCACCTGGCGCACGTCCTGTTTCATTACGCACACCTCAGTTTCTTCTTCCCTTTCCGCGATCGCTGTGTCATCAGCGGACCTGCCATGTTCATTTGATTTTCGTCCCAAGCAATTCCCACAGTGAAATAAGTCCTTTTCCTCCATCACTGCCTCTTCACTGCACAAATCTCAGGGTTTTCAGTCTGATCTTACATTATTGTATCATTCCGTCAGCACTCACTCTTCCATTCTGCTTCGCTTCAAGAGAATTGTTACTATCCCTGTAGTTGGCATCGCACCGTCTAACAACAGAAAAATTTATCCACTTCAGACTTCAAGAGGAATATAACAACTCCTGTTCAAAAGAAGGTAAGTGCTGACCGAAGTACCTAATTATTAGTTTAATTAGTCGCAAAAAAATTTGTTGTAAAATACTCAAACAATACATTTACAGAAGAATGGAAAAACTGGGGTAGATACATCGACGAAGATCAGTTAGGGTTTAGGAACACGCGGCTGATCTTGGAAGGTAGACTAAAGAAAGGCAAATCTATGTTTATAGCATTTGCAGATTTAAAGAAAGCTTTTCACAGTCTTGACTGGAAGACACTCTTGGAAATTATGGGGTTGGCAGTAACAAAATAGGGACAGCGCCAAGTTATCTACAACTCGAACAGAAACCAGACTGCTGTTATAAGGGTCGAAGGGCATGAAAAGGGCACAGCAGCTAAGAAAGACGGGAGTCAGTGATGTATCCTCTCTCCAATTTTATTCGATATGTACAGTAAGGAAACTGTGTAGGAAGCGAAGGAGCAATTTGGAAAGGGGATTAAAGTTTTGCCGGTGACATTGTAATTCTGGTAGAAACACCAAAGAAATTACAAAAGCAGTTGAATGGAATGAATACTGCCTTAAAAACTAGTTATAGTACACACTGATCTGCCAGAACTTTATGACCACCGACCTACTGTCGATAGAAACCCGTCCATGCGATAGCACCGTCACCTGGCAAGGAATGAGACTGCTCGTCATACACATGCACGGTGCATGAGGTATCAGTTACTGTGCTGTCCTTGTGTGCGATATGGAAGGCGCGCGATCAACCTGACTTTGACGGAGGGCAGATTATGATGGCCCTGAGGTTCGGCACGAAGATATCGGAAACTTCACGGCTTGACGGGTGCCCGAGGAACGCTGTGGTGAGTGTCTTCAACACGCAGAAAAACCATGGTGAAACCACGTCCAAGACATCGTGTGATTGGGCGCCCTTCCCTCACTACAGATGTCGAACATCGCAGGCTGGACAGACTGATAAAACAGAACAGGAAAGCGAACTGTGGCGGAAAAAACATCAGACGTTAATGCTCGGCAGAGTACAAGTGTGTCTGAACACACAGCACACCGACCACTCCTAACGATGGACCTCCGCAGCCGACGACCCATGCATGTGACAATGTTAGCACCACGATATCGGTAACTACGAAGAAATGGGCACGTGACCATCCGCAGTGGACTTTGGCGCAGTGGCAAAGTGTTACATGGTCTGATGAATCCCTGAACCTTCCTCATCATGCTGATGGGAGGGCGCGAATCCCTCATCTTCCAGGAAAACAGCCTCATGGCACATGTACTGGCGGACGAACACAAGCTGGGGGTGGCTCGATTATGCTCTGGGGAGCATTCACGTGGGTATCCGTGGGTCCAGTGGAGCTCGTTCGAGGCACCATCATGGTCAAGGGATGTCGTACACTGGTTGCAGACCACGTACACTACTTCATGACAATCATGTTACCCGACGGCAGTGGTTTTTTTCGACAAGATAATGCGCCATATCACAAGGCCAGGATTAAGATGGAGTGGTTCGAGGAACAGAGTGGCGACTTCCAGCTGATGTGCTGGCCCCCCAACTCGCCAGATCTGAACCCGATTGAATACATCCGGGAGGTAATTGAACGTGGCGTCAGAGCTCAACACCCCACTGCCCGGAATTTACGGGAATTAGTCGACTTGCGTGTGGATATGTGGTTCCAACTCATTCCAACGGCCTAACGAAGCTTCACTGCTTCCAAGCCACATCGCGCCTCCGCTGTTATCCGTGCCAAAGGTGGACATACCGGCTATTAGGTAGGTGGTCATAGTGTTCTTGCTGATCAGTGTAAATATCATCAAAAGTAAAACAATGTGGAATGTAGTCGAATTAAATCAAGTAATGGAGACATAATGAAATTCTCAAATACGACTTTATAAGCATAAGATTTTTGCTATTTAGGCATCAAAATAACTGACGAAGGTCGAAACAGAGAGAATATAAAATGTATATTGCCAAAAGCAAAACAGCCGTTTCTGAAAAATGAAAGGTCGTTAATATCTAATATAAATTTAAATTTAGTAAGTCTTTTTATAGGTATTTGTATGGAATGCAGCTACGTACGAAAGTGAAACGTGGACGATGAGTAGTTGACGCAGGAAGAGAATAGATGCTTCTGAAATGTGGTACTACAGAGTAATGTTGGAATCGAGGTGAATATATGGACTAACTAATTGGGGGATACCGAATCGAATTGCGGAGAAAATAAATATATGAAATGAAAATGAATTAATGTGGAAAGAAAATTGTGGCACAACTTCACTGAAGGAAGGGATCGGTCGAAGGGACAAACCTTGGCAAACTCAGGGGCATCGAGAAACAGTCAATTTGGTACTGGAAATTTGGAGGAGGGGTGGGGGTGTAAAAATTTACACGGAGACCATAGCTCGAATACAGTGAGAACCGTACCTGTGCTTTTTGAATTTTATTTGATCTTCTACGTCCTTCTCTCGCAGTCACACCTCTTTCACCCTATATGCCAATAGTCTGACCTGCGTATCAAACAATGACAGATTTATTTCTGGCGCACAACAGTACGAATTTATTGATTACTCGATCCGCAAATGGTAGATGCGGAAAATAACGTCGTGGACTGATCAATATCCTCTGCAGTTTTATTAATTTGACACGCACAAGGCCCAACTTCCTTTTAATACCGGTATTATTCAAGTCTCATTTTTAATTAGTATTCCCTGGGAGTCACAGAGTAATTGGATAGGTAAGTGATTATAAATTGCTGGGTTTATGATCAGTCATCTCGAAATGTACTGGTTCCGAAATGAATTTATTATTGACAATAGTACGAAAAACAGTTACAGGATACATCCAAAACAAATGTTTTTAAGAACAAGGTAATATATCATGCTATAATCACCCCTAAACGAACAGTTGCCTATGAAATATTATGAAAACAACAAGTAAAATAATCAGATTAGGATCAGGGGATCAAAAATAGTAGCCAGACGAAGTGCACGATGAATCATTGATTCACTAATGCATGCAGGATCTCATCCATCGTATCCTACCTTGTTAACTACTCACGATGACCCAGAGCATGCTGGAGATTGGGGTACGTCTAGGTGGTTTAGTGGCGTCGGCAACGAACGCACACAAGAGCACAAAAATATAAAAAAAGTCACTAACGGTCAGAAATTGTCCACAGATATAGGTAATCATCTTACTTACTCTGGAATAAGCTCAAGGGGCTGTTAGTTCTGTGTTTCAGTGGTACCTGGTTTCTCAACTACCAGTCAGCCGATGGCCAGATATTTCAATATCTTTCATAATTTTAGAGGTCGCAAAATGAGTAAAAAGTGCTCCAATGTTTGAGTGCTCATTAGAATCAGAGAACTGAGATGTACTGTTTACGCAAAACCACAGGTTTATAATCGTGAGGTAAAAGCTGTTTGCCCGCATCTCGTGGTCGTGCGGTAGCGTTCTCGCTTCCCACGCCCTGGTTCCTGGGTTCGATTCCCGGCGGGGTCAGGGATTTTCTCTGCCTCGTGATGGCTGGGTGTGGTGTGCTGTCCTTAGGTTAGTTAGGTTTAAGTAGTTCTAAGTTCTAGGGGACTGATGACCTCAGATGTTAAGCCCCATAGTGCTCAGAGCCATTTGAACCATTTTCCTTGTTCGGAGGCGCGCTCATCTCGCGCTCGTGGTCGGGGACACAACCGTTGCCTACATATACCTCGCAAAACGAGGCCACCGCCCTCTGTTACCAAGTTGGCATTAGAAAGATACAACACTGTAAAAAAACTCTGTACATACTGGAACGGATTTCAGATTATTTGTACCCACCTATGTACAAACACACACACACACACACACACACACACACACACACACACACACACACACATATATATATATATATATATATATATGTGTGTGTGTGTGTGTGTGTGTGTGTGTGTTTGTACACAGGTGGGTACAAATAATCTGAAATCCGTTCCAGTATGTACAGAGTTCTTTTACAGTGTTGTATCTTTCTAATATATATATATATATATATATATATATATATATATATATATATATATATATATAAGGAAGGAACACACATATATATATATATAAGGAAGACAAATAAGCACAGACGCACTCTCCTTCACCAGAGACCGCGTGTTGTGGCAGCGAAAACAGACACAAGAAAGCAAGCCGCTGTCAGCATGCCAAGGAACAAGTTGCACACAATATGTATGAGGCTGGTCTTCAAATAATGGTTCAAATGGCTCTGAGCACTATGGGACTTAACTTCTGAGGTCATCAGTCCCCTAGAACTTAGAACTACTTAAACCTAACTAACCCAAGGACCTCACACACATCCATGCCCGAGGCAGGATTCGAACCTGCGACCGGAGCGGTCACGAGGTTCCAGACTGAAGCGCCTAGACCGCACGGCCACACCGGCCGGCCGAGGCTGGTCTTACTCACACCTTTCAACATTACACAGGCGGAAATCAATATGCTCCGCAGCCGATATGCAGAATAAAAGAGGCTTTCACAGGACAGACTAGCATGGAGTGCCGCATCAGAACAATCTCCCAACTTAAAAGAGCAACACAGCAACATCTTCAAAATCATAACCAGCAAACAAAAAATAAATTAAGTCGCTTGCAGTGTATCAGTGTTTCAAATGTACCATAATTACGAATTTTGCAGCACTGTAGAGTTTCTGTTGCCGGTAAATGCAAGCATCACTCGTGGCTCGGCGCCTGTGTGCTTTCGGGAACAGTCCGGTTTCTGTTGCAGCTGGTGCTCACCGCGGCTGGGATCATCAGTCAGCGCGAAGACATGACAGAAATATCAGCAGCCTATCGCAACGTCGATTCATTGACGCGGAGGGCAAGTAACCATTCCTCTTGGAACCTTTTGTTTCCCAAATTCTCTTTTTATATGTGGTTTCCTGCGAAAAATGGCGCACGTAACGCCGGGAGTCGTATTTCAGAGCAGCATAGCATTCGGCAGTGAGACTGTCCCTCCTGGGCCGGCCATTAATTACAGCGCCAGAGGAGGCGGCGAGCGGTCGTTTTTCAGTGGTCTGTGGCGGGGACGGCGGTGGTGGAGGATGGGGGCGGCAGGTATCCATCATGCCGCGAGCACTGGGACGCCACGTGGACATCGCGCCTGCATGTGGATGCTGCCCTCCCTGCACACTTACAAGGACCAGAGGTGTCCAGCTCAATGTACTTGAAAGTTTGTTAACGATCGGCATCTGTGTTTAATTTTGCTAAATACTGCTGGGTTGGGAAACAAATAATCATGAAACAATACACGGAAAACTTATAACCATAGAAGAAGTCGATACAGCTCCCCTAGGTCAATAAGTATATAAAATACACATCAAAAAAGTTATGCATCACCTCTGCTCAGATAACTCCAGAAGATAGACGTTGACTGTGGATATTTTATCACAGACACAGTCCCTTTGACTGTTAAGAGATGTCACTAAACACGCCCAAAGATGTAAACACATGCATGAGCGGCGCCTATTACACGGAGGGCGTCCGACAGCCGATCTGTTCCAGTCATTCCACCAGGAAGTAGGTACACGGCTCGTGTTGTCTGTAGTTCAATCATGCCTAGACGTTCAATACCGCGGTTAGATTGTGTCCGCATTGTTACTATGTGCCAGGAAGGGTTCTCAACAAGGGAAGTGTCGAGGCTCCTCGGAGTGAACCAAAGCGATGTTGATGGGACATGGAAGAGATACAGAGAGGCAGGAACTGTCGAAGCATATCTAGCTCATTCCGCCAAAGGGCCACTACTGGGGTGAATGATCGCAACCTCGATGGCTCGAAGGAACCCTGACATCAACGCCACCATGTTGAATAATGCTTTTCGTGCAGCCACAGGACGTCGTGTTACGACGCAGACTGTGTGCAATATGCTGCATAATGCGCAACTTCACTCCCTACGTCCATGGCAACGACGATTCCATGCAGCGCTGTACAACAACATGCCGAATGGACCGCTCAGGATTGGCATCACGTTCTCTTCACCGATGAATGTCGCATATGCCTTCAACCAGACAATCGTCGGAGACGTGTTTGGAGGCAATGCGGTCAGGCTGAACGCCTTAGATACATAGTCCAGCGAGTGCAGCAAAGTGGAGATTCCCTGATGTTTTGGGGTAGCATGAAGTTGGGCCGACGTATGCCGCTGGTGGTCATGGAAGGCGCCGTAACGGCTGTACAATACGTGAATGCCATTCTCCGACCAATAGTGCAACTATATCGGCAGCATATTACCGAGGCATTCGTCTTCATGGACGACAATTCGCGTAGCCATCGTGCACATATTGTGAATGACTTCCTTCAGGACAACGACATCGCTCGACTAGAGTGGCCAGCATGTTCTCCAGACATGAACCCTACCGAGCACGCCTGGGATAGATTGAAAAGGACTGTTTATGGACGACGTGGTCCACCAACTACTCTGACGGATCTGCGCCGAATCGCCGTTGAGGAGTAGGACAATCTGGGCCAACAGTGCCTTGATGAACTTGTGGATAGTATGTCACGACGGATACAGGCATGCATCAGTGCAAGAGGACGTGCTACTGGGTATTAGAGGTACCGGTGTGTACAGCAATCTGGACCACCACATCTCAAGGTCTGGCTGTGTGGTGGTACAACATGCAATGTGTGGTTTTCATGAGCAATAAAAAGGGCGGAAATGATGTTTATGTTGATCTTTATTCCAATTTTCTGTACAGGTTCACGGAAATTTCGGAACCGAGGTGATGCAAAACTTTTTTTGATGTATGCATAATCAAACAAGACGAGCGAGTGCAACTCTCGTTACCTTCATTGTATAATAAGTGAATGATCATTGAGTCTGGCCACTGTGCACAAGTCTAACGTTATCACAGTAAGAACGACAAGCTTTTATTTATTATTAGCGGGTATTCTACCCATAGAAAAGTTGTAGGACAATTTAAAGTATCTTTATATCTAAATCAAGACTATGATCCACAATATTTATCTGCTATAATGACTGACATAAATCACAATAAAATTTCCACAGAATAGAGTTCTCTAAAACTCAAACCAAATTGCAAAATGACTTTTGGGAGTTTCAAAAAATGGTTCAAATGGCTCTGATCACTATGGGACTTAACTTCTAAGGTCATCAGTCCCATAGAACTTAGAACTAATTAAACCTAACTAACCTAAGGACATCACACACAACCACGCCCGAGGCAGGATTCGAACCTGCGACCATAGCGGTCGCGTGGTTCCAGACTGTAGCGCCTAGAACCGCTCGGCCACCCCGCCCGGCGGGAGTTTCCAAAATATGTCGAAAACTGTACTGGAAAATCCCAATAAGATCTACAAGATCTGTTCGTCTGGTCAATTCACGAAATGAGAGTTAATGACAAAACAAAAAGCGACAAATTGTATCAAATTATTCATCATACGCTGCGTAGCAAAGGAAGGGAGTACAGAGGGGCCTATCAGAGACACATCTGCTTGAAGTCAGGATCGCAGATGGGTATTTGTTAAGCGTCTCTGACGTTAGTAATACATTGTCAGAATTCAATTATTTATTAACCATGTTCACAGTCATCTTGTTCCACTCTTTGGCCTTGTAGCCGATGCCTCATTCAGCTGCGTGTTGGATTCTCGCTGACGACTGCCGAGTAGTTCCTCGTCTGCAAGACCAGGCGAAGAGTGAGTGACCTCGCGCCACGGATCGTTACCAGGGTACTATGACCCAGCACGAATGGTCTCGTACTAGCTGCTGGGGTGTGCTCGACCCTACTCCGAACTATATGTTGACCCTTGATGATCTATTCTCTATGTGGTGTTACTGGAAGTCGTGTGGTCGGTCGATATCCCTCCTACCGACTAGGTAGGTCTCAGCACCCGGAGGCGCCTGAGTGTTGACCAGGAACGTGCTGCCGGTTACTTCTCGCCAATCTTAGTGAGTTTTAGCGTTTCGTTAGAGTCGACTGTGGCAGATTTTATCTCGTTTCCCCCTTTTGCATCCACTTCATCACTTTCGTGTATTTTCACACGTATTTGGGTGTATTTTCGCAAAATTTTTCGGTCGTTAGTCTACATTATTTAATTAATTTTTTGCATTTTCCCACCACAATGGATCCTTGCTCCTTCCATCTGCGTCAATACAGGAAAGCCTCCTTATCCCTAGCCAGATCCCAGTCCCACATACTGTTCCTGCGTTGTTGCTTGGCTCATGGTTCACTCCTAATGACCTTACCATTGAATTGCCTATCTATGGCTGCCACCCCTCCTTCCACAATGATCTCCACCCGTTCAAATACCGGTAATCCTTAGCCCTCACCAACATAGTCCTGCAACACCATATCAACCATGCCCAAACTTCCTTGCAATACATTCTCTCCATCTGCAAGATTCTCCTGCTATGAAATCCCAAATTCCTGGAACCCATAACACACATTGAAACTTTTGCCCTGCAGGAACTTGAGCAGCGTGCACGGTGCCAACACAAAAAGCTCTCAACTTCCTACTCCCGTCTTGAAGTGCCACTGTCCACCACCACTACAACAACCTCCAAACCTCCCCCACTCTCCCTCATACTCGACAAACCCTGTCTCGCAGACCTACTACACTTACACCACCCTCCAAAACTCCCTCCCACCACCATACAGACTCCAGAACCTAGACAGTCCAACAACACAGTCGTGAACCTTTCTCTAGAAGCTTTAGCCCCACAGAAATATCAGTCCTTTCCAAAGGCCTCACCTTTTGCCCCACTCCCAAATTCAATCATGCAGGACTTGTTAAAGACATTCTCTCATATTCCCAGTCCCTACAGTGGAAACACTTTCTCGCCACCAACCCTAAAAATCAGACTCAACCAAAGACCAATATTAAACCTTGACTAACTCAGTTCACTCCTCGATCCACCCGCCCCCCCCCCCCCCCAGCTGCCCCAAATCACCCCTGTTAACTTTCCAGAGCCTCTTAACCTCAAACCTTGCCTCACCATCCTTCCCCAAATTCCTCAACATGCAGACTAACCTTACATCCGCAGAAAGAAACGCAGTCTACTGTCTAAAAACTGATCCCGACATTATAATCCTACCTGCTGACAAAGGCTTCACCACTTTTGTTCTGAACCACAAGGATTACTTGGAAGAAGGACTCTGCCAGCTGTCAGATACTTCCACCTACGAACCTTGCCACAGTGACCCCATTCCAGCAGGATCTCCAATCACTACTCAAATCCTTAGGCCCATCCGAGAACCTCTCCCCAGAGTCCATCTCTTTACTCACCCATACCACTCCCCACACTCCTACCTTCTACATGCTTCCTTAAGTCCACAAACCCAACCACACAGGATGCCCCATTGTGGCCGGTTACTGTGCCCCACTGAGAGAATCTCTGCTTTCGTACACCAACAACTTCAGCCTATTATCTGGAACCTACCCTCCTATATGAAAGATACCAACCATTACCTCCATCAACTCTCCACAGTTCCTGTACATTTACCACACGCTGCCCTACTCGTCACTATTGATGCCACCTACATGCACGATAACATTCCTTATGCCCATGGCCTTACCACTGTTGAATACTATCTTTCCCAATGCCCTACAGATTCCAAACCAACAACCTCCTTCCTAGTTGCCATGACCAACTATATCCTCATCCACAATTACTTCTCCTTTGAAGGCATTACTTACAAACAATTCTGACGTACAGCTATGGGTACCTGCATGGCACCATCCTATGCCAACGTATTCATGGGCCATCTAAAGGAATCTTTCCTTAACACCCAGAATCCTAAACCCCTCACCTGGTTCAGATTCATTGATGACATCCTTGCCATCTGGATCGAAGGTGAGGACAACCTACCCACATTCCTCCAGAACCTCAACAACTTCTCCACCATTTGTTTCACCTGGTCCTTCGCAACCCAACAAGTCACCTTCCTAGATGTTGACCATCCATATCAGACCTACTAACCACCAGCAATACCTCTACTTCGACAGCTGCCACCTATTCCATACCATGAAGTCCCTTTCATACAGCCCAGCCACCCGTGGTCGTCGCATTTGCAGTGACGAGTGGTCCTTCTGAAAATATACTGAGGCTCTCACTGAAGCCTTTACTAACTGTAATTACCCTCCCAACCTTGTACAAAAACAAATCTCCCATATCTTTCCAGTCTCCCACCACCTCTGAAAGCCCCACTGTCCAGCCACAGAGGAACATACCCTCACTAACTCAGTACCACCCAAGACAGGAGCAACTGAAATACATTCTCTCATTGTGCCCTGAAATGAGACATGTCCTGCCCACTATCCTTCCCACCCCTTCCACAGTGGTATTGCGCTGTCCACCAAACCTACACGAGATACCCGTCCATCCTTACACAATCCCAGCTCCCAATCCCTCGCCCCATGGCTCATACCCCCGAAACAGACCTAGATGCAAGACCTGACCCATACATCCTCCCACCACGACCTACTCCTGTCCGGTCACTAACATCACCTATCCCATCAAAGGCAGGGCTACCTGTGAATCAGTCATGTGTCTACAAGTTAAGCTGCAAGCACTGTGCTGCATCCTTCGTATGTATGACAACCAACAAGCTGTCTGTCTGCATGAATAGCCACTGACACACTGTGGCCAAGAAACAAGTAAACCACCCTGTTGCTGAACACGCTGCCAAACATAATATCGTTCATTTCACTGACTGCTTCACAGCCTTTGCCATATGTATCCTTCCCACCAACACCAGATTTTCTGAATTGTGCAGGTGGGAACTTTCCCTGCAATACATCCTACATTCCTGTAACCCTCCTGGCCTGAACCTTCGTTAGTCGCTGTCCTCACCCATCCAGCCCCTTCCCTGCTCCCATTCCAGCAGTACACAGCCGACATTTCACCACCACACCCAACCTTTTTTTATTTATTTATTTGATTATATGTTTATTTATTTCTCTTTATTTCTTTTTGTTTGTTTCTCCCTATTTCTCTCCTTGTCTCTCCTTTTCCGCTACTTCCCCCTCTCTCTACCTCTCCCCTGCCCACTACCCAACCTGCAGCACTTCACTGTCGACCATCCCCACCCTAATATCCCTCCCCCTTCCTGCCCCAGCCTCCTCCTTTCCCCCACACAGTCGCCACTCCCATCATGCACTGTTGCTGCTGCTCGCAGTGTGGTTTTAGTTGCCTGAGACTGAGACTGCAGTTGAGTATGTGAGTTGTGTGTGTGTGTGTGTGTGTGTATTGTTGACAAAGGTCACTGGCTGAAAGCTTTAAGTGTGAAAATCCTTTGGCTGTGCCTATCTGCGACTCAGAATCTCCGCTATATGATGAGTAGCAACTTTCCTTCTCATAATATTGTTACATTCCATCCTGGATTTTCCACTGTTTGAAGATATAGCACTAGTTGACCACGGAGATCGCTGAAATGAATATCCTGGTTCACGTTCGCTATAAGCTGAATAAGTGGCCCCTAGTGATTGTACCAAAACGAGCCACGAAATATCACAAGCCATCTCTGGCCTCAACTGCGCCCTTCACGCATTTCAGGTCAAACACCTCATTAAGCTGTCAGTGCACTTGACGGCATGCATCATTTGAAAAGTAGTGCATTTGCCATTTGTCGGACTATATTACACGTCTCTATCAGCTAATATCCAGTTACTGAACTGTGTGCCTCATTGAAGACGTGTAGCTCTATATGCCACTGAAAGCCTCGGTCTTCTACAGGATACCTGACTACATGTCCAATGGATGCAGTTATCTTAGTAATGGCCACTAGAAAATTGCTGGTTGAGATGGGCCCTCATTCAGTGACAACAGCAATTCTTGTCTGATTTGAAACCGATTGTCGTTGACAAGGCGTGACGCTCGTCTCAGTTCTCAGTGGTATAATATCTTTTGACAATCACTATTCGTAACTAGTATTACATTGCTGCGAGTGGTACACTATTCCTTGTAGACCCATTGTACAGTCTGCGTTGACAATCAATAAAATGGGGAACCGCAGTCACTACGTGAACGTGGCTACTTTGAAAGACGATAGCTTCACTTTGCCATGCTGTTCCATCTTCACATCGCCCCTTGTTACTGGGCTGACTCCATACAACCGAGTGGCACGTACATGTCACTCCACTCCCATGGCCGACGTCAGGGGTGGAGGGTCACAAGACCGGTTATTACCAATTCTACACCATGTACAGCGATCAGTAAGCTTTTTAAGTGGGTGATTAATATTTTGATACACTGAGAATACTGGGTGGTTATAATTAAAAAGCAGCTTATCACTGAAGTTCAGAGTGGGCTGCAATTATCTTGTGGTCATGAAACTAGATATGCTAATGCATTAATGCGGAACCGATTTACTCTGGAAAAAAATTAGTTCCAATTTTGGCTACTTGGTGCAAATCTGGGGCTGTTGATCAATGTGGTTGATGAGTGCAGGATCTCGTCGACATCTCCTGTACTCAAATTGAACAAATTTTGTAAGCGGCGGTTGATAATACAATCAACATTATGCCTTTCTCACTGTTGGACATCTTCTGCCCACATCCCATTGGCAATCCACTACATATGGAAACATTTCTATACCTTTTTCTTCCACTCACAGCGCAAGATCTGCTTTTGGTGACCAAAACTAGACCTAATTTTTTCCAGGGTAAATCACATACTCATTAACGCATTGGCACATATGCCAAGTTTCGCTGTCATGCAGTAATTACAGCCCACACTGGACCTCTGTGAGTTGTTATATTTTCATTATAACCACTCAGTACTTGTGCTGTGACAACTTCACTTCGATCTTAAAAATTAATCAAGCACCCTTTCACTATTCTCTGCCAATTCTAACAGTAATGTTTGGAACGGATAATGAAACCATACTAAACAAATTAGGTCACCTGCACATTAGCCGTGAAGTAGACATCTACACTTTCTATCGAATGCTGCAGAATTAATGTCAGTATTGTTTCTGAAGAAGAGAAATTTGTTAACATCGAGTATAGATTTAAGTGTCAGGAAGTCTTTTCTGAAAGTATTTGTATGGAGTGTAGCCATGTATGGAAGTGAAACATGGACGATAAATAGTTTGGACAAGAAGAGAATAGAAGCTTTCGAAATGTGGTGCTACAGAAGAATGCTGAAGATTAGATGGGTAGATCACATAACTAATGAGGAATTATTGAATAGGATTGGGGAGAAGAGAAGTTTGTGGCACAACTTGACCAAAAGAAGGGATCGGTTGGTAGGACATGTTCTGAGGCATCAAGGGATCACCAATTTAGTATTGGAGGGCAGCGTGGAGGGTAAAAATCGTAGAGGGAGACCAAGAGATGAATACATTAAGCAGATTCAGAAGGATGTACGTTGCAGTAGGTACTGGGAGATGAAGAAGCTTGCACAGGATAGAGTAGCATGGAGAGCTGCATCAAACCAGTCTCAGGATTGAAGACCACAACAACAACATTGTTTTCATGCAAACTCACAGTATGTTGATCGTCAAGATGACGTCAACCCGTACAGCAATCAATATTAGTATATCGTCGTCAAATGCTGAGACCCTTCTAGAGACGTTCTCACTCGATTAATAAGTCTGCAACACACTTCCACTAGTTACCGAAATGGAGAAATCAATAAAATGGTTACGTTTATCAATATTATTATTATTATTATTATTATTAATACTACCAAAGCCATTATTCTTTCTATCTTAATCTTTTGTCTACACAGTATTAATAATTATAGAAAACGCTTTTCTACGCACGCATTAGTTTCTTTCATTGTTTCTAAACAACAGTCAAGAATCCAGTGAACCCTAGACTCACTAGGCCGCTGCCTAGTACCAAAATCCACACCGTAAATTGTTCTCTTAACATTCTCATCTATTCGTGCAATGACGCACAGTTTTACAATGGTAAATACTTAACTGCAAGCTCTCGTTTCCCCATAACTAGACAGATATTACTACATCACGTATGGAACTCAAATCAGCAATTGCTGGAACCATTAATAAACTGTTATCTAGTAAGATATCGAAATCGACGACTGACGTTCAGTTTTATCGAAGAATAGACCGTACCAGAATTTCATTTGTGAAAAAGGAAGGAGATCAATAGTGACCCGCTGCATAAGATGAAAATTCGTGAAGTTTCATATCCATCTAAAGGGGTTTGGGGGGTAGTCGCTACATATTCCTGAAAATAGGGGCTCTCGAGAAAACTCGGGACGAATGAGCTATGAGTCTCCGCAATACACACATAAGTCATATGACGCAGTATCCGTTTCTCAAAACAGACTCTTTCTTAAGCATTTGTATGACCCACTGCTCGTGAAGAAACTTCTGATGACGTATTGTGTTGCAGCAATTATGTGGAATGGCGGCTGTAGTTCATCTCCGTAGGATGCATAAACACAATCGCCATATTGATGTACCTGAATGGCAAAGTTTTAGCTACACATGTTACGTGTCTTAAACACACTGAAGCCAGATAGTGCTCATCTTCCTCATTATAAGCTTATCAGTGTAGGAGGGGTACTCATAAAGTTTTATTTCCATCAGGATCTGGGAGCAAAAAATTTGCTGATGGTACTTGTCTTGCTACACTACTGGCCATTGAAATTGCTACACCAAGAAATGCAGATGATAAACGGGTATTCATTGGACAAATATATTACACTAGAACCGACATGTCATTACATTTTCACGCAATTTGGGTGCATAGATCCTTAGAAATCAGTACCCAGAACAACCACCTCAGGCCATAATTACGGCCCTGATACGCCTGGGCATTGAGTCAGAGCTTGGATGGCGTGTACAGGTAGCTTCAACACGATACCACGGTTCATCAAGAGTAGTGACTGGCGTATTGTGACGAGCCAGTTGCTCGGCCACCATTGACCAGACGTTTTCAATTGGTGAGAGATCTGGAGAATGTGCTGGTCAGGGCAGCAGTCGAACATTTTCTGTATCCAGAAAGGCCCGTAGAGGACCTGCAACATGCGGTCGTGCATTATCCTGCTGAAATGTAGGGTTCCGCAGGGATCGAATGACGGGTAGAGCCACGGGTCGTAACACATCTGAAATGTAGCGTCCACTGTTCAAAGTGCCGTCAATGCGGACAAGAGGTGACCGAGACGTTTAACCAATGGCACCTCATACCATCACGCCGGGTGATACGCCAGTATGGCGATGATGAATACACGCTTCCAATTTGCGTGCACCGCGATGTCGCCAAACACGGATGCGACCATCACGATGCTGTAAACAGAACCTGGATTCATCGGAAAAAATGACGTTTTGCTATTCGTGCACCCAGGTTCGTCGTCGAGTACACCATCGCAGGCGCTCCTGTCTGTGATGCAGCGTCAAGGGTAACCGCAGCCATGGTCTCCGAGCTGATAGTTCATGTTGCTGCAAACGTCATCGAACTGTTCGTGCAGATGGTTGTTGTCTTGCCAACGTCCACATCTGCTGACTCAGGAATCGAGACGTGGCTGCACGATCCGTTACAGCCATGTGGATAAAATGCCTGTCATCTCGACTGCTAGTGATACGAGGCCGTGGGATCCAGCACGGCATTCCGTATTAACCTCCTGAACCCAACGGTTCCATATTCAGCTAACAGTCACTGGATCTCGACCAACGCGTGCAGCAATGTTGCGATACGATAAACCGCAATCGCGATAGGCTACAATCCGATCTTTATCAAAGTCGGGAACGTGATTGTACGCATTTGTACTCCTTACACGATGCATCACAACGACGTTTCACCAGGCAACTCCGGTCAACTGCTGTTTGCGTATAAGAAATCGGTTGGAAACTTTCCTCATGTGAGCACGTTGTAGGTGTCACCACCGGCGCCAACCTTGTGTGAATGCTCTGAAAAGCTAATCATTTGAATATCACAGCATCTTCTTCGTGTCGGTCAAATTTCGCGTCTGTAGCACGTCATCTTCGTGGTGTAGCAATTTTAATGACCAGTAGTGTATATACATTCACTCTTTAATGACACCCATTTTTCTTAACAGGGTAACATTTGTCGGAGGCCTTGGTTGTAGCATTCTGAATTTTCGCAGTTCAGGAAATCTTCCACTACAAATATGATCTCATCGATATCGAGTATTTTATCAAGTCCATCCTTAGTATGTTTTTATTTTTATTTATTTATTTATGCATTTATTTTACCTGGCAAGATTAGGGCCTTCAGGCCCTCTCTTACACCTAACCAGGCATACTCAGATTCAACAAATTTCAGTTTCTACAGAACATTAAGGACATATTACATGTTATACAGTATTAATGTTAAGAAAAAAAATAGAGATTATAAACGTAGTACAATGATAATTATAACAATCAAAAATTAATTATAACAATCAAGAATAATAATAATAGTAATAATAAAAATAATAATGACTATGTATATGAAAGTAAACATATTTTTCTTTTATGAATGTCAGTCCTATTGCTAGTTGGGAATTTTCTCGTTATATTCTTGCAGCTTGTGAGTTATTCTCATCAAGCAGAGACATAAGACGATAGAATGGGGTGAAAGAGATATAGAAGAGGTAGATAGGTTAGAGGAAGAGAAATAGAATGGTAAAATTCGAAGCTATGATGGAGAGGAGAAAGAAAGAGATGAGAGGGGCCCAACAATGGTGGCTATACCGTCCCTAGTATGTAAGTCTTGAGTTCACTCTTGAATGTTGAGTGGTTCCGGATAAGACGCAGATCACAGGGGAGCGCGTTCCATAGTCGTATGGCTGAGATGGAGAATGACATGGAGAAAGATTTTGTGTTATGTAAAGGTACAGCCAAGATGCTAGACGTATCTGATCTGGTATTGCGGTTGTGGAATGATGATAGGTGTTTAATGTGAGAAGATAAGTATTGGGGGCACCAGTGGCTAAGAAATCGATGAAGTAAGCACATCGTGTGGAGATCGCGTGCCTTATGTGGGCGTATCCAACCTAGCTGGGAGTATGAAGGACTGACACCCATGTCATATACAACCGTATATTGCATACGTATCTAACGCAAGCGTTCATCACTAGCTCGAGGCGTCTCGAATTTTCACTATTTGTGCCGTGTTGAACTAAATCACAGTAGTAAAGATTAGGCAAGACTAGTGTTTGGACTAATTTTTGTTTAACATGGGTTGGAAATATTTTTCTAAATTTCTGAATTGCATGTAGGGAGGAGAGCGATTTCCGGCAAGCTGTAACTGTTTGTTCTTCCCAGTTTAGGTGTTCATCCAAGATTATTCCAAGGTCTTTTACTGTTTTTTGGTATGGTAGTTGGGTACCATTGAGGTGTATTTGAGGGACTGTTTCGTGAAAGTGCCGACTGATTAACTTTGGATGAGATATAAGTATGACCTGGGATTTCTTGGGGTTTAGTTTCAGACCTAGGTTCTGTGCCCATCGAGAAACATTCGTACATCGCGTAAGTACCAAGTTTAGTTTAAATAGCTCCAAGCGTTTAACAGTTATGCTTAAATGTCACCCCTTCCTCCTTTGCGTCCACTCATATCGCTGGGAGTGCGAGAGGTGTGCTAGTACTATCGATTTGGCCCGCCCGGCTAGCCGCGCGGTCTAACGCGCTGCTTCCCGAGCGGGAAGGCGTGCCGGTCTCCGGCACGAATCCGCGAGGCAGATTAGTGTAGAGATCCGGTGTGCCGGCCAGTCTGTGGATGGTTTTTAAGACAGTTTTCCACCTGCTTCGATGAATGCGGGCTCGTTCCCCTTATTCCGTCTCAGTTGCAATATGTCGGCGATTGCTGCACAAACATTGTCTCCACATACGCATACACCATAATTACTCTACCATGCAAACAATCCAACATCCGAGGGCGGGGGGTCTGGGGAGATGGGGACGTCCATTGGTGGTCGAACCGTAAACAATAACCCTGGGTTCGGTGTGGGGCGGCGGTGGGGTGAGTGGACTGCTGTGGCCTGTTGTGGGGGCCTCTCCGTCGTTTCTATGTCCCCAGTTCAATACGCACAAATACACACACTATCGACAGGACAGCCACGAGCACTTTATCAACTTAGTGCGGTCGAACGAAAAATTATGTGTTCCAACATGGAATATTATAACATTCATTGATGACCTTGCAAGTGGGACACCAGATAATGACATACCTATTGTGGGTAGAAATTTAAGAAGACATAACACTGACACAACAGCACTCCAGGAGTCCCGTCCTGCCGGTTAAGTTGAATTGAATCAACTAGGTGCACGACAAAGCTACCAGTGAGCATCGAATTGACGGATCGGTCTTAGCTATCAACAACAAGTTTCTCAGGTACCTGTTGGAGTTTTCCGCAAGGCATAGTGAACGTGTCATGACTTTAAAGCTTCGATGGAATGGGAACAAACATTTCACTGTGATCAGCGCATATGGTCCCGCTCTAGATTCCGTTGCTGACATCGAGGAAATACTCTAGTTAGATCAAGATGTGATCCCATCAAACGCCACTCACCAAGATACAATAATCTTATTTGGTAATTTTAATACCAGTGTGGATAAGAACCAAAAAGTGTGGAATGGTGTCCTTTGCGAGTAGGAAGTCGACAGTGAAAATCTAGTGGTTTTAGGCTCCTCTCCGAACGTGCTAAACATGGGTTAACAATTATCAGTACTACATTCTGTTAAAGTGATCTCTTTAAACAAGCATGGTAACATCCCAGTTCGAAGCATTAAGATCTCATTCAGTAACTAATTTCCCGCAAGAAAAGTGTGCACGATCTTTCCGTCACCACGGCAATGATATGAGCCGAAGATTGTTGGACAGATAACCGGCTTATTGGGGCAATCATGCATTTGTGTCTCACAGTAAAGGAAGCAGTTTCACTGGACACTGTCGCGCTTGAAGTTCACTATTCTGGATGTCTTCAAGGAAAATGAGTTCCTGGTTTGGTGAAAATTATGAAGAAATTGAGGCACTGATCTTAGTGAAGAGGGGAACTTTGCAAACGTTGCGAAAGGACGTCAAACCCCTCGCTAAGAAAGAAGCCTTTCATACTCAAAAATTAAATGTACAAATAACTACCCATACGCTTAACAATACGTGGCGGATAACAAAGGTTAAAGAGCAGCAATATCTCGGCAAACACAAGAATGTGACAGTTCGTGCAAGCCATAAACGCAAGTAATGGTAGCACTACCTTCGGTAGATATCCACTGACTAGAGAACAATTCAAAAAGATCAGTCTTCTTTTATGAGTAGGGGGGAATATCATTTGGATGACTTTTTGTATCATGACTCAGTTACTGCTGAACAGTTACGACATAATAGATCAAGCCAGTATCAAAGAACAACTTGACTCCGAGCCAACATCACATAAAGTTAAGTGGGCTGCCAATCACGCAAAGCAACGTAAGACCATGGGTCCCGATGGCACAGTAGTGGAAGCTTTCAAGGGATGGATGTGCAGCGTACGGGAACTGATTGTTAAAGTGTGGGACACTAAAGTATGCAGCGAGCTTTGAGAGATACAGTTCCCATATTTAGAAAAGGTGACAGAACAAACTTCAATAGCTACCGGGGAATAGCGTTGTTCTCTAGATCGGGAAAGCTTATTTCTAGAATTCTCGCAAATCGTGCTATGTCCATTGTGGAGAAACCGCTACGATGGAGGGGGGGGGGGGGGGGGGGACTTAAAGCCTCTAGAGGATCCAAAGATATGATATGCATTGGTCCTCAGCTTCAGGAAAAATGCGGGGACCAAACAGACATCTTCACATTGTCTTTATTGATTTCACTAAGACTTTTGACTTGGTAAATCTTTATCGACTATTGTTTTCCACAAAAACTTCTTGGCATCCTGAAATTGCTCTACACACATATGGCAGCATCTGTCATCGGTAACGACTCGGCTGGAGAAAAGTTCCCTATCAAAACTGGTGCTAAACAAGGATGTGTGACTGCCCCAACGCTTTTTTCCTTATATGTTCCCGCTGTCCTGTAACTTTTTGAAGATAATCATCATGTAGCAATACAGTTAATTTATAGAACTGATGAGAAACTAACTTGAGCCCTCTAAAGGCGATGACTCAAACGTTTTGTGCAGCATTCTCCGCTACAGGGTACGAAAAGATTCATCTCCAACTGTATATCACTAACACACACGTACACTCCTGGAAATTGAAATAAGAACACCGTGAATTCATTGTCCCAGGAAGGGGAAACTTTATTGACACATTCCTGGGGTCAGATACATCACATGATCACACTGACAGAACCACAGGCACATAGACACAGGCAACAGAGCATGCACAATGTCGGCACTAGTACAGTGTATATCCACCTTTCGCAGCAATGCAGGCTGCTATTCTCCCATGGAGACGATCGTAGAGATGCTGGATGTAGTCCTGTGGAACGGCTTGCCATGCCATTTCCACCTGGCGCCTCAGTTGGACCAGCGTTCGTGCTGGACGTGCAGACCGCGTGAGACGACGCTTCATCCAGTCCCAAACATGCTCAATGGGGGACAGATCCGGAGATCTTGCTGGCCAGGGTAGTTGACTTACACCTTCTAGAGCACGTTGGGTGGCACAGGATACATGCGGACGTGCATTGTCCTGTTGGAACAGCAAGTTCCCTTGCCGGTCTAGGAATGGTAGAACGATGGGTTCGATGACGGTTTGGATGTACCGTGCACTATTCAGTGTCCCCTCGACGATCACCAGTGGTGTACGGCCAGTGTAGGAGATCGCTCCCCACACCATGATGCCGGGTGTTGGCCCTGTGTGCCTCGGTCGTATGCAGTCCTGATTGTGGCGCTCACCTGCACGGCGCCAAACACGCATACGACCATCATTGGCACCAAGGCAGAAGCGACTCTCATCGCTGAAGACGACACGTCTCCATTCGTCCCTCCATTCACGTCTGTCGCGACACCACTGGAGGCGGGCTGCACGAAGTTGGGGCGTGAGCGGAAGACGGCCTAACGGTGTGCGGGACCGTAGCCCAGCTTCATGGAGACGGTTGCGAATGGTCCTCGCCGATACCCCAGGAGCAACAGTGTCCCTAATTTGCTGGGAAGTGGCGGTGCGGTCCCCTACGGCACTGCGTAGGATCCTACGGTCGTGGCGTGCATCCGTGCGTCGCTGCGGTCCGGTCCCAGGTCGACGGGCACGTGCACCTTCCGCCGACCACTGGCGACAACATCGATGTACTGTGGAGACCTCACGCCCCACGTGTTGAGCAATTCGGCGGTACGTCCACCCGGCCTCCCGCATGCCCACTATACGCCCTCGCTCAAAGTCCGTCAACTGCACATACGGTTCACGTCCACGCTGTCGCGGCATGCTACCAGTGTTAAAGACTGCGATGGAGCTCCGTATGCCACGGCAAACTGGCTGACACTGACGGCGGCGGTGCACAAATGCTGCGCAGCTAGCGCCATTCGACGGCCAACACCGCGGTTCCTGGTGTGTCCGCTGTGCCGTGCGTGTGATCATTGCTTGTACAGCCCTCTCGCAGTGTCCGGAGCAAGTATGGTGGGTCTGACACACCGGTGTCAATGTGTTCTTTTTTCCATTTCCAGGAGTGTACTTTACCAACCAGCACTTTGGGTAGGTAAAAATCTGACACAATATCACCAGCGGTTCTTGAAGACGATTCTGCATATAATATGGCAAGACAGAAGGACAAACCTCACCGGCTTTGAAGAGTCACATACAGAAATGCATATATTTGAGTGGTGTCGGACTTTTCCTACAAAACAGATACCACTCATAGGCTCCTTGACCTTCGTTTCAGTGCGTATGCACTAATATCGTCCGAAGTTCTGCGAGAATCAATAATTTGCACTTAGAGGCTTAGCGTACGAGGGACACTGCATTGCGTTGTGCGGTAAGTTGAAAGTCTGAACTGATCGGAGACCGTGTCCGATTGGCCGAAGGTGTTAAGCCAACAGCACATGAGAGGTGGTGACCCATGGTTTGAGTTCCAGTCCGGAAAAAATTATCAAACTTTGCCACTGCCTCACCACAATGCCCCGTGTGGCTGGAAGTAACGAACTCCATTCCGTCCCTTCTCTTTCTTTCCTCGTTCTCTGTTTCATATAAAAGTCACAAACAAGTAGTATAGAAGCGACGTATATAAAAGGCCGGTTTCTACGGGCAGGACATGTAGTCCGCATACCCAGTAATAGAATTCCCAATTACTCTGAGGTAACAGTGGGAAAAGCATGATAAGAGGCGAGAGGAAACGGTTTAAGGATGCAGTTAGGGCTAACATGAAGAAGTGTCACATTGATGTTAACAGCCGAGAGACTTCAACGCTCGACTGTTCATCCTAGAGATTACTAATCGATCGTGGGACATTTCTCTTAGAACAAAAGGAAAGACGGAAGGCGATTGAAGGAGGCAGCGCAGAAGAGAAAAGGAAATCGTCAGGCCAAGAGTTGCTGCACCTGAGACTACCTGTTATTACTGCAGCAGACTGTGTACCTCTCGCATTCGGTTGCAGTCATCATAGGACTCATAGATTATATGAAGTCGTACGTACTTGACTACGAATTTTTGCTACGATGATGAGTACCGCAGTAATTTTTTTCCCCCGACACTAAGCAATATTATTGAGAAATTCGGTTGGAATTGTTCTAAGTTTTCCAGAGTTCTATTTACATACCACCAATTTCCCATTGCCACCCCTTCAAGTAGGTGTGCTAGCGGTGCCTTGCACCCTTATTAATTGTCTCCACGTAGTAAGTCATGTAACGTAACGTAGAGTCCTACACTCTGGGAATGAGTTCTTATCAATGAGGGGAAGCAAGAGGGTGAAACCCGATGCCGGCAGCACATTGCCCACTCCTCTCGTTTAGCGGCAAATGGGCAGTTGACCTTAACATCCGTATCTGACATATGGATCACCATTAACAGTGTTACATGTCGTCACTTCACAAGACACAGCACATTGGTTTGGAATTTAATCCATGGCAACTGGCGCAAGGGCTGCTCTCGTTGCTTGTCAAATACTAGACGTGAAAATGTTCTACCACCACAGTTTGAAACGGTATCCGTCCGGGCTTAGTGCCCGCCACACAAGCTGTCATTAACGACCTCGGCTACGAAAGCGGGTCAGTAAGCTATATGCGCACCAGTTTTAATTGAAATCGCTCCGACGTTCCAGAGCTACTCCTACACACACACACACACACACTCACGTGCGCGAGCGTGTACGCGACCTTAAATACAGCATATATACTATGCGTATAAAGATATGAAGTGATATAATTCTGGGTCTGAATTTAGGTTTCTCATCTGTTCCTCTTTACTCGCGACAGCCAGACATATGGCATTTTATGAAGTTCAATATAGCTGCAACTAGCACGGAAGCACATCACTTTACAGCGAAATATAATGAGAGTGATCAAAGTACTTTCCATTAGCGGCAATAGATGTTTTCAAACGCTGAATCATATTGTTTCCTAATACTCTGTGATGTTTCGGCGCCAATGATTGTCACTGTTGCTTGGAGGAGTGCTTTCAACTCTACACAAAGTGCATGGTTGGTTTCCGTCGAAGATACAGCAACGTGGCTAATGTTAAACATTGGCACATTTGCTAATAGAAGTTTTTATTATTTCTGGATTTACAATAAAAATTGTCTTCATGTACGTGGCTCCCAAATCATAAGTGTTGGTATATTGTTCACTAAATAAATAGATCAATAGATCCACTCAAATTTATAGTAATCAATAAAAGTTGAAACGATATCTCGCCATCAATGTATATTCCACAGAATGCAACAGGGAATAATCGACAGAAAACCTGATAGACGACTCCTGAAAAAATACCATGGACAGAAATGAATCATATTAATAGAGTGGCGGCTCGTCCATTCCTGATGGGCAGTGACCGCTGCTTCCACAGGTAGACGCCAGAGTGCAGCACGAGCGCGGCACAGACCGCAGCTGCGGCGCCGCCACCAGCGCTCACGCCCAAAAAAATTGCCACATGCATTTTTAATATCGGCAAATGTCCGCCCCTATTTTACTACAAGCCATTCCACGCTCTTTTTTCACTCCTCCTCTCTCCTTTTTTTCGCGAAAAGAGGATTTCAAAAATTCAAAAGCGGACTGGTGGAGTGTGAGGATGGTAGAGGGAGCGGGGGTTGGGGAGAGGTAGAGAGAAATTACGTATAATTTGGGAAAGTGTTTTCTAATTTACGAGTGATCAATAATTCGTGGCAATACGGCACGGAAGCAAAGTTCGTTCTGGAGCCATTTGGGGCCGTAAACAAAATCGTATGAACATGGCCGGATGGAGCCGTTACCGCAACCGGACGTACGAGAGTGTTTCACTTATCTTTCTACCGATGTTCTGCATCACGGAGGTTCTGGGTGTGTGTAGCAACTCACAAAACACTCACGTCGAGCATCTCTTCACTTAACGGTAACAGGCGACATAGACCTTCGCAGTCAAGTCTCGTTCTGAGCACGATACTACCTCCATATATTAATAAGAACAGAATTTCGTATTTTTCAACATTGGAAACGTTTATAGCGGATTGTTACAGACGTGACAAATACCGGAAAAATTGTCTGACTAGTTTAAATTTAGGAAGAGCAAAGTATTAAACGGAATTCTTATTATTTCACTACCTGTACTTATGTTACATCTTTGAGGATAGAAAAAAAACCTTTTTTAAAAAAATATGTTCGAGAAACGATTGCTGTAGCACCACCGACAAAACTAATTAGAATTAACAGAAAGAAAGCTAAAAATCCCTTCAATCTGCACGTGTTCAGCTCGTTAGTACTTTCAACTCGACAGTTACGTCTCAATTTGAAAAGTATT
Source organism: Schistocerca nitens (assembly GCF_023898315.1). NCBI lineage: Eukaryota > Metazoa > Arthropoda > Insecta > Orthoptera > Acrididae > Schistocerca > Schistocerca nitens. Next base: position 815,626,461 of record NC_064614.1, read on the forward strand.
CGTTGGACATACTATGACTGGGTCTTCCTTCCTCCCAAGTTGCAGCCTGTCTTCTGTAATGTGTGCTTTTGGAGCACAACAAAACTTTGTGCACAGGTGTGTTGTGTTTTTGTTCTTATCTACGATGAAGAAATTCCAAAGGAGAGGTGGAAACCATGTGCAGCTTGGAGTCTACTTTTTTTCGAAATGCAATAACACGAACCCCGAGTTTCAATATTAACGTTACCACTTCCCCTTACTATCTATAGTAATAAGTGTTTAATCCGGACATTGACGTCGGACTAATTTTTGGTGATAATAATGGAACATCATAACCTCACCTCACGTCACCTTAGTCCTACACAGTGTATTTATATTTTGTCCTGCCATCGAAATTCGAACCAGCTACCTTCGAATCCTCTGTCTTCCGTAGCTGCCAAGTATTGCTTTGGCGATCTCGACGTCGGAGGTCGGGAACTCATTATGGGTACTGTCATTTTCCAAGTTTAACTTATTCTTTGTGCTACTCCTTACTCTGCACTACCAAACGAGTTGCACGTAACCTGGCATCCACGGGAAAAAGGATAGCTGTGTCGCTGAGCCTACACATTTGATATAAATCAAATAAATATTATTTTAATAATATTACGCCGATGGAGATAACTAATTAGATACTGTCAACTTAACTTGACAGATTAACTTTAAATATTCTGACTGTAAAACTACTACATACAATTTGAAAATGAAATTTTCTGTCACAAATTCTTGTTATTAGATACAGTCTCTCTTTTTTCGTTATTCCCTGGAAGTTTCCGGTGATACTCGGATACACCCTGAAGCCCATAAGCTTTTTATTTCTCGTTTTATTAATAATAGTTTGTAGCAGTCCTCTGTGAACTTGATGTCTTTTTCTGCCGAATCATTTAAAATTTTCAGTTTATCGACTAGCGCTAGAACGTGGAAGAAAACTTCATTGTTAAGAGACTGCGAAGGACCTGCCTTAAGAAACTCAACACTCAAGTCAAATATGGTAACAGATAATCTCTTTTATTGTAAAGAAAGTGTTTGCTCCCATTATTGATGATTTGTGGGGTTTGGTCGATTGCTACTTGAACACTTTAAATATTTCCATTCGAAGGTTCTGCCTCAAGATTCAATGCACTGACGATTTTGATTTTTGAATCTGAAGACAAATTAAGACTAAAGAATGCAAAGAGAATCAGGAGATACCATCTGATTTTTTAGCTGGTTGAAATCACACGAGAGGTATCACAATCGACCACCTAATGTTTATAAAGCTTTGAAAGCACCCTGGAAAATATATAAAAAGCTTTGACAGAAGAAGGAGCAAATAACGATCCCTCATCATACACACCGACGAGGAAAAACAAATTACATTATTTTCTTATAGCGACAATACAGGTTCATCACGGAACACAAACGTTTTCACTCTATTAATGGCTTTCACCCTCCACCTATAATAATGGATAGTCCCTTGAGCACGGAATGTTACTCTACGAGATGAAATTTCACTTACTCAGATGACGGTTAACTCTAAATAATTCCCCCTGATTTCTTCTGGGTAGTTACTCTCTCAGAGTATCTGGAAAAAAATCGAGGATTCGACACACAATTACTTCATACAAGTGTTCCTTAATTTTCCATGCCGAATTCCAGTTTGGAATTTATTAGCATACGTTTTGATACATTTAAAGATTATTGTAGTTGGGCTCTTGCTTCTTAGCCAATCTTTACCTGAAAAACAATTCATGTACTTATTGCTTGCAAGTTAAATGGAACAGCTCCTCTTCTAAAACGTTTTCAGTCAAAACTCTTGCCCATTTAAAAGCTATCAGTTGTGAACTGCTTCCCTTTCAATGATCCTACACTTTATGAAAGGCAACTGAAGGCTGGGAATCATTTCTGCTTGATGACTTCTGTTCTTTTTTTGCTTGTGGCTAGTGGTGTCAGTCGATGTTCAGGCACATTCCTTGAAATCAAGTAACTCTGATGCAACAATACTTGAAACTGACGTCACCAATCTGGCAAGTTAGGAAATAGCTGAACAATAGGCTGTTAAAGTTTGAAATATGACTACAGTTATCTTCACTAAATGAGTATTTGACTTTTCTTTTATTATCAAATGTACATACGTTTTAAAATAAGTAACTCAGGAAATTGTTGAATTTCACATTCACTTCGCTCTCAAGAGTTTCAGATGCCTCTGTTCATTCACTTGGATGTTCATTCTGAACTAGTTGGAAATCTATGCGTGAAAACTGGCCATCCTCTAAACGTCTGGTTGACAAAAGGTGTTTATCTCCTTTCATGGTAACAACATTTAAAACATCGGCAAGTGCTGTGACTGAAATATCATGAGTTTCTGAACAAAATCTGTTTCACTCCACATGCGACACTCGAAAGGCCTTCCAAAATATTTTTGTAATTACCTCCATTGTTAATAAAGAGTTTCTAACTTTAGTACGCAGTATCTAAGCACTACTTTGGAATTCGCCTCTTTTTATCAATAAATAATCAGTCCCCACACAAATAGCGTTGTACTGTGTTACACATTTAATTTACGAACCTAAATCTTTCACGTTCGTCTTAAAGATGACAGTTTTCTTCCAGTTCTTTCTTGGAAGTAACAGCCGAGTAATTAAATTTTATCCTGTAAATAAACTGAGACGTTGTCTATTCTATGACTGCTACCTTCCTTCTGAAGTGGGTGGGAGGTCGGAAGGACTCAATGAGCAGAGCGACAGTCGAACACTCTCTGTGTCCAGATATGTAAGGACTTCACGGGCAACATGTGGTCTTGCGTTATATTGTTGAAGTGTATCATCATGGAGACAGTAAAGATAGGCTATTGGCACTGGCCATAACACATCAGGAATGTAACGGTTGGTGATCAGATAACCGTTTACACAAAACAGTGGTGGTCATGATGTGTACAGAGTGGCACGCACATTATTAATAGAGTAATATAAAAATCAGTGCTGCAACATGGACAGGAGGAAAGAACATGTCGAAATCCTTGTGGATAAGGAATCAGTTGTTGATGAACACAAGAGGACAAGCCACTATCAAAGAAGAACTTCACCTCCAGACATCACAAGAAGTTGAGTGCTGTCAGTCAAGCTAAGCAACGCAAGGCCGTAGAGTTCCGGATGGTATACCAGTGAAAGCTCTCTAAAGAAGTGCTGAAGATCTCGTGAGAGACACACAGGAACTGACTGAAATGGGGAAGTACCTCTTCAGAGTTCCACATTCAAACAGAGGTAACCTGGTAGTTACCGTTTTTTCATGGAGATAGCACAAACTGCAGCAACCACCGGGAAATTTCGTTGCTGTCTAACTTGGGAAAGATAATTTGTCGAACTCTCGCAAATCGTGCTATGCTCTTAGTGGAGTAAATACTACCCGAGAGCCAGTGTGACTTCAGGCCTTTTATATTATCATTTCGGATCCTGCGCCCGTATGATGATGACGAATGCTATGTGGGATCGTTGATTCTCCTCTGAGCCTCCACATATGAATACGTCCATCATAACTGTATTACGTAGTATTGATACCCACCAGAGAAGACAACATGGTACCCCCTTCCTCCCCCCCCCCCGGTGTCCATTGTTGTCGCAAGGCACACCACCGCCTCCGCACGTCTCTCTGCTGCCATATCGAGGAAAGCCGCAACGATGGCCGCAGCGTTGACATCCCGTGGTGCTCCAGACGCCGTCGCTCACGGAGTTTTCATTTAGAATCACACTGATTTGAAACTTTTGTAACATAATCAATTTTTATTGCTGGAATTTATTTCGTCATGTAGCCTGATCAATGTATTTTTTTTCTCTAATTCTCATTTGTTACATCGTAGTAGCAGTGGTACGGATTTCTTTTGCTTCTAGTTAGAAGATCAGTGTGCATATTTACCTTGCCGCACAGAAGACCATTCCCTGACTCAATGTAAGTGGGGTAACTGTACGAAAAATTTTTCTGCCCTCAGGTGTTAGTCGTGTGAGGCTACTGAGATTTTTCATGGCGTTGATTATGGATCTCCTGAACCTCTCACATTCCTGTCAGCATGACAGCCATAGGATTCCGAACAAGCTGAATAACAGTATTGTGGAATGCTGAACCGCGGTCCTGATAGACCAAGATCCTGCTTCTGTCGAATTCTGACATGTGCTGCTAGATGTTGCTGCTTCTTACATTAGGCATAGCATGATCTCCTCTCAAATCCCCAGATATTCAAATGCGATTTCAAAATGGGAAATATGCTGCGTAAATTTTCCCTACATACTGAACCATCAACCCACGCCACAGCTACGCACAGGTAGCGGTAAACTTGTCTGGTGTAGTAATTTTTTTCTTTACAGGCCGCTGCATAGAGACACGATTAATATTCAGGCAGCTGCTTTAGGTAGGTGAATATCATTAGTTTCATATAAATTAAAACGGGTCACCTGGATCCAGCCCCAGTTTGGTCATCGGTGTGAAATATCCTCTATCACATATCATTAGTATGAAACAGCCTCCATCATACAACTTTTCCAGCACAAGTCTGGCACGAGCTAAAAACTACCCTGTGAAATGCAAGATTGGTACAAAGCACCCTCTGCCAACTAATATCGGTGAGAAACACCCTCTGCAATGTAGCACTGGTATGAAACACCTTCTACCATGTAACATTTACAGCGTCAATCTGGCGCAAGCTAAATAGCACTTTATGCTACACAACATTTTTGCGAAACACTCTGTGCCACCAAACACTGGTACAGAGCATCCTTCGTCATACGACATGGGACAGGGGTGGTGTTTGGGCAACGGACCTATGTGTAAGGCCAAAGAATGCAGCACCAAGACACGTGAGGTACCGCAATTCAAAGGAGTTCTGCCATTCACCACCCGACGGCCTTGGCGTCATTTCACAGTGGTGGGAGACTATAATTCATCATATTTCAGCCAGTTTGCACTGAATGCTTATTTATTATTCCTGGTGTAATAAGTGCAAACATTTTTATTGTAGTATCAATATATGTGTTAATTGTTTTCAGCATGTGCAGACAGTCTTCTCACAAACATGTCAAAAACTTTATGACCAGATGTTTCCTGCGCTGTTGTAACTGCACCACTAACAAGGGGAGGCCGCCAATTGTGAAATTCAGATTCGATTCATACTGCGCATGATAAAAGCTCATGGCCAGAGGTGTAATGTGGCAAAACACCAAGATGCACTTCTCAGCCGTTGTCGAGAAAATCGACAGTTAAAAGAAACTGTTGCGGTGAAATACTCTCTACGATTAATAATTTTCTACAGCGTCGTGGCGCAGCGGTAAGCGCTCGGGTTAGTAATCCGAAGGTTGCCGGATCGAATCTCGCGCCATGCAACCCTTTTTTTTAGTATTTGTTTTTTGTATATAATTCCTGGCAATCAGTTGCAACAATTATGCATATAATAAGTTGTTGAAAGTCGTTTGTCGTGGAAAAACTGGCGACTTCGAACATCATTATGATTTCCGCAAACAAAGTTGTATTTCACCAATGTTATTAATTGTCTTCAAAATGTTAACCACGCATAGTTAACGGAAGACGTAGAAACGATATTCCGAAACGAATACGTATAGCGTAAGTCAAACGTTCGAATTAGAATAGAGACCCCACGAACACAAATTTGCTGTGGCGGGTATGTAATATAAACTCCGTTACTTGCTCGTTACACTTGAAGGACAGATGTTGAATGGGCCGAAACGAGCCGCCGCATAACAGCGTAGTTGCCTGCTAACTTCGAAAGAAGGTAGATGCGGTCCCTAGCGCAACTTATAACATCGTCGAAAATCAGTGCGGACGGGAGAGCTTTGGTACACCCTGTTAAAAAAAACGGGAAAATGGAGGCGGTACAATTGGAGAGCGATCCGCCTTCAGCAGCATGCATAAGCAATTCATTAATACTTTATATATAATTACAAAAAACTAATAACTAAAAAAAATTGCATGGCGCGAGATTCGATCCGGCGACCTTCGGATTACGAACACGAGCGCTTACCGCTGCGCCACGACGCTGTAGAAAATTAATAATCGTCGAGAGTATTTCACCGCAACAGTTTCTTTTAACTGTCGATTTTCTCGACAACGGCTGAGAAGTGCATCTTGGTGCTTTGCCACATTACACCTCTGGCCATGAGCTTTTATCATGTGCGGTATGAATCGAATCTGAATTTCACAATTGGCGGCCACCCCTTGTTAGTGGACTTCCCCTGTCAGTTCAGACTAATCATTGTATGTCCATGTATCCACACATCAACATCAGACCTGCTGCTCAGGAGAAAATAAACATTAATGGCTTGCTCTTGCAATTTGTACTTGGAGGTACTACCCAACCTAAAAGGTATGTCTTGTAATAGCTAAAATTATTAGGCGAATCTGTATATCAGTTAGTGAAGATCTTATCAAAATCCCTACAGTAGTTCCGAAGACTGTTCCAAACATACAGATAGAAAAGCGGCTATGGACTTTAATTTTTATATGTACCGCTATGTAGAAGAAGATAGGAAGAAGATGCAAGAAGAATGGATAGATAGACAAATACATAGATAGAATAAGTGTGTGGCACAACTTTACATATTTTGTGCTGTTGCATTGAAATTCTAATCGCTTGCATATCCAAGTACGAAGTACATTTCACGATAATTTAAATTTTGTGTCACGTCGCCTTCACAGTGATCAATTTTGATTGCCACCAGTGAGTAACCAGAATAAAACGACCATTGTATTAGAAATTATACGCCATTAACAATCAATGCAATGAGTCCAACACGTTCTTAGAAAAGTCAGCAAAACACTCCACGCTCGAAAAAGAAAACTGGTAACAATCCTAAGTTTGTAAGGGAAGAGTTACACAAAACTAATTAAAGTTACTAAGGAAACTAGTGCAACTGGCTAGAGTTAACTAAAACTCGTCACGAACACCTCTTCAAGCAACGTCACCAGTTGTGTAGTAGCACTATTACACTACACGTGGCTCTGGCCTACCAGTCACATCGCATTTCCGTACTGGTAGAATAACTTTACCTATGGCTGTAGCTAACTATCTGTCCATTTAAGATGTACGAAACACTTTCAGTTTACTTCTCCACGCAGAGCAGAGTGGCCGTGCGGTTTGAGGCGCCATGACACGGACTGCGCGGCCCTTCCCGCCGGAGGTTCGAGTCATCCCTCGGGCATGGGTGTGTGTGTGTGTGTTTGTGTGTGTGTGTGTGCCGAAAGAGTCAGCCTTCAGGAATTGTGAAACGAACCCTGTCGTCCAGAACCGCGTGCCACATAGAGTGCAGATTCACCACGAGATGGGGAAACTCACAGGTTTCTATTGTCTATTGAGGCCTAAGCGCTGTAGTGGGCGAGTGAGACAGACGAGAACGTTCATCATAGAGAAACCCAGTACAAGCTGTTTGTGGCCAAGGAGACGTAGCAGTGTTAAATATGGCGGACCTAAGATCGGCCATAAAGGGAAACATTTATGAAAACTAGTAGTATTTAGCTCTGTAGTAATGCAAGGAAGGAAGCAACAGTAATTTTAATCTGCCATTCTCCACAAATTTTCATGGTGATCCCAATAAAACTTGAATATTGATCATATCTATAATAGTTTAGGATTTACTGTTAAAGTGACATTAACAAGTATTGTAACAAAGACCTGAATGCTAAAATATGAACGTTTTGGTCGACCTTAACGATCGACATTTCATTTGTTTAAAAGATATAATAAATTTAAATTATCAGTATTTTCAGTTATGCATCAGATCATCATTTCCTCCACACAAGACACATTGAACGACGACAGCATGACACGTTATTGAATCATTAGGTAATAGAATATTTGTTGTAAGGTTTAGTGCATAATACTTACTTTTGTTCTTTATTTATTTATCAGAAAGCACATGGTGCAAGGCTACTGGCCGTGAGATTCAAAGTTAAGAAGGAGTTTGTATTGGTTTAATGTAAAAGAATTTAATGTCTATTACGTAATGGATATTACTGTTACTTTTATTTAGAACGTGAAAGTGGTCAAGCTTTGATTTTTTAAATAATGTAGAATAAGCTGTAGCCAATGTGATGGACGGCTACAGGATAGTGAACTGCCCTCGTCAGTTGAGCGACGATATTCGGCGCGCGAGAAACGCGGCCGGGAACGGGCACAGGAACAGTTCGGCTGGAGACACCAAAACCGTACAGTGCTGGATTAGTCGCGAAAGCGGACGGTCGATCCTTTTATGTAGCTAGGAAGTGAAACGACTTAGAAAATTTCACGTTGTGTGGTATGGCGGGACAGTCTCTGAGCGGTGAGCAGCCGCGCGCCTGTTGTGAAGTCTAACTTTTCGTATAGTTAAGGAGGCGGAGTATTGTATTTCGCGATGAGACTGTGAATGATCGAACTGTATCAAATAAATATGCGCTCGAATAATTCTAAATACGACCGCTTTCTCTATTAGTTTGCGTTCTAAATAAACACTATTCTAAGCAAATCGCAAGTGTTGGGCCTACATCATTTATGGGTCGTTGATTTAGTTGCCGATACTATTAATACAGTTATTATATGTTGTATTACCTTTGTATTTCGCAAACTTGTCATCAGCCAGACAATTTAACCAGAGGGTCACAAGCGCCTAATTTAGGGCGTGTAATGCGACACGTGCGGTTCAACCCCTAGACGAGTTTGAGCCAAGAGATTTCGACGATGGGGAACCGCATGTGAGCCCGGACATCTTTGGGGTGTTAGCTCTCAAACACCAGCACAATTAAAATCTAAAATATTTATACCATGGCTCGGTAAAAACAGTGGCCTTGAGAGTTGTAAAATTTCGGGTCGTGTTTACAGTGGATACCGTAAGTACTAAAATGTTCATTCTTTGTCTATTTTGTCCGCCGAATAGGAATCAGTAGTTTTAATTACCTTTTTTTATAGCGGTATCTTTGGGGCTCTGTAAGTATTATGCCTGTCTGCTGTTCTCTTCCTCTCATTTCCATCAGTATCGAATATACTGAAATCGTTGCAAAACTTTCCAAATAGTACATGCTAAAGCGCTCTCACTTTAGCACCACATTCGCTCTTTGATGTCGCTCTTGTCCCTGTTTTCCACACAGAGAGAATATAGAGTTTATCGGTAGTACTTAAGTGCAATAAGGAGTACGATTTCTGAAGACACATTCATTATTACAGAAATAAGGAATAAACGCTTCAAGACGTTCATACTGAGCATGTTAAGTTACGGTTGTGAAGGGTGGACTCTGCTTAACAAAAAAAGGAAAAAACGAGAGCAGTAAAAGCGTAGGTGTGGGGAGAGAGAGAGAGAGAGAGAGAGAGAGAGAGAGAGAGAGCGGAAAAAAGATACTACCTTCACAGAAGATATCTTAGAAAGAACACCTATGGAGGAAGATAAGGGGTAGACTCAGAATATTCAGAGTGTTGTCTGTGAAATCAATTGAATCACCTACGCCCAAATGGTAAAGATAGCGATGAATAGAGGAAGATAGTTACAACAAGAAAGCACTGCTGTTAGTGTGTCATGATGATGACGTATGCATGATAACTTAATTTCCCTCTTTGTTGTTGTTGTGTATTGTGGTCTTCAGTCCTGAGACTGGTTTGATGCAGCTCTCCATGCTACTCTATCCTGTGCAAGCTTCTTCATCTCCCAGTACTTACTGCAACCTACATCCTTCTGAATCTGCTTCGTGTATTCATCTCTTGGTCTCCCTCTACGATTTTTACCCTCCACGCTGCCCTCCAATACTAAATTGGTGAGCCCTTGATGCCTCAGAACATGTCCTACCAACCGATCCCTTCTTCCAGTCAAGTTGTGCCACAAACTTCTCTTCTCCCGAATCTTATTCAATACCTCCCCATTAGTTATGTAATCTACCCATCTCATCTCCAGCATTCTTCTGTAGCACCACATATCGAAAGCTTCTATTCTCTTCTTGTCTAAACTATTTTCCGCCCATGTTTCACTTCCATACATGGCTACACTCCATACAAATACTTTCAGAAACGACTTCCAGACACACAAATCTATACTCGGTGTTAACAAATTTCTCTTCTTCAGAAACGCTATCTTTGCCATTGATAGTCTGCATTTTATATCCTCTCTACCTCGACCATCATCAGTTATTTTGCTCCCCAAACAGCAAAACCACTTTACTACTTTAAGTGTCTCATTTCCTAATCTAATTCCCTCAGCATCACCGGCCTTAATTCGACTACATTCCATTATCCTCGTTTTGCTTTTCTTGATGTTCATCTTATATCCTCCTTTCAAGACACTATCCGTTCCGTTCAACTGCTCTTCCAGGTCCTTTGCTGTCTCTGTCAAAATTACAATGTAATCGGCGAACCTCAAAGTTTTTATTTCTTCTCCATGGATTTTAATACCTACTCCGAATTTTTCTTTTGTTTCCTTCACTGCTTGCTCAATATGAAGATTGAATAACATCGGGGAGGAGCTAAAGCCCTATCTCACTCCCTTCCCAACCACTGCTTCACTTTCATGCCCCTCGACTCTTATAACTGTCATCTGGTTCCGGTACAAATTGTAAATAGCCTTTCGCTCCCTTTATTTTACCTCTGACACCTTCAGAACCTGAAAGAGAGTATTCCAGTGAACATTGTCAAACTCTTTCTCTATGTCTAGAAATGCTAGAAACGTAGGTTTGCCTTTCCTTAATCTATTTCCTAAGATAAGTCGTAGGTTCAGTATTGCCTCACGTGTTCCAACATTTCTACGGCATCCAAACTGATCTTCCCCGAGGTCGGCTTCTACCAGTGTTTCCATTCATCTGCAAAGAATTCGCGTTAGTATTTTGCCGTTGTGACTCGTTAAACTGATAGTTCGGTAATATTCATATCTGTGAACACCTGCTTTCTTTGCGATTCGAATTATTATATTCTTCTTGAAGTCTGAGGGTATTTCTCCTGTCTCATACATCTTGCTCACCAGATGGTAGAGTTTTGTCAGGACTGGCTCTCCCAAGGCTGTCAGTAGTTCTAATGGAATGTTGCCTACTCCCGGGGCCTTGTTCCGACTCAGGTCTTTCAGTGCTCTGTCAAACTCTTCACACAGTATCATATCTCCCATTTCATCTTCATCTTCATCTTCATCTTCATCTGAGCTCTTGATATTCATACCAGTGGTTCTCTTTTCTGCAAAGGTCTCCTTAATTTTCCTGTAGGCAGTATCTATCTTACCCCTAGTGAGATAAGCCTCTACATCCTTACATTTGTCCTCTAGCCATCCCTGTTTAGCAATTTTGTACTTCCTGTCGAACTCATTGTTAAGACGTTTGTATTCCATTTTGCCCGCTTCATTTACTGCATTTTTATATTTTCTCCTTTCATCAATTAAATTCAATATTTCTTCTGTTACCCAAGGATTTCTACTAGCCCTCGTCTTTTTACCTACTTGATCCTCTGCTGCCTTCACTACATCATCACTCAAAGCTACCCATTCTCTCCCTTTTCCTACTGCCGCATTCTGGGTCACCCATGACTATTAAATTTTCTTCTCCCTTCACTATCTGAATAATTTCTATTATTTCATCATACATTTCTTCAATTTCTTCGTCATCTGCAGAGCTAGTTGGCATATAAATTTGTACTACTGTAGTAGGCATGGGCTTCGTATCTATCTAGGCCACAATAATACGATCACTATGTTGTTTTTAGTAGCTTACCCGCACACCTATTTTTTTTATTCATCATTAAACCTACTCCTGCATTGCCACTATTTGATTCTGTTTTCATAACCCTGTATTCACCTGACCAAAAGTCTTGTTCCTCCTGCCACCGACCTTCACTAAATCCCACTATATCTGACTTTAACTTATCCATTTCCCTTTTTAAATTTTCTAACTTACATGCCCGATTAAGGGATCTGACATTCCACGCTCCGATCCGTAGAACGCCAGTTTTATTTTTCCTGATAACAACGTCATCTTGAGTAGTCCCCGCCCGGAGATCCGAATGGGGGACTATTTTACCTCCGGAATATGTTACCCGAGAGGACTCCATCATCATTTAACCATACAGTAAAGCTGCATGCCCTGGGGAAAAATTACGGCTGTAGTTTCCCTTTGCTTTCAGCCGTTCGCAGTACCAGCACAGCAAGGCCGTTTTGGTTAGTGTTACAAGGCCAGATTAGTCAATAATCCAGACTGTTGCCCTTGCAACTACTGAAAAGGCTGCTGCCCTTCTTCAGGAACCACACGTTTGTCTGGCCTCTCAACAGATATCCCTCCGTTGTAGTTGCACCTACGGTACGGCTATCTGTATCGCTGAGGCACACAAGCCTCCCCACCAACGGCAAGGTCTATGGTTCAAGGGGGGGGGGGGGCTTCTTTTGTTACTTTTTTGAAATCAGTACATTTTTCTTACCTGGAATGAAGAAGAATACATACTCCTCTCGACTTACCTAGAAAAGAAGGAAAAGAAGAAATTAATATTTGCGTGATTAACTACTGACAACGTAAAGTATGTACAACAATGGGCAGGTTCTGATAGAAATATACACAGTTGCAGGAAAAATTGGTCACGTTGAATCTTAATCTAAAATAAAGTTTAATAAATGTAACCCATAGATATTATCTGTCCAGAAGTTGGCCTATGGAATTAAATGAATTTTCGCGCATAAATTATTTCAATTTGTTTCTAAAACTGTTTTCATTGTCCACCTACATCTTTAATTCACAACGGTGGTAAGCAATTATTTTATGCCTACATGCTCTGCTTTTTACTGTGCAAAGTAACACTGAGGGCGGGCTATTTTATTCCTAGCATTAAATTTATGAATGCTACTATTTGCAAATTGTGACTCGATTTTCACAACTGACTCATAACAGTTGTTTGCATGCTTAATGCTTTCCACAGGCAGTCATCAAATACCACTCTTACAGCAAGTTCTTGTGCAATGAAAACTTTTGTGTGTGTGTATGAAACTGCCTTGGAAAATTGCACCATACAGCATTAATGAATGCTAAGCCTACGTTCTGATGTTTGCATTCCAAAATCGGTAATTTCACGTAGATGTTGCTGAACTCAATAGTTTGGGAAGATCTTTAATACGTAAATGCCAATTCAAGTTCTGATCAATATGCAGACATAGGAAAACTGAAATTTCAGTGTAACACATTTCATCCTTCCCGTCCTCTTTTGTTATTCATGATGATACATCCAGTTTCTTTCTGACATGAGAGAATGGCGCTTTTTTTTTTTTAAATTAAGCGATAAGCCATCAACTGAGGAAAAATTTAGAGTGTGTTGATGCATTTTTATTCTGTTGGTTAAGATGTTTGCATCCTCCGTAAAGACCACTATTTCTGATTCAACAGGATAACATAGAATGTTATTGACATGTAGGCCCATGTATCGAACCCTGAGGAACACCAGCAGTAATTTGAGACTACTCGGGAGCCTTCATGAGTTATCTAACGTCACCCTTTACCTTCAGTGAGCAGCATGTATCTTCTTCGTTAAACGTAATTAAATGTCATTTACCACTCCAACAGCATTATTCACTACACAAAGAGAGAGACTCGCTGCACTACGATGAGGTCCGAGAGAAATCGTAACTGGTTACCACGATAGATTACGCGCCAGATTCTATAAAATGCTTCCTAATTGTATTAGTTCACATTGTGAATGCACCATTATTTCTAACTTCTACTGGGGTGGCCACAGTAGCTGCTTGTCTGATGCAGCTATCCAGGCAAGAATTTGTATCGTGCTGTCAACCAGAATATGGGTAATGTGCGCCCTTGCTACACCACCAGAACCAACATGTGACGTAACGTATACTTCAGAATGTCCCAACCCCTCGTTTGTCTCTTTACCACTCCACAGATGTTTTTTAACTGAACTAATTTTTCCATTTTGAGTCCGCAAGCCACCTTACGATGTGTTGGAGAAATTATAACGGGTCCAACTCCGATTTAATTTGTCCCACTCACTTTACAGTTCTCAGATGGTACGTGGGGGAGTCAGTAAGCCTTCGTAGGCCTTTAGTTTGTCAGATTTTCGTACCGAGTTCCTTTCGCGAGATTCAACTGGTAGGATGTAATGTGTTGCCTGACTCTTCCTGTACGTTTAGTCACGAATACTTAACATTTAATTCCTCCGTGATGCATAACTCATCTCTTGCAGTGTCTGCCGTTAGAGTTTCTATCTTCGTAACGTTCGTACACTTATTAAACGAGCCGGCCCCTGTGGCCATGCGGTTCTAGGCGCTTCAGTCCGGAACCGCGCTGCTGCTACGGTCGCAGGTTCGAATCCTGCCTCGGGCGTGGATGTGTGTGATGTCCTTAGGTTAGTTAGCTTTAAGTAGTTCTAAGTTCTAGGGGACTGATGACCTCAGATGTTAAGTCCCATAGTGCTCAGAGCCACTTATTAAGCGGAGCAGTGACGAAAATCTTCGCTCTCCTTTGAATATTCCCTCCCCAGAAATTACTACCACCTGTAATGGCCCCAGACTCACGACAAATATTCGAGAATCGGATGATCAAGTGTCTCGTACGCTACTTCCTTAGAAAAACCTTAAATAATGTGTGCGAACATTCTATTATTACTGGAATATTTCTTTATTGGCTGAGCTATGTTTACACTAAACCTGTGTTCAAGAAAGGGGATAAAGAAATGCTAACAAACGGAAGCCAAACCTCGCTTTTGTCAGCTTTTCTGAAAATAAAAAAGGCGATTTCTTAATCGTCTTACCACAAATAGCGTACCGTCCGAGACACAGTTTGCAAGTCTAAAGGTTTTCTATATTGGAAAGTCTATATACGCATCCAGTGAGAATGTACTTAATTCATAAGATAATAAATTAAAAGCATTAGGTATATTCTGTGATTCGTCAGCGGCATTTGATTGCGTGAGTCAAAACGTATTTTCAGATAAATTAGAATACTGTAGTGTCACTGGAAATTCTACAAAATGGTACGAATAATGTCTTGCAAACATGAAACAAAGGGTCTCAGTGCGACAGACCACTGAATTACGCTTTCATTCATTGTTAAATTGAGTAGTAATTATGAGTGGTGTCCCAAAAGTATCAATCGTACGACTTCGTCTTTTCTTGTGTGAATTAACGACCTCTCATTGACAGATGCAGGTTTGTTTTGTTAACAGATGATGCAGCAAGTATTGCAATAAATAGCCAGTTGAACATAATTTTAGCAAGGGCTGTTAATGACATTTTCATGAAGATTAATAAATGATTTATAGCCAAAGCATCCTTATTAATCTCTAAAAGTACTAACTAATTGCAGTACAGAACAAATGGTTCAAATGGCTCTGAGCACTATGGGACTTAACATCTGAGATTATCAGTCCCCTAGAACTTAGAACAACTTAAACCTAACTAACCTAAGGACATCACACTCATCCTTGCCCGAGGCAGGATTCGAACCTGCGACCGTAGCGGTCGCGCGGTTCCAGACTGAAGCGCCTAGATCCGCTCCGCCACAACGGCCGGCAGTACAGAACATACCAGAGGTTTACATCCATCATACGCTTAATGTATGAAGGTCATACCACACAAGCCGTGAAACACCCAAACAAATACTTATTTGCAATGCGAATGTTATCATACCACAGGTGACATAAAAATAAAAATCTGGCGCACTTGGCTTACATGCATTCCACAATGCCATATGCTGTCACATTTTGGGGTAACTTTACAAACCAAAGAAAAGTTTTCAGCGTCGAAAACCTTGTTGTATCAATACACAAACATCCTGTACAAGCCTGTTGAAGGAACTGGGTATGCTAGCAACCCTTTCTTAATATGTTTGTTGCTGAATCAAATGTGTTGTAAATAATGTATTTCTCCTTACGACAAAGAGCTCAGTTCACAAAATTGATGCTAGGAACAAGAACAATCGCCAAAAAGACTTAAATGTACTTACTTTAGTCGAAAAAGTGAGAAATTAAAACAAATCTGACACGTTCCACATCCACGGTGATCTCCCCATTATGAATCCATGGAACCAAGAGTTTATGTAATGTAACCGTCATGAAATATCGGCATTTACATACGATTATTGCTGCCAATGATTTGCCGAATGCATGATACGAACAGTCAGTGCTTTACTGCGTTCCGAAAGTGGACCAGCACACTGTTAGGCAGGTGGTTATAAAGTTCTGGTTCATCAGTGCAGCTGTGTTATTATTCTCAGTTTACCTTACAGCAGGTATTTCCAGCACTCCCTAATGCTGAAGCCCGTATGTGAATGTGACGTCTGAGTCCCATCTCTTTAAAAACACTCGTGCAATAAGATGACTGATAGTAATGTATGCTTCTCGAGAAATAAGATAAAGTTACGTGTGGTAAAACTGAAGTTCACTGACTGTTTTTAAATTCACACTGATTGAAGTCCTCCTACAACACAAACAATGAAACCTTGCCACGTTTCCTACCTGAAAGGCTGAGAATGCAACAACAGTATGTAGTTGTGGGCCTGCATTGAAGCAACATACTCTTCTTTCTTATTTATTTTATTTTTTCCCAAACTAGTCTCAGCGACAGTATGTCCACACCCAATGATTTTTTTTCTTTGTTCTAAAACATGCAAACAACGCATCGATAAAAACATCATAAAAATTATTACATGTGTACTGTTAGGTTCCAAATGTTGTATTCTGTTATTCTGTGAATAGTTTCAAAATACCTTTTTACTTTAAGCCACAGCATGTTTCTTACTTTTGTTGCCATTATTTCCGGAACATTTTTTGTTTTTGCTGCCGTTTCTTCGGCATACAGCATGACATCTGCAACTGCATGGGTGACTGTTATTAACAATTACGAAGAAAGTGAACTGATACAGGATGTTTCTTATTAACGTTTAAATGACCATGAAGCGATGTAGATGAATCTGAGACAAGCAATTTCGTGTAAGACACAAGAGGTTGAAAAGTCAGGAAATACCCCAAAAGTGGATGAGAAATAATGAACATGTGACGTCACCAGATGAAGTATCTCGCACCTGATCGTCCCAGACTAAGTCAAGTATTCAGGTTGGTGTGGCTCCTGGCCAGTCTGAGCGACTTCAGCGACTGGGGCTTAGGGTTGGAGCCTTGCGTCTGAGAGACCGTATTTCTTTGCACTGCGTTAGACAGTTATTTGCTTAAATTCTATAATATTCTCTGTTTCATTTATCGGTATCTCAGTCTGCGCTGGTTAACTGCAAAGTACAGTGCAACAAAAACCTTCCACATTGTGTCACTAGCAAATAATTACAAGTTTCCGGATTGCATCGCTATCAGTAAACGACCTACGTGTTCATTAATAAATAAAGTCTGTAAAAAAAAAGGGGGGGCGATAGGAAAGAAATACAAAACAAGATCCACTTTTGATAGTTCACAGTGAATATAATAATTGAGTAAATTCTACGTTTAGAACAGATCACATTTACAAAAGGTGTTCGGGAGCAGCATTTATACTTTCGGGAACTGCGGTAGTTTTGTGGATACAGTCTTGGTGAGCAATAGGTCGTTACGTATTTTGTCATGTACTGACGATTTCTGCACCTTCGTCGTAATTTAAAACATTGCGAAAGCCTGCTGTTCCGTGTGTCGAGAGAATTATCGCGAACTGAAAGAAAGTTATGAAAATTGTAGTGGTGACTCTACTTACTTCTGTTCCTTATGTAGGCCTCTGTATGTGATGCGGGAGTGATGTTGTGTGTGTGTGTGTGTGTGTGTGTGTGTGTGTGTGTGCGTGTATGTGTGCTGTTCCTGTTCTTGAGACCCTTCCAATCTCCGGCTCTGTTACCTGAAATACAGGGCTACTCAAAAATAAGAAACAGATTTCGAACATTTATTGCTTCCAAACTACAAAAGATAGAAACACAATTCCAACGTTCCTGGAGAGAGAAAAGTTCAAATTTATGTGCATTCAATGCAAGCACCATGTGTTACACGAAAAATATCAAACCTGTGCCTCATTTAATGTCACGCTCGAAGAAGATGATCTCTCGTTATGGAATTCATGTCACCAACAACGCGACGTCGCAGACTTCCAAGAGTGTCGGCTTCAGGAGGATAAAAACGCGTGTAATACGTAACCTCACAGATAAAAGCCACAAGGTTTGTGGTCTGGATACATAGGAGGCCACCGGCACTGAAGCTGATCTTCTGCTCGTCCTCTTCCAGTGCATCGCCCTGGAATGTAGTCGTTAAGGTAACGTCGGACGTGCTTAGAGAATTTGCAGTTACAAAGCTGAACACTGTTACTCCTTTGTCATATTATGTAACAAATATAACCATGAAGTGTCTTATATATAAATTTGGTTACAAGGGTTCATAACCTGCGATACTTTACTGTTTTTCCATCACAAATATGTAGTTTACAAAGTCGGAAAACCCTGATAATAAGAATGTTTTCTTGGTCAAATATATAAACTGTTAAAATTTCAGGCTTGCACGTTCTACATTTTTGTGGATCTTAAAATTATGAAAACACTTGACTTCCTCTTAAGGGGGGTAGGACGTGAAACGGGCCAACTTGGAGCAGGAGAGGCACCACAGGACATTTTAATTTACACTGTCTATACTTTTACAAGTAAATTCATAAAATTTTGTTAGCATGACCATGAAGGATTCAGGATTCACACTCATAGCAGAGGAAGTTCAAGCCAGCCGGAGTGGCCGTGCGGTTCTAGGCGCTACAGTCTGGAACCGAGCGACCGCTACGGTCGCAGGTTCGAATCCTGTCTCGGGCAAGGATGAGTGTGATGTCCTTAGGTCAGTTAGGTTTAATTAGTTCTAAGTTCTAGGCGAATGATGACCTCAGAAGTTAAGTCGCATAGTGCTCAGAGCCATTTGCACCAAGGAAGTTCAAAAGCATAACAAAACAAATTTTTTTTTACAAGTAAAATTTCATCATTTTTTCGCTTGGTAATAGCTGCATTTGTTGTTGTAGGTACACTTTTCTTCATAAGTAAGAGAGATTCTTCGATAAATTTTGCACAGCATACAGACCATACTTACAGTTGTGTGAAACTCTAGAATTTCCAAAATCTGTTAAAAACTGTGGTAAAAATTGAGATAATTAACTATAAAATTCGAGTTTTCTCTAAGCACGAAGTTTAAAATTTAACAGCCCATTCATTTTCCATAGATTAAATAAATTCTAGAGTTTCATACACCTGTAAGTATGGTTTGTAAGGTGTGCAAAATACATCAAAGAATCTCTCTTACTTATGAAGAAAAGTGTACCTATAGCAACAAATGCAGCCAGCAGTAAGTGAAAAAAAAATCATGAAATTTCACATTTAAAAAATATTATTTTTTCGTGTTTTTGAACGTCCACTGCTATGAGTGTGAATCCTGAATTCCTTCGGGTCATGCTGACAAAGTTTTATGAATTTATTTGTAAAAGTATAGACAGTGCAAATTAAAATGTCCTGTGGTGCCTCTCCTTCTCGAAGTCGGCCCGTTTGACGTCCTAACCCCCTTAGAGTATTATTAACTGTACTGGCTTCAAACTCCGGATACAGCCCGAGATGTGTTCAGATGCAGGCTCCAGCAAAAATGAGAGGGGAAACACCCGCTATCTCGGCGAACATGGTGGGTCAGCATATCGCTGTCACGCTACAGACACCTGCTTCGCCGCATGTACACGTCACGAAAACAATTAACTGCAAATTGGCTCAAATGGTTCAAATGGCTCTGAGCACTATGGGACTTAACATGTAAGGTCATCAGTCCCCTAGAACTTAGAACTACTTAAACCTAACTAACCTAAGGACATCACACACATCCATGCCCGAGGCAGGATTCGAACCTGCGACCGTAGCAGTCGCACGGTTCCGGACTGCGCGCCTAGAACTGCGAGACCACCGCGGCCGGCAACCGCAAATTGCAAACGTGAAGTGGGCCATAAGAAAAGTCGACAAAACCGTTGAGAAAAAGCAAACCGAATCCAGACACGTAAATGTTACACCACAACAGTGACAACAACTCAATGAAGTTATTCTTTGTGAAACAAAAGGTAAAAGGAAGAAGCAACAGCATCAGCCAGGAAGAAGACAAAACAGACAGATTTGCGAAACAATTTCTGCAGAAACCTGCTGGGGCGGGAAAGACCCAGAGTAATATCCGTAATTGAGTCAGAACTGGCCAAGGGAGACGCTGGAGGAAATTTGCGACAGACTCGCTTTCGGTTCTTTCTTTTTAGCAGAGCGGAGTCTCCTCCTCGCTGGCGGCGCCTGGGGACGCTCGTGGCGCGGCGACTCGGGTGAAAAACCTGTGGTGAAGGAAGCGAGGGGAGGGAGTGCCGCTGGCATGAGTGGGATGGGGGGGGGGGGGGAGGGTGTCCCGACTGCAAAGTTGCGGCACTCACTCCAGAGCGGCACAGCGCGCGCCGCGACATTAACAGCGCGGCGACAAAACAAACAGAAAACTTTGTTTTGATTTACGTGGGGCCGGCGGCAGAGGACGGCCCAGCTGCCTGCGTCGGGCGAAGTTGCGTGCCGTCCCGATACACCGCGGCGCGCCACGGCGCACCGGAGTTATGAAATGAAACACGCCGCGGCAACTTTGCAGGTAGTGGGCGGGGTCCGCCGAGTTGTGGTGCGCGCGCACATACATACACACACACACACACACACACACACACTCACACACCGCATCTCCCACGGGTGGGGCGGTCAGTAAAGACGCAGAACTTCCAAGCTTCCGCTCGGAGAATCTTACGGAGTCTCTTAGTCTCCCCAGAATACCACGACTCTGACGAGTCTGGAGCATTACATTCACCTCCCCCCCCCCTCCTTCCCCATATTCTCCTATCATCATCAGCCATCCCCTCACCCACCCACTCGCCCGCCCACACACACACACACACACACACATACACACAGAGCCAGCCTTGTCGGCAAAACACAACAGAACACGCTACTGGCGAGCATCCTTATTAATCTCTAAAAGTACTAACTAATTGCAGTACAGAACAAATGGTTCAAATGGCTCTGAGCACTATGGGACTTAACAGCTGAGGTTATCAGTCCCCCAGAACTTAGAAGTACTTAAACGTAACTAACCTAAGAACATCACACACATCCATGCCCGAGGCAGGATTCGAATCTGCGACCGTAGCGGTCGCGCGGTTTCAGACTGAAGCGCCTAGAACCGCTGGGCCACTCCGGCGGCTAAGAATTTTGAAAAGCTGTTTCTTTACAAGCATGGTACATAGGAAAAATCAGAGAAAAGTAGCATATCCTGAATTCAGATAAGTACAAGACATATATAACACGACTAATGTTAAAAAATAACGTGTAATTGGGGAGGGCTGTT
Source organism: Schistocerca nitens (assembly GCF_023898315.1). NCBI lineage: Eukaryota > Metazoa > Arthropoda > Insecta > Orthoptera > Acrididae > Schistocerca > Schistocerca nitens. Next base: position 815,647,774 of record NC_064614.1, read on the forward strand.
TGGCTGTGAGTATCGTGAATACCAGGTACTGTAAAAAGCACCTATTTTGTGACCAGATGGAATACGGTTAACAGAGATAAATATTATGTATAATTATATGTGTGTGGTAGTGTGGGGCGGCGGGTGGAAAAAAATTTCTCTTGTATTGTTGCCGTTCTCAACACAGGCTCTCTAACTACCAGAAAGTGATTAGCAAAAACGTTATGCCTGTAATTAAAGTTCACTGTGCCCACTCTGATGGAGAAATAAAGTCATTGAACACTGAATTTCATTACGCTGAGGATTTAGGATTATGTCTGGGATTCATAGAAAATGCTGTTTACTATAACAATTTTCACTATATTCTGGAAACGATAAAGCGTAAAGTTTCAGACAAATGTTTACTCAAGCAATGCTGCTGTCAGCTATTGTACTATCAGAGCTCTTCAGAGTCTGTCGCGAGGATCCAATTAGCCCTAGATAACGAAACTGTTCAATAATCGTTATCGATGTAAATGTTCAAAGTGAATGCTCGCCAAAATTTCATGTTGATACTCATCAATTGCCACGCTAGTAATGGTAGAAGGTATGTCCTGTGGCGACACGTTAAAATACGACATACGCAAACTGAGAATAAATAACTGAATTCATTCCGCAATTAACACTTTACCACAATGCAAAATCATTGTTACGTGCATACCGAGTTACATAATACGGCATCCAAGGCTGTTGTTTCTTGCAACTGCACAGACGCGATGCGGCTTCCGACACGGAGTGCGCGCTGATAAGAGGCTAGAAGAGAACTGGGGCCTGACTCTACCTCGCAACGCTCTTATTTACATAGCAGCAGTGCGAACCACTGAAGGCACGGCCGACAACATTTGCTGACTGCCGCTGGGGCTAGCAGAACACCACTTCAAGTTACTAAATAATTAATTGCTTCATTCGCTGAAGGCCAATGAAGCTATCAATTTAATTGTGCAGTCAGCACACAGGCAAGTATTTGTAATAAAATTCTGATGTGGCTAGGTTAAATACTTTTGGCGAGAGAATTATTTTAGTTTCACTGCACGCAATAGATGAGCTCTGAACTTGCCCTTTGGAGAGACACTTGGCCCAGCGGTTCTAGGCGCTTCAGTCTGGAACCGCGAGACCGCTACGGTCGCAGGTTCGAATCCTGCCTCGGGCATCGATGTGTGTGATGTCCTTAGGTTGGTTAGGTTTAAGTAGTTCTATGTTCTAGAGGACTGATGACCTCAAATGTTGAGTCCCATAGTGCTCAGAGCCATTTGAACCATTTTTTTTTTTTTTTGGAGAGACATTACAGCTCTAGTTTTACAGATACCTTTTGGAAACTTCTCACATATTTGTTATTATAGCGTATCTCCATTCTATCTAAATCTAAACATCCTAGCTTTGTCTAATCACTTACTTAGTCTATCTTGCTTCCGTACTTTTAAGACACAAAAACAGAAAATCATGAATTTCAACCAAAATATTACTTTGTGAGATCCAACATGCCGTTTCCATTAAATTAAAATGAAAAAGGAATCCGAATATAAATTGTGAAGCTGCTAGCTCCTTCCTGTTGCGCCGCTGATTTTTACACAAAACTCCAAAATTTCGAAAACTGCTAAAGTTACTAAACTGAAACTTAACACATTATTATTTCAGCATCACTCCTAACATGCTATTAACTTTTCAGATCGTTTACTTTACTTCTAAGGTATTGCACAAAATTCATGACATCATAGCAATTAGAGTGGACTTCGCTGGCACACAATGGAAAGCATATGAATTTTATATGGTGTGAGTAGGCTGCTTCCCCACAGTAGGATGAAGAGATTTTATTGGCAAGAGGTTATCATGTGTAATCCATTATCTACTGTTTGTCAACATACGCACGCCACTTGAGTTCAATGGCCAGGTGAACAATGAATCAAGTGAGGTATGATGTCTAGTGAGGCATGTATAAAAGGCGTCTACCATGTGTTTGATCTGGTTGAGATGGCCTGCCAGGAGGTGGCCGAAACAACCAAGGCTATGACACACATGTACCTCACAGCGACACAAGTAAGGGCTCATCACAAGACGCAACGTTGGTAAGAAAACTGTATATGGTAGTAATTTTAAGGGATGTTTTAAAATGTGTTTAATTATGACAGTTTGGTTCGTAACGGTTTCTGCTTTGGCATGAAATTGTTTAATGGGAGAACATTAATTAATATCTATAATTAGAAGATTAATTAATGAATTGTTTGAGAAGTAGAAAAACATTTGTATATCTCCTGGCGCATAGAGAGTAAATCATTACTATTACACAGATATTATGGAAAATGTAAAAGACCAATAGTATGATGTTTCTAAAATGTATTTGTTTGTCACATGTACTTATAACAATAATTCAGTATGCATGGAATCACGGGCAATAAATAGCCATAATAAATGACCGCCTGGGCTTGAAATCAAAACCAGAGCTGCAGTCAATAAAGAAATAGACTCTGTTAGAAACTGCGTAAAGATGGCAGACAATGATGAAACGTAATGGGACCGCAGCACCAAGGATCAGCAGATGTGATCAACGAATGCAGCGTGATTCGAACAAAGATTATGTCTCAGTGGCGTGAGTGCTTGTGAAAAGTGTTTTGGCAGATGGTCAAGTGCTCTGCTGTTATAGAGAAATAGGAGAATAAATAACTGTGGCTCTAAGCACTAAGCACTATGGGGCTGAACATGTGAGGTCATCAGTCCCCTAGATTTAGAGCTACTTAAACCTAACTAACCTAAGGGCACCACACACATCCATGCCCGAGGCAGGATTCGAACCTGCGACCGAAGCAGCAGCAGCAGCACGCTTCCGGACTGAAGCTACTAGAATCGCTCGGCCACAGCGAACGGCTAAATAACAGTGTGTAGTGTTGTTGAGTGTTTTGAGAGATAATGAATCGCTAAGAAAGACATATAATTTCCTGTTTATGTCTAGGCAATGATAAAATATTCAAAAAGGTTCTTATGGATTTCATGATTTAAACAATGAAAAGCTGCAACACCTACTTATTTTTTAATGCTTAGCACTATACATTTCAAAAATTTATTCTTATTTTCAAGCGCAATATTTTCTGTGATTTTTTCAAGTGTGATTTTCTGCCACTCTTCTGCTATCGTTGTATTTTTTGGGTTACACTGCAATTGCAATTTTTTTATGTTTGCTAATGTTAGAGGCAACTTTTACAAGTATTGCGCCTCCTCCATTACACAGAATAGCATTCAATTAGACTGTTTATTTCTGTAATTAAAAAATAAAGTGCCTGGCAGAGGGTTCAACGAACCACCTTCAAGCTGTCCCTCTACCGTTCCACTCTCGAACCGCGCACGGGAAAAACGAGAAACATTTTTCTGTGGGGGCACTGATTTCTCTTATTTTATAGTGCTGATCATTTCTCCCTATATATTTGGGTGCCAACAGAATGTTTTCCCAATCGGAGGAGAAAACTGGGCCGGCCGGAGTGGCCGAGCGGTTAAAGGCGCTACAGTCTCGAACCGCACGACCACTACGGTCGCAGGTTCGAATCCTGCCTCGGGCATGGATGTGTGTGATGTCCTTAGGTTAGTTAGGTTTAAGTAGTTCTAAGTTTTAGGGGACTTATGACCACAGCAGTTGAGTCCCATAGTGCTCAGAGCCATTTGAACCATTTTTTTTTTTTTTTTGAGAAAACTGATGATTGAAATTTCATGAGAAGATCCCGTCGCAACGAAAAACGCCTTTGTTTTAATGATTGCCACTCCAATTTAAGTATCATAACTGTGGCACTATCTCCACTATTTCACGATAATACAAAACGAGCTGCCCTTCTTTGAACTTTTTCGATGTCATCCGTCAGTCCCACCTGTTGTGGATCCCACACCGCACAGCAATACTCCAGAATAGGGCGGACAAGCGTGGTGTAAGCAGTCTCTTCAGTAGACCTGTTGCACCTTCTAACTGTTCTGCCAATGAATCGCAGTCTTTGCTTGGCTCTGGCCACAACATTACCTAAGTGATCGTTCCAATTTAGGGTATTTTTAATTGTAATCATTAAGTATTTAGTTAAATTTACAGCCTTCAGATTTGTGTGCCTTATCGCATAATCGAAATTTAGCGAATTTCTTTTAGTACTCATGTAAATAACTTCACACTTTTCTTTATTCAGGGTCAATTGTCACTTTTCGCACCATAAAGATATCTTATCTAAATAATTTTGCAATTCGTTTTCGTCATCTGATGAATTTACAAGACGGTAACTGACAGCATCATCTGCAAAAAAATCTGAGACGGCTACTGAGATTGTCTCCTATGTCGTTAATATAGATCAGGAACAATAGAGGGCCTATAACTCCTCCGTGGGGTTTGTTCAAATGGCTCTGAGCACTATGGGACTTAACTTCTGAGGTCATCAGTCCCCTAGAACTTAGAACTACTTAAACCTAAGTAACCAACGGACATCACACACATCCATGCCCGAGGCAGGATTCGAACCCGCGACCGCAGCGGTCGCGCGGTTCCAGGCTGAAGCGTCTAGAACCGCTTGACCACAACGTCCGGCCCTCCTTGGGGAACGCCGGATATTATTTCTGTTCTATTCGATGACTTTCCGTCTATTACTGCGAACTGTGTCCTTTCTGACAGTGAATCACGAATCCAGTCGCACAACTGAGGTGGTACTCCATAGGCACGCAACTGATTAGAGGACGCTGGTGAGGAACGGTGTCGAAAGCCTCCTGGAAATCTAAAAATATAGAATCAATTTGGCGTCACCTGTCGATAGCACTCATTACTTCATGAGTATAAAGAGCTAGTTGTGTTTCGCAAGAACGATACTTTCTGAATCCGTGCTGACTACGTGTCAATAAATCGTTTCCTTCGAGGTACTTCATAATGTTCGAGTACCGTATATGTTCCAAAACCCTACTGCAAATCGACGTTAGTGATATGGGTCTGTAATTCAACGGATTACTCCTACTTCCCTTTTTGGGTGTTGGGGTGACTTGAGCAATTTTCCAGACTTTAGATACCAATCTTTCTGCGAGAGAGCTGTTGTATATAATTGCTAAATATCAAGCTATTGTATCAACTTACTCTGAGAGGAACCTGATTGGTATACAATCTGGACCGGCAGCCTTGATTTTATTAAGTGATTTAAGCTGCTTTGCGACACCGAGGATATCTGTTTCTATGTTTCTCATTTTGGCAGTTGTTCTTGATTGGAATTCAGGAACATTTACTTCGTCTTCTTTAGTGAAGGAGTTTCGGAAAATCGTGTTTAATAACCCTGCTTTAGTGGCACTGTCATCAGTGACTTCACCGCTGTTATCGAGTAGTGAAAGTACTGATTGCGTCTTGCCACTGGCGTGCTTTATGTATGACTAGAATCTGTTTGGGTTTCTGCCAGATTTCGAGACAGAGTATCGTTGTGGAAATTATTGAAAGCATCTCGCTTTGAAGTACGTACTATATTTCGAACTTCTGCAAAACATTGCCAGTCTTGGGGATTTTGCGTTCTTTTAAATTTGGCATGCTTTTTTCGCTGCTTCTGCAACAGCAATCTGACCTGTTATGTGTACCATGGGGGATCAGTACCATCACTTATTAATTTTTGTTGTATATATCTCAATTGCTGTCGATACTATCTCTTTGAAATCATTCCACAACTTTTCTACTCGTACATCATCAGATCGGAAGGAGTGCAGACTGTCTCTTAAAAAGGCGTTAAGAGCATTTTTATCAGCTTTTTAAATAGATATACTTTCGTTTCTTTTTGATGGTTGTAGGAGTTACGGCATTCAGCCTAGCAGCAACTGCCTTTGATCACTAATCACTGTATTCGTCACGATACTCACTGTTTGTCAAGGATGACTTGTTGCTAAAAGGTCAAGTATGCTTTCTCAACCATTTACGTTTCGAGTAGGTTCATGAATTAATTGTTCAAAATAATTTTCTGAGAAAGTATTCAGTACAAATTCGGCTGACGTTTTATGCCTGCCACCGGCTTTAAACGTATAATCGTTTAGGGCATATCGAGGGTGGATTAAAGCCACCACTGACTATAACTTATGAGTGGGGTACCTATTTGAAATGAGACTCAAGTTTTCTTTGAACTGTTCAGCAATAATGTCTTCTGAGTCGGGAGGTTGGTAAAACGACCCAATTAATAATTTACTCTCACCGTCAGGTGTAATCTCTACCCATACTACACTCCTGGAAATGGAAAAAAGAACACATTGACACCGGTGTGTCAGACCCACCATACTTGCTCCGGACACTGCGAGAGGGCTGTACAAGCAATGATCACACGCACGGCACAGCGGACACACCAGGAACCGCGGTGTTGGCCGTCGAATGGCGCTAGCTGCGCAGCATTTGTGCACCGCCGCCGTCAGTGTCAGCCAGTTTGCCGTGGCATACGGAGCTCCATCGCAGTCTTTAACACTGGTAGCATGCCGCGACAGCGTGGACGTGAACTGTATGTGCAGTTGACGGACTTTGAGCGAGGGCGTATAGTGGGCATGCGGGAGGCCGGGTGGACGTACCGCCGAATTGCTCAACACGTGGGGCGTGAGGTCTCCACAGTACATCGATGTTGTCGCCAGTGGTCGGCGGAAAGTGCACGTGCCCATCGACCTGGGACCGGACCGCAGCGACGCACGGATGCACGCCAAGACCGTAGGATCCTACGCAGTGCCGTAGGGGACCGCACCGCCACTTCCCGGCAAATTAGGGACACTGTTGCTCCTGGGGTATCGGCGAGGACCATTCGCAACCGTCTCCATGAAGCTGGGCTACGGTCCCGCACACCGTTAGGCCGTCTTCCGCTCACGCCCCAACTTCGTGCAGCCCGCCTCCAGTGGTGTCGCGACAGGCGTGAATGGAGGGACGAATGGAGACGTGTCGTCTTCAGCGATGAGAGTCGCTTCTGCCTTGGTGCCAATGATGGTCGTATGCGTGTTTGGCGCCGTGCAGGTGAGCGCCACAATCAGGACTGCATACGACCGAGGCACACAGGGCCAACACCCGGCATCATGGTGTGGGAAGCGATCTCCTACACTGGCCGTACACCACTGGTGATCGTCGAGGGGACACTGAATAGTGCACGGTACATCCAAACCGTCATCGAACCCATCGTTCTACCATTCCTAGACCGGAAAGGGAACTTGCTGTTCCAACAGGACAATGCACGTCCGCATGTATCCCGTGCCACCCAACGTGCTCTAGAAGGTGTAAGTCAACTACCCTGGCCAGCAAGATCTCCGGATCTGTCCCCCATTGAGCATGTTTGGGACTGGATGAAGCGTCGTCTCACGCGGTCTGCACGTCCAGCACGAACGCTGGTCCAACTGAGGCGCCAGGTGGAAATGGCATGGCAAGCCGTTCCACAGGACTACATCCAGCATCTCTACGATCGACTCCATGGGAGAATAGCAGCCTGCATTGCTGCGAAAGGTGGATATACACTGTACTAGTGCCGACATTGTGCATGCTCTGTTGCCTGTGTCTATGTGCCTGTGGTTCTGTCAGTGTGATCATGTGATGTATCTGACCCCAGGAATGTGTCAATAAAGTTTCCCCTTCCTGGGACAATGAATTCACGGTGTTCTTATTTCAATTTCCAGGAGTGTATTTCGCAGGAACTATCTACTTCAATTTCACTACAAGGCAAACTACTTCTGACAGCAATAAATACTGCACCACCAATTGTATTTAATCTATCCTTTCCGAACACTATTCGATCGTTAGAAAAAATTTCTGCAGAGTTTATTTCAGGCTTTAGCCAGCTTTCTGTACCTGTAACTATTTGAGCTTCAGTGCTATCTATTAGGGCTTGGAGCAATGGTTTATTCCCAACACAGCTATGACAATTTACCACTACAATACTGATCGTTTCTACAACTAACTTACTGTGTTTTACCAGCCCCCTTTTAGACGGACGCGTTTTCTGTAGTTCCCTGAGGCCCTCTAATCTAAAAAACTGCCCAGTCCTTTCCACACAGCCTTCGCTACCCGGTAGCCGCTTCTTGTGTGTAGTGGGCTCCTGACCTATTAAGCGGAACCCGGAAACCCACCATCCAATGGCTCAAGTCAAGGAATCTGCCGACTACGCGGTCACAGAACCGCCTGAGCCTCTGACTCAGACCCTCCACTCGGCTCTGCACCAAAGGACCACAGTCCGTTCTATTGACGATACTGCAGATGGTGAGCTCCGCCTTAATCCTGCAAGAAAGACTGGCAGTCTTTGCCATTTCCACAAGCCGCCCAAAACCAGAGAGAATCTCCTCCGATCCAGAGCGACATACGTCACTGGTACCGTCATGAGCCATCACCTGCTGTTGGCTACACCCTGTACTCTTCATGGCATCTGGAAGCAGCCTTTCAACATCCGGAATGACTCCCCCTGGTATGCACACTGAGTGCGCACTGGCTTACTTCCCCTCCTTGGTAGCCACGTTCCTAAGGGGCTCCATTACGCACCTAACGTTGGAGTTCCCAACTACCAGCAAACCTACCCTCTGTCAACGCCCAGACCTTGCTGGACGATTAGCTTCCTCTGGAACAGGGTGGACGACGGCATGCGGCTCAGAGACATAGTCAGCCAAGGATAACGCCCAAAACTAGTTCGTCAAACGAACCAGGGAGGCCCTACGATCGGCCCCTCGGAAAGCTTTTCACTGCCTGCCAGACTTTGGAATGATCTCACACTCGACCACAGGTCAGGGATCAACCTCAGTGCAGGCAGTACCCGGGGCGGCCACAGCAGTGGAACGAGTGGAGGACACGTGGAACGTGCTCAATGTCTCTCGCATCCCCGCGTCCCTTCTCCCACAGTGATGCCCCTTGGCAGCAGTCTCAAGCTGTGTGACGAAAGCCAACGCAGCCTGGAGCTGTGAGCGAAGGGTCGACAACTCAGCTTGCATCTGTACACAGCAATCACAGTTCATATCAAATACTGCAGTCGCTCCTGTTTGAAGCTTGTAAAAATATACAACAAACGAACGGTGTACTCCCCTTCTTAGCCTCAGGAACATGAGGTGCTCTGTCACTGATGGTCTATCCGACAGTACCATTTCACAAAGTACTTTCATACACTCAGAGGTGCTGTATTTTCTGTGGATTCATTATATACATAAAATTAATTTTACCATTATTTGCTATTGAATTATCGATTATAATTCTATTTTTGTTGTGAATATTGAGGAGACTCTATGGGGCAATACACATATTTATGGAAATTACTATGAGTATCATACACAGTATGAACATTTGGAGAAATTAACTGAGTCACTATCTAGTTTGTCACTGAGAAATTTTTTCTCCTTGCTTTTTGTGATGTACAAAGGTCTCAAGCTCCCTCATTAAATCCACAGTATTTGATTTTTGAAAGTGGTGGAGTATCCTCAGATCTTCTTCTATGTTTTTGAATGGGTCCTCCATGTTTTGTTTGTTGCTAATGCTGAATTTGTAAATTGGTTACGTGTGCTACAGGTAATGTGCTCAGTACATCTAATTTGAAAGTTTCTATCAGTTTGTCCTATGTAGTAGCTTGATGAAGTTTTACGTGTGATTTTGTATATTCCTGAGACTGAAAATTTATCTTTTTTATCGTTTAAGGTGTGGACCAATTTCTGTTGTAGTCTGTTGTCTGTGAGAAAGCTACTTTCACTTTATGTGACCTAAATAAGTGTGTTACTTCTCAGAAATGTTACCTACATAAGGTATTCTGGCCATATATTTGGTGGGATTCTTGGTTCCTTCTAAAGGGACTGGAATTCCATTTCTTTTTTCTGCATTTTATCTATCATTGATCTGGGGAAATCCTTAGCCACTTCAGTTTACTTAATGAGTTCTAATTCTGTCGCCCTGTCCTCTTCGTTCAATGGTTTTTCTTTTCTTTGTTCCACATACCATAGTTTTGAACGCAGCTTTCTTGTGCAGATCAGGGACTGTGTTGTTGAAAGTTGTCTTTTTTCTGCATGTCTTGAAATTGTCCTCCTGGTTTGATTTTCTATGCTCAAATCTAAAAAATTAATGCGTTTTTTGTATTTAGTGAAAATTTTATTTTTGTGTCATGATTAAACAAATTTATGATATTACTGGTGTGACTTTTGGTTAAAATTAAGATATCATCAATATACTTCTTGTATTACACTATGTTTTACGCAGGGTTTCTGGCTGCTGAATATTTTCTGTTATAGTTAGTTTACGAAAACGTCTGCTATTGTCCCAGATATTGACGAGCCCGTGGTTAGCCCACCACATACGATGGTTTTAATAGAGGGGCTCTTAACTGTACAACACAAAAAGCAAAGAGAAAATATCCTTAGTGGCAAACTGAATATTTTAATTTCTTCAAATGTTTCTCCTGTATATGGTACTTGTAATAATTTCAATAAATATTTACGTGTCTCATACAATCTAGTCAACATCTACAACAGAAATAGAAATATAGTCAGTACTTCAAAAGTCAATATCCATAAAATAAATTTTATAAGTGACAACTTCATACATATAATGAGTCCACTGAAAACGTAATACCTCTGAATATATACAATCTCTTAGTGGAATTATATTGTTGTAGTACCTCTGTTGCACGTTTTGCGTACAGAAACAAACAGTTTAATTGATGATTTGTGCATGCATAATATTCTGTGTAATGGAGGAGGCGTAATACTTGTAAAGAGAAAAAGAAAAAAAAAAGAAAAATACCACCATAACATTACTATACAAAAAAGGATTCCAAGATTCATTTGTCCGATTTTCTGTTTGCAGTATAACCTCTAAAGTTCCTCGTCGGTAGTGGAAGAGAAGCAGAAAATCACTCATGGGAACATGCCAGAAAATGTTTTACTGGAAAATGAGAATGAATTCTCGAAACGAGTCCTGCAAAGCTTTGGACATTAAGTAACGGTGGCAGTTTTTCATTATTTAAATTATGAATGGCACTCTTGGAGTCTTTCCATAATGATCGATTACGATGAACAAAATTAACTTATAGATTTCGTTCGGACGGCAACCAGGCCGCCGAGAATGGGAGAGAAATGTTTTATTTCTATGTGTAAAATAATGTAACGGAATGATACCTTACTAGTGTTAACCACCAAAGAACTTTATTTGAATAGAATGTTTCGAATTTGACTTTCTTGTTTGGAAATTTGAATTTAAAATATGCCATGTTCTGTATTGTTGTTGATGTTGTTGTTGTTGTGGTCTTCAGTCCGAGAATTGGTTTGATGCAGCTCTTCATGCTTCTCTATCCTGTGTGAGCCTCTTCATCTCTGAATATATAATACAACCTACATCTTTCTGAATCTGCTTACCGTATTCAACTCTTGGTCTGCCTCTACGATTTTTACCCTCCACACTTCCCTCTTCAAACCGAGCAATAAGTTTTAGCTTGCAAAAGCGTGTAATAAGACTGTGATGTAAATTCAAGAACATCATGTAGAAATCTGTTCAAGGAACCCTGTATTCTAACCACTGCTCCTCAGTATATTTACTCCGTAATGAGATTTGCCACAAATAATATATTTATGTTTCTAAGGAATAACTCAATACATAGTAAGAATACTAGGAATAACGACAATGTACATAAAGACCTAAAATCACTTACCTTGGTCCAAAAAAGGGTCCAATATTAAGGTACACATATTTTCAATAAATTGCCCTCAAACGTTAAAATCTTGGTTTCCGATAAAGCACAGGTTAAAAAGAGTTTGAAAGACTTTTTAATAGGCAACTCCTTCTACTACATAGGTAGAGATCTTAACAGGGACTGTTGGACCAGCTTAAGTAAAAATGTCTGTTAGATTTCACTTTTGACAGCACTTGGTCACAACAGTCAAGATTAGGTATTTTGTGTATGATAAATTTATTAAAAGCGCATAACTATGATTCATTCTGATTGTGTATTAATTCCGTAAATATTAGCATTCCAATTTACTGTAATGTATTCACTAGTTTTGACAATCGCCTGACAATTGATTAGGGTAACGAGTATTATAGTCAAATGTTTTATGATTTTTATTTTATACTTTCTGACCTGTTCCACACCCACGAGAATCGTCTTATTTTTGAGTCTATGAAATAATCTCAAATACTAAATTGGTGATCCTTGGTGTCTGTGAATGTGTGCTATCAACCAATCCCATCTTTTGGTCACGTTCTGTCACAAATCTCTTGTATCGCCAACTCTGTTCAGTACTTCCTCATTAGTTACGCGATCGACATGTCTAACCTTCTGCATCCTTCTGTAGCACCACATTTCGAAAGCTTCTATTCTGTTTATCATCCATGTTTCACCTTCATACATGGTTACACTTCAGACAAATACCTTCGGAAAAGACTTCCTAACACTTAAATCCATATTCGATGTTAATAGAATTCTCTTCTATAGAAATGCTTTTCTTGCGATTGCCAGTCTACATTTTATATCCCCTCTACTTCGGAAATCATCAGTTATTTTGCTGCCCAGAATTACAAGTGTCATCTATTACTTTAAGGGCCTCGTTTCCTAATCTGATTCCCTTAGCATCACCTGATTTAATTCGACTACATTCCATTACCCTGGATTTTCCTTTGTTGGTGTTCATCTTATATCCTCTTTTCAATACACTGTCCACTCAGTTCAACTGCTCTTCGAAGTCCTGTGCAGTCTCTGACAGAGTTACAATGACACTGGGAAACCTCAAAGTTTTCATTTCTTCTCCCTGAACTCTAATTCCTACTCCAAAGTTTTCTTCAGTTTCCTTTAGTGGTTGTTCAATGAACAGATTAAATAACATCGGCGACAGGCTACCACCCTGCCTTACTCCGTTTTCAACCACTGGTTCCCTTTCGTGCCTCATGACTCTTACTACTGCCGTCTGGTTTCTGTACAAGTTGTAGATATTCTTTTGCTCCCTGTATTTTGCCCCTGCTACCGTCAGAATGTCAAAGAGAGTATTTCAGTCAACATTGCCAAAAGCTCTCTCTAAATCTACAAATGCTGTAAAAATAGGTTTGCCTTTCCTTAATCTAACTTCTAAGATAAGTCATAGGGTCACTATTGCCTCGGCCTTTTGTGTTCCGATATTTCTGATGTTCCCCGAAATCTGCTTCCACCAGTTTTCCCATTCTTCTTTAAAGAATTCGTGTCGGTAGCTTGCAACCATAACTCATTAAACCACATTATTCTCGAATTTTCTGGGTATTTCACCTGTATCATTCATCTTGCATACCAGACGGAATAGTTGTTTCATGGTTGGCTCTCCCAAGGCTGTCAGTAGTTCTGACGCAATGTCGTCTACTTCTGGGGCCTTTTCTTTTGACTTAGATCTTTCAGAGCTTTGTCAAATTCTTCATATCTCCCATCTCATCTACATCTACGTCCAATTCCCTTTCTATAATACTGTTTTCAAGTTTATCTCTCTTGTATAAACCCTCCATATACTCATTCCACCTTTCAGCTTTCTCTTCCTTTGCTTAGGAATGGTTTACCATCTCAGCTCTTGATACTCATACAGTTGCTTCTCTTTTCCCCAAATGGCTCTTTAATTTTCATTTAGGCAGTATCTGTCTTTCTTCCAGTGAAATATGCTAGTAAATCCTTACATGTGTCCCGTAACCATGCCTCCTTAGCAATTTTGCACTTCCTGTCATTCTCATTTTTTAGACTTTATATTCCTTTTCGTCTACTTCATTTGCTGCATTTTAAAATTTTCTCCTTTTATCATCTAAATTCAATATCGCTTGTGTTATTCAACGATTCCTACTGGCCTTGTATTTTTACCTATTTTATCCTCTGTTGTGTTCACTATTTCATCTTTTAAAGCTATCCACTCGTCCTCTACTGTATCCTTTTCCCCTGTTCTAGTCAACTGTTGCCTAGTTCTTAAACCAACTGTTAGCAATGATTAAATTATGCTTTGTGCCAGACTCTACTAGGCGGTTTCTTCTTTCGTTCCTTTCCCCCAGCCCATATTCACCTACTATTTCTCCTTCTCTTCTTTTCCCTACTGTCGAATTCCACTCCGCATCACAACTAAATTTTCGTCTTATTTAACTATCTGAATAATTTCTTTTACCTCATCACACATTCCTTCAATCCCTTCATTATCTGCAGAGCTAGTTGGAAATTAAACTTGTACTACTGTGATAGGCGTGGGCTTCGTGTTTGTCCTGGCTATGATAATGCGTTCACTATGCTGTTCAGAGTAGCTTACTCGCAGTCCTCTTTTCTTATTCATTACTAAACTCACTCCTGCATTACCACTGTCTGACTTTGTATTTATAATCCTGCATTCACCCGACTAGAAGTCCCATTCCTCCTGTCACTCACTATGTCTAACTTCAACCTCCTCACTGAAATTTTTAAATTGTCTAACCTGCCTGCCAAATTAAGGGATCTAATATTGCACGCTCCGAGTCGCAGAATGGCAGTTTAGTTCCTCTTGATGACGACATCGTCCTGAGTAGTCGCTGCCCAAAGATCCGAATAGGGGACCATTTAACATCCGGAATATTTTACACAAAAGGACGCCATCATCATTTAACCATACAGTAGAGCTGCGTGTCCTCGGGGAAAATTACGGCTGTAATTTCTTCTTGCTTCGAGCCGTTCGCAGTACGACCACAGAAAGGCGGTTTTGGTTGATGTTACAAGGCCAGATCAGTCAATGATCCAGACTGTTGTCCCTGCAACTACTGAAAAGACTGCTGCCCCTCTTCAGAAGCCACACATTGGTCTGCCCCGCAACAGATACCATCCTTTGTGGTTGTACCTTTGGTACGGCTGTCTGTATCACTGAGCACGTAACCGACCCCACTGACGGGAAGGTCCGTAGTTTATGGGGGGGGGGGGGGGGGGGAGGAGGCGGTGTTCTGTATCACTTTGTATTAATTGTCTGCCATAGTATAAGGGCGGTGAGTATAGATGTCATGAGTGCATGGGAAGTGAAATGAGAATATGGTATCTATATTCAGAAACTGAAAATTCAATACGCAGTTGACATTTATGTAAACTTGTAAAATCAAATTTTTTGCTAAATATTCAACGAAATCATTGAATGAAAAGAGACGAAAAAAGTAAGTTTGTTTAGTACAGATTATTATGATAACTTACATCTATTTTTGAAACTTGGAAAAATGTAAATCTAATGCATAGCAAAGAAGCTAGGACAGAAAGGTACAGGCTAGTCCTACGAACCATAACATCCTGACTCTGTTATTTCAAATATTGAAATCTCGTTTCAAAAAAGCACATTTTTTAAAAAGGAAAACGACGAAGGCGATGTGTGAGGTTCCTCCTGCTTCCAAGTGTGTTTATGATACAAAATTTCACATGTACTGAAACTCAGGAACTAGCATAAGTCAGTATAATACCTTACGCAGTGCTGCAGATTAAGACGGCAGCGAATAGGATGCTGGTTCCCACGAAGTCTATGGTAACGACTGGACCATATGGCGCGCTGGTGAATAACGAGATCGGGAGCAAGGAGGGTCTAGAGTATGGATCTTGCTCGGCAGTCAGTACGTAGGGAAACCAGGAGTATTCTGGCACGAAACGGCGATTTTAATTCACGACAAAAATTTATGAGAAACTTAAAAGTCTTGACAGTTTCAGTACAAAAATAACTCTGTGCAATAAACCAGTAAATTCAGTAAACAAATGAACATTATTAACTTACTAAATGGCTCTGAGCACTATGGGACTTAGCATCTGTGGTCATCAGTCCCCTAGAACCTAGAACTACTTAAGCCTAACCAACCTAAGGACATCACACACATCCATGCCCGAGGCAGGATTCGAACCTGCGCCCGTAGCGGTCACGCGGTTCCAGACTGAAGCGCCTAGAACCGCACAGCCACACCGGCCGGCATTAACTTACCGAAGGTGTACGAAGAGCTACAGAGTTTTACGGTGTCAGCACGAAATTTCGGCTGTGCGTTAATCTCACGAGTCTGCGATGGAACGCACTCAGATTTTTTTCTTGTGTGATAGTCAGCTTTATAATGATCTCAGATTACATTAACTTTTCGAGAGGAATCGTTTTATAATACCGAACTGTTACTATTTTTCGGTGTTTGAAAATAAACGCATCGTAATGGCGTTCCGGGACTTATTTAATATAAATTATCTACATGCGCCACCACTTAGAACCATAGGTTATCTGCTTCCAACATCTGGTGAATCCAATGTGCTACAGAGGCTGTTTCGAGGGATAACATCTAGGATAGCTTCACAGAGAACAGGTAGGAGGAACTTCTATGTGCCGAATCACTAAGATAATCCATGATAGCCTCATCTTAACTAGCCCAGTCTCCGGTTGGAAGAACTGACAAGTATACTGTACATCAATTTTTATGAAATCGCAACTGAACAAAGAAAATTGTATGGAGGTTTGGTACTGCAAGGACATTTTTTATCCTCAAAATCGTTGTCACTGAATCGTCGAAACGAGTCCCTGCATGTTGTTTTGATATGCGCTTCCACTAGCAAACAATAACTTTCCACAGCAGATTTACTGAGATGAGAGCAGAAAAGTAACTCGTCTCGCAAATGCTGTTTTGTAGGTACAAAGTTCGACATGATGAAGGCACTAAAAGGTATATCCTTTTCAGTACAATCAGATGTCACACACAGATCTGAAAGTCTCAGTTTCTACTGTTGTGTAGATTTCACATCGCTGTACACTGTGGGGCGCTAGTGCAACTACTGCCTAAACTTGGTTAACAGTGGGAATTAATTCACACTCCCAATGGGATTTCAGGTGGCTACCACATGAAAACTACAACACATAAAGAAAATAGATGAATATCAGTCGACAGAACATTTATACAAGTTTTTAATTCATTTTACAGTTGCAGAATAAGGGGAACACTTGCGACGTGGCATACTTCAATGCGTGTGTGTGACGCTTTGAAGTCGCACTCTCGAACTGCCTGGGGAGGCACTACAACAGCCAATTTGCTCTGTTCCTTGTGTTGTCCATATAAGGGCGCAAGCTAATTTGAAACGACAATATGGAGCAGATGATTCTGACATGGCTGTCCCCCTAGAGCAACTACGTCACAGCGCGTATTACCAGTCGAAACTATATATCAGTGAGATGCTGAAGGTTTGGAATTATCCTAACAGCATTAGAAAGCTGGTGAAAGCAGCAGTGTAATGAAGTAACACAAGTGAGAAGTGAAGCTTTTCTAAGACCACCAGGGGAAATGTGATAAAATTTGAGCTCGAGGTAAATCACTAGAGTCCAGTTTCAGTCCCTTTAAAAATGTTGACATGACAATCTTTTATTACTTGGATGGAAACGAAATACCTAGAGGCTCCTCATTATTTAGAAAATATAAAAAAGAACCAAACAAGACCACAGTGCTCAGTCTTTATATTACTTGAAAATGCAGAAATCAGAACAATAAAATGTTTATCAACTACTTTATAAGGCCCCTGCTGTGAATAGCAGTTTGTCAGCACTGTGGTAGTGGCTCTAAATCAATTCAGTTGTAAAATCTCACTTGCCTTTGCCTTCTTAAGTCAACAATATCTATATATCGTGGAGTACAATGTCCTGATTTCAGAAAAATACGTTTCATCAACTGCAATGTAACACTCTGAATTAGTTGGAATCTGTGTTAATAGTTTTCACATAGTTTGCTGGTAACAGAATTTTCTTTAGTGAGGGAATATGTAAAAGTTTCTCTTAGATACATATCAAGGACGCTTTGTAGAATCAATAACACGGCAACGTATGTCACAATTTGTCACAATTTTGTTGGGGCTAGTTGTTTTATGTTTATCCGTATATGTGAAATCGCCAAGTATTGGGAAATTTGTTACAATTCCGTTTAGGGGGCTAGCTGTTACAGCGTTACAATCTATCCCAAGTCACGTGCATCCTGACATATATATTTAATTTGGAGGTCCATTGTGCCTTGTAACAGACTGGGTACAATGATTAATGCTTGGTACGTCATTTTAGCCAACATGGGTTTTATACAGTAATAGAACAATAATACAAACTACGTATTTGTTTATTAGGAACTCTAAACCACTACTGCTCTTCCAGCTTTGCATTTTACTCTAGCCACTGGTATTATGTAAAATAACAGACGATTTAAAGATGTAAACATTTAATTTCTGGCACCATTGTGCCTTGGACCACCAATGGAACAAATATCGAACTTTACCCAATGACAAAGTGTTCTGGAGGAGTCACAAAGGGTTTTGTAAGCATATCTCTCACCATAATGTTATAGAAGATTCATTTAGATCATTTGAGCTTACGGCTTTGGAACTTCGGAATTGTCTGTCTATACAATGGGAGTGGACACGTTGTTCCCATTTGTTCCAGTTGTTTGAAGCTCTCATGGACGTGGTCCATCCTGTTGTTTTAAGTTGTTTACCATTTATGTATTGCTATGTTGCATGTTCATGTGAAAGTCATACTGTAAATCTGCTACTGATGAACACCAATTTCCTTTCAAAATACATCGTAAGTATTTGCTCTGGAACGCGTGAAATTCATAAGCTCTAGTTGTACTTTTTAGTTCCCAAATGGAATCGTCTTATAGTATTTTAAACAACACTGTACTCTTATACTGGCTACCATCACATGGGGACCAAGTGTGGCCAAGGCTGTTTCGACTACACTGAAGATGTTTCTGTGGGAAGACCTTACGAACCTTTCATAGAATCCTCATCCCTTCTAATATGATTTCCATATTTTCGGAGCCATGAAGGAAGACACTCGTGGCCACTGATTTGCTTCGAATAAAGAGGTGCATGGCTAGTTGCAATGATTTTTTTATATAGGCACTGACCATCTTGTTTAAAAGTTGGATAATTTATTAACAGTTACAGTGATAACTTTTGAAATAATAAACAGTTTACTTCCCCTTTTTCATCTATTTCGTTTTCATTTGACTGTCTCTCATACAACACCTATGAACAGTGTTCTGAAGAAATGGATGAAAAAATTGTCAAACTGAGCAGACATTGCAGTCAATGTTAAGAATACCTGAGAAAGCGGTTGACACCGACACAGAGGAAGAAAGCTATAAAAAATCACCTATCTACCTTACAGTAGTGCAGTATCCAGATATATAAACAGTCCCACACAAGAACGATATCCAGTGCATCTTGCTCTCATCAAAAAAGATAAAAGACATCTTTGTAATGTTACAGATGATCTAGTTCCCCAAAAGCCAGGTATGTGTCACATTCCGTATGGTATGTCTTACGTGGGACAGACGATAGGAACAGTCGAGGGAGATGCAAGGAACATCAACGACACACACGACTAAAATACCAAAAAAATCAGCTATCGCCGAGCACTGCCTCGAATATAACAATGAAATGAAGTGTGATAGAACCAGTGTCATGATACAAATGTCAGGCTTCTGGGATAGCTTGATAACGATGTCTATCGAAATACAAGATGATTATAGTTAAGAGTTCCAGTTCCGAAACGCTCTAAACAAAAAACCATTGCTCAGAATGATATTTATTTGTACGGAATATTATTGAAGAAGGGGAAAGCGCTATGGAAACAGAAGAAAAATTTAAGGAAAATTTTACCTCTAGATGGCACTTTAAGCGGCACACTATGCAAAATAAAAGGCGCGGGATGCACGGCTCTTCCTCAGTTTGCAACCGAGGCGGTCAGCACTGTTGTCTCAATATAGAGTGTCGTGCTGTTACTAAAGCTGATATACAAGAACGATGACTGTGTGCGAGTAGCTCTGTGCAAGCTACGGACACTCAAGGTTATGAAGGGTGGTTCAAATGGCTCTGAGCACTATGGGACTTAACTTCTGAGGTCATCAGTCCCCTAGAACTTAGAACTACTTAAACCTAACTAACCTAAGGACATCACAGACATCCATGCCCGAGGCAGGATTCAAACCTGCGACCGTAGCAGTCGCGCGATTCCAGACTGAAGCGCCTAGAACCGCTCGGCCACACTGGCCGGCTATGAAGGGAGGCATTGGTACAATTCTTGCTAATGATCTAGCGAAAATGGTTACGAAGTTCGAAAAGACTGGCTCTTTTGAAGAGCAGTGTGGCAGAGACAGGAAAACAATTGATCCAACATCAGAGGATGTGGCCACAGCACAGCAGGTGTAGTCCAGTGGTGGTGCGCAAAAATGCAGTGGAGGGGGAATTGCTTGAGCTTAGGATACGCTAGTGAGCACGATGCATAATATTCTACGAAACATGCTGCGGTGCTATCCACACAGAATTACCGATGTTCAAGAGTTGTTTCACGCTGACCTGCCAGGAAGACAAACATTTGCTCCAGAATTTCTTACTTGCATTGAAGTGGACACGAACGGCCGTGAAACATTCTGTGGACAGACAAAGCCCACTTCTTTCTCGAAAGACATATCTATACAAAAAACTGCAGCACATGGGCAACGGAAAATCCTCTCGCACATCAACCAGTACCGCTTCATTCTGCAAAGAGAACGGTGTGATGCGGGTAGACGGCATCTTTTATCGTAGGGCCGTATTATTTCGAGGAAAATGGTCGTGGGGGTCCTGTTGCTTCTACCATCACCAGCAAACACTTTGAGAGTCTTTTCACCCACCAAGATCATTCCAACCCTGCAACAGTGTGCGTGTGTGGCTAGGATTATTTTTATGCAAGATGGCGCCTCTCCGCACGTTTTACAGCCAGTGAGGCAGCTGCTGCAGAGGCACTTTGGAAATGCTGGAATTATCAGCCACCATTTCCCAACAACCTGGCCGTCCGGACCATCTGATCTTAATCCGTCTGACTTCTGGCTATGGGGTTATCTGAAAGACGTTGTGTTTAGTGCTCCAATCACAAACGTAGCTGAATTAAAGGCACCGCATTGGGTGATACATTCTGGACGTGACCAATGAGAGACTCCGACTTGTGGAAAATCCTGTTTCTCGATTTCAATTTGTGGCATAAAATATTGACCACCACGCTGACCATGTCTTCTGCCAGTCTCACGACAGTTAAAAACCGATTTCATTGCTGCTTTTTATTCGATTTTCGGCTGAGGACAATTTAAAACCTATTTTTTCCCCCTCCGATGGGCTTCGCTAACTGACAGTGTTCACTGCCAAAGTTGTGCGGTCGTGCACGTTACACGGTACGGTGGGTTTAATATGCAGCTCACACGATATCCGTCGCATTGCGATTCGATTGTCGTTTGTAGCCGAACTCATTTACGTTATGACAGAACGCCTTCTTGTGGGAAAATTTTCGTTGGTCTTTCTCCTTTATCACGACGTTTTCTCCTTCTTCATAATAGTCCTTTCAAGCCTAATACGATACTATACGATAGTGTAGTGCCTCTGTTATTCTGATTACGATGCATGTTCAAAGAAACAGGCAGTGCGGCGACACAGCCTTTACGTAACACATCAAATGAATTCGCAATTGCAAATAAGGACTACCATTAGCTGTAGAATGTAATGATGACAATGAAAATTTGTGCCGGAACGCGACTCTAACCCGGATATTCCTCTCATCGCGAGCGGTCGCCTTACCATTTGGGTACCGTGCACGAATCACGTCCAGACCCAAACTTCCATATTTTGTCAACTATGCGACTACGATCTGTGCTCGTACATCCACTACGTATATTCCCGTGCAGGTCAGACGTTGTACTTGAAAGTCGCTTGCCCGGTAACGGCAGATATCTACATCTACATCTACATCCATACTCCGCAAGCCACCTGATGGTGTGTGGCGGAGGATACCTCGAGTTCCTCTATCGGTTCTCCCTCCTATTCCAGTCTCGTATAGTTCTTGGAAAGAAAGATTGTCGGTATGCCTGTGTGTGGGCTCTAATCTCTCTGATTTTATCCTCATGGTCTCTTCGCTAGATATACCTAGGAGGGAGCAGTATACTGCTTGACTCCTCGGTGAAGGTATGTTCCCGAAACTTCAACAAAAGCCCGTACCGAGCTACTGAGCGTCTCTCCTGCAGAGTCCTCCACTAGAGTTTGTCTATAATCTCCGTAATGCTTTCGCGATTGCCAAATGATCCTGTAACGAAACGCGCTGCTCTCCGTTGGATCTTCTCTATCTCTTCTATCAACCCTATCTGGTACGGATCCCACACTGGTGAGCAATATTCAAGCAGTGGGCGAACTAGTGTAATGTAACCTACTTCCTTTGTTTTCGGATTGCATTTCCTTAGGATTCTTCCAATGAATCTCAGTCTATCATCTGCTTTACCGACGATTAATTTTATACGGCGCACCTGAAATCACACTTACTTCATAAGACTTCTCTCCATTGAGAATGACATGCTGCGTTCTGTTATCTAGGAACTCTTCAATCCAATCACACAATTGGTCTGATAGCCCATATGCTCTTACTTTGTTCATTAAACGACTGTGGGGAACTGTATCGAACGCCTTGCGGATGTCAAGAAACACGGCATCTACCTGGGAACCCGTGTCTATGGGCCTCTGAGTCTCGTGGACGAATAGCGCGAGCTGGGTTTCACAAGACCGTCTTTTTCGAAACCCATGCTGATTCCTACAGAGTAGATTTCTAGTCTCCAGAAAGGTCATTATACTCGAACATAATACGTGTTCCAAAATTCTGCAACTGATCAACATTAGAGATATGGGTCTATAGTTCTGAATATCTGTTCAAATACGATATTGCAACGCCGGTGTTAATCTGATTAAGATGCAAAGTTCCTTTGGACATGCATGCATGTGAGTCGTGAGTCGTGCCCGGATAGCCAAATGGTAAGGCGAGCGCTCGTGATAAGCGGGAAATCCAGGTTCGAGTCCCGGTCCAGCACAAACCTCCATTGTTGTCATTCCACTCTACAGCTGATGGTTGTCCTTATTCGCAATTGCGAATTTATTTGACATGTTTGAAATCTGACGCCGTTAGTATCAGCGCTTCTTTTATTTACGGCCAGCCGCTGTGGCTTAGAGCCATTTGAACCATTTTATTTACAGCTTTAAAACTGGAGCTTTCATTATAATCACCCTGTTATTTATTTAGAAATTCTAACAAACACGAGTGGAGCCTTCAATTTATAGAGGCATTGGAATCTTGAAAGCGATGTTGATATCTGTTCACTATCAGCTTCCCTCCTAACTTGGGTACAAACACTTGTTTCTCAGACAGCATGCAGTGCATATACCATAGATTACATAGACTGCACGCGATCTCATTATGCTGAAACCAACATCTGAGTCACATGACTCGGGGCAGGACGCCGAGTTTCTCTTATTGCGCACTGCGTGGAGTGGAGTTGGCACTTACAGCTTTTCTCATTTATAGTTGAAGTCAAGCATTAATTTTAAGAAGAAAACAATTTGCCTTATAGCTGTTACACATGCAGTAGTGCAGTTAATCTGATCTCTCTGAAATTCCTAATATTAATGCGATGATATCTTTTTTTACATGTGGCGAGGTGAAACATGCTGCCAATTCCGTTTAGAAGCAACAAAACTACAGTTCTTCAGTAAATAACTGTTTTTGTTGCGGTGTGAGTATTTAGTGCACGTTTTTTCAATAGTGGAACACAAAATATCAGTTTTGCAGGCAACGCTACTCTTCTGACTATTCCTCAATAAATGTGCGAAATGTTTTTTTCATGCTTTTATAAGAAATGAAATCAACTTATAACCATAAGGTCCGGTTTTTACGTAACATAAGCGTTTATATGTTTATATGTGCGTTTTACTTCGTGATGTATGTATGTAAAGCAAGTAAAAAATAGACAGTTTGGATTAAAGGATGCTCCCGAAGGAACTTAACTCGTTCACTTAACAATAACAGATTTTCTAGGTACAATCAACAGTTTACTTTCATCTTTAGTTGTTTATGACGCTGTCAGAAGAAGATCTGCTCCACGAAGGACTGCCCTACCGCTTGACGTGTTTCTTAATTCTGTGATAAATCGTGGAGAAACAGAATTCCAATCCAAATGTCTGAAGGTGCTTCCAGTGGCTTTTTGGTACACATTGTGACTGGTGCATCTACTAGTGCTAACTGCTCTGCCATTGTAATAAATAACGACTAGGATTACATACCTCATCCAGTTTTTTACACTTTGTATTTGGCTAGGAAATGAACAAAAAACTGATGTACCACATTTGGCAAATATCATCGTGTTCTAAAATTTCTAGTAACGGTATCTTGAACAGACAAAAACAGAGGTGGTGTATCTTTTGTATCCAATGATCACATTTATCTGTGCGAAATGGGCCAGAAATTATTAGACAAATGTCCATTTTCAATGTGAAAAATCCTTTTAAAAATTATTTACCTCAGTTTTGCAGGACATAAGGAAAGGAATGATGTTTTCCTTCAGCTGAACAAAGACATTCCAAATAGTCCTCGCCTTGATAATCACATTCATTAACTGAAAATAGCTGTACTCATTGAGTATTGTAAAATAAGGCTACATGATGAAGTGAAACTCCACAGCAAGAAGATACACCATGCTCTTATTAGAAGTCCCTACAAAAAAATAGAATTACATAAACATGTGGTGGCACCTACAGCTGCAGAAGTAAGTCATCTATAGCTGACAGTAGTTTTTTCGTTTTTTGTGTGAAATAAATTAATGAATTTGCGCCCAGTTCTGTAGATCTACTCTTTATTTTTCTTAAACTCTGTTGCTAACAAGTGAGAAACTAGTGCTTCATATTTGTCTCAGTGTGTAACTCAGAATATCAGTTTTCAAATTTCTATGCCATAAAACTGTGTTATCATCTTACTCTCCAATACGACCGAACAAATTTTCTTCTTCCCTCTCATACATTTTCTATTGCAGCAAAAATTGCGTTAAATAAAGTTGAGTCTAAAAGATCTGTGTGAAGTGATACAGTAATAAATTTCTACAGCATGATGATAGAAGTTTCGTATAAGTGCTCTTTTTCTATACTAAATTACGTCGTTGTATTATTACCATCAGTATTTTCTTTTTCTTTTTCCTTTTCTGTAAATCGCTGATTTTAGAATTCTGTTCAACTTTTTGCCACTGGGTCAGAAAGCGAAAACTCTGTCATCAGAAATGTACTCCACGCCGACACTTTACCAGGAAAACCTGCAACCTTTATACAGAAAATACAGCCTATTTTAGATCCTAAAGATGTTATGAAATCGATAACGATCCTGTAGAGTTTTTTTATATTACCGTTACCGGTTAAAAAAAACCTTTACATATTTCTTGAGACGGTCACGGTCGAAAAATAGTCAAAATGGCTTCAAATTCGATGATGATCCTGTTAAAAGAGGGCTGTTTACCTCATTCTTCTAAGTGAGCAGTTCATCTATAAGAAATATGCAATAATATAAAGACGAACACACTGGTGTCAAACTTGATTAATGTCTGTACAAAGTGTTTTGGGTGTACATTGTAGTCCATGTAAATGATTATTTGTCTGGTGTTGGGCATTGGTGTTGCCATATTTTCACTCTGTGGTAAATGATTCCTCTGAAGCGGGGCACCTTAAGTAAATAAAGTGTGGTAAATAGTGTCTATTCACCAGAGGTGAGCAGTAAGATTATTGTATAAAGCAGATAACCACACATTTTGCAGAGTGCTTTTTAAGGCTCCAATACCTGTACTCCTTAATGGTTTTTCTTACTGGCAACAAAAACAAATGTCAACCGAATAGTGATGTCCTTAACGCAAAACAAGGCAATCAAAATCATTTTCATGTGCACTTTGCATTCTTTCCCAATGTTCAGAGAGGAGTAATGGATTTTGTTACAGAGGTATGGTATTCAACAAGCTCCCATCTGGCATGAAACAAGAAATTGGTAATTTCTGATGATTCAAAAGAAAACTATACTTAAAGTAGCGATTCTCTTTAATACTCAAAGATCTAAATTCAATCATTAAAAAGTTCTGTTGGTTACTTGGTAGGTCCAAATGTGTCAACACACATATATACACATACACACAAAGCTATAAGTTAAATAGTAATGCACTGCAAGCAAGACTCAGTTTTTGTAGATATAAGTAACTATTTTGTTTGAAAAATTCGAGTGTAATCAAGTTAATATTAAGTACCAGTGGGAGGTTAACAGCAGGTATTTAGCGTATCTATGGATGCAGCACCTTTTTTTTTTTTTTTTTTTTTTTTTTTCAAAATATCAGCTTTATTTTCATTTGAACAAGTTAGGTGCTGTGGGTATGGATATAATTGTACAGTATAGAGATAGCTACATTAATGTTAATACACGTTGTTTACAGTTTGCTTTTGTTACCGTAGATCTTGACTCATTCCAAATCCCTGAGTGTTCCCCATCTACATTGAAATTTTGTTACATATCACATTTTGTGTTTTGTATTAATGACCACCGTATACGCCCAGAGAAGTCTTCTTTTGACACAAGGCACTCCACGAACGGATGAAACTCTCAACTCTGAATGGGAACTATTTCAAAATCGTTGCAGAGGTAATTCCATGAGTTGAAAGTTAGGATGGATGTTGATCCCTGCATGTAAAACTCGACGAGTGACTAAGATTTTAAGACGACATATCGTTAATATCTAGCTCACTACACAAGTATAATCAATGTTTTGCAATATATTACGCTTTCTGTTTTGATATCGTTTCGGTATCTGTACTGGATTAAGCAAAAGTCAAAAAATATATGCGCTTATTTTGCGTAAATATCTGTAATTATGCACAGAAACGAATTTTCTTTCTTATAAAAGCATACAAAAACCTTTGCACACATATTCTTGTGGAATGGTTAGAGGACTAATGCTATGTGCGAAATTGTTATTTTGTCTTCCACTGCCGTGGAAGCGATGAAATAGCAGAATTCACAGCGCAAATAAAGTATTCACTAGAGAACAGTGATTCCATCGCGTGTTAAAAAGAACTGTCAATGCATTTCGACATGACCACACGTAAAAACGAAAACCATTGCTTCAGGAATTTCGGAGAAAATGGAGTAACTGGAGTGCTACATGTGTAACCGTAGTATTGCGGTTCGTTGGACTGTCAAGATCAATGCTTGATTTCTGCTATAAATGAGAGAAACTTCACACAGAGCATAATGATAGAAACTCGGCTTTCTGCCCCGAGTCACGTGACTTAAATGTTGGTTTCAAGCTTTAATACGGCGGTGATAGGGACATTCGGGGACTACGTTATATATGGTGTGTGATGCAATGTCATCAGTGAAACTGCGTCTACAATAACATCTCTGCGTCGGCCGCCCCTCATTGATGCTGGTCGCAAAGAAAATCACTCCGCAACGTGTAACTGTGAAATG
Organism: Schistocerca nitens; assembly: GCF_023898315.1. NCBI lineage: Eukaryota > Metazoa > Arthropoda > Insecta > Orthoptera > Acrididae > Schistocerca > Schistocerca nitens. The sequence continues at coordinate 815,675,014 of NC_064614.1, forward strand.
AGCCACGGCCGGGTGCGCTGCACGGCAAAAATGAGGAGGAAACAGATTTCATAATATCGTTTTTGATATCTTTACTGCGAACCAGAAGACTTTTTGATTAATTTGATGAAGACTTCATAATAAAGCAATAATTAATTTTCTTTGATAAAACTGCAAATATAACAATTTAGTATCCAACAGAGCAATTCCCCCTCTTCTTAATTAGGTAATATTACCAACAATTCAGGAAAGATTAACTCAATGAATGCAATCTTCTCTAATCGTCGTTGAACATACATATTTTGTAATAATTCTTTGAACATGACACTGTCGAACAAACAACTTTAAAGTATTTTCAGTGTGTGTCATTTCTTTGCAATTCTTGACTGTACTGAATAGTACTTTCGTCATCAAGTGACTTTTCTATACCGGCCAATACATGTTTTAAAGGAATCTACATGAACCAACGTGATCATCCATTTCCAAATCTTTGTTATTCAGCCGGCCGCTGTGGTCGATCGTTTCTAGGCGCTTCAGTCCGGAACCACGCTGCTGCTATGGTCGCAGGTTCGAATCCGGCCTCGGGCATAGATGTGTGTGATGTCCTTAGGTTCGTTAGGTTTAAGTAGTTTTCAGTCTATGGGACTGGTGACCTCAGATGTTAAGTCCCATAGTGCGTAGAGCCATTTGAACCATTTTTGTCATTCACTGGATAAAGTTTCGCACTTACAATTTAAAATGCAGACACATTACGTGGACTGAAAGCACACGGAGATCATTTGTAGTAAGTTTGTCGTCCAGTAAAAGAGACGTCCTTTTTTGTAGCTTTCAATAGCAGCAGTGGCAGTTTCCAGAGAGCAGTTGCCCGAGGTTTATTCACTGCCACAGGTAAGCCAAAACAGAAAAACAAAAAAATACCTCTCATATTTCAAGGAAGTTCCTTTCATACGACAGCAAATCGGTTGAGGGTTTGACAAACTTCGTGTCGTAAAAGTAAAGTAATATGAAACAGTGTTGCGAAGAGAACTTAGGTACAATCTGATTTCTTTATTAGGTGACTCAGTACACTTTCTTGGAAATCACCCAGTCAGATCAACTTCTGTTCGATTCATAGTTTGGAATAGACGCAACTTCCCAAACAACCTTCCAGACAATCCAAGCAAAACAACTACCCGCGCAAAATCAATAAACAGAAATTATCAATGAAACTAATAACACTTTTTCACAGAAACTTTGTCTGGTACCCAATTTGTTGAGCTCTCTGTGGCCATCACATACACAACTGTTGTAAGACGCTGAGAGAATGTGCTTATCAATAAATATCAGCGCGGTCTCTGAGAAACGAAAGGGTTTAGTGGTCGTTGGGAATCCAAGTCGGTAATAAATAACCTCGCGTCTCGGCAGAGAGTAGACGTCACAGCACAACTCTCACCACCTGAAGGATACAACTGGGTCAGTCGTCGAAATATTATATGTTGGACGCTCGATAACATTCCCTCCATCACCGAGATTCCAAACCGCTACCTCCGAGCTGATCACCATCACATAGGTGTGGTTTCGGGTCCTCGGCTGTGGTTGCGGAGGCAGTGTGTGTGGCAATACGTGCGTGGCCAAACATAAGGAAAGCGAGAGCGGAGTCCCAGAGAGTTGGTGGTGGCAGCTAGGCGGCAGGTGGGTTGTTCCTCTCCACTGTCGGCTTCGCCGCTGGCGGCTGTTTATGCGGCCGTGAGCGCCGACCGGGGGTGGGCCACTGCCGGAAATTATGCGGCAGCCAGCCACCCCAGCTCCAGCCCCCGCCCCCCCCCCCCTCCATGTCCCCGGCCCCACTACCGCCACCGCACTCTAGAGCAACAGGTCGGAGTGCCGCCGTTTTGCCACGCACAATCCCAGCCCTCGGTAACTCACGGCGCTGTACGTGGCTCATCTTCCAGCTGTGCAATATACGCGTACTACCCTCCACCACCAGTCCGCTTTATGTGCCTGACCAGGTAAGGATCAGTAAAACCACTAACCTAAGGGCACAGACTCTGATTACCTACAATGTACTGCAACTGTCTCTGTAAGTTGTGACCTGCCCGTCTGGTGCTACATTCTGAGAAAGCCTACAGAAAACTGCCCTATCTGAAACACCTCCTGATAATAGGAGAGATTTGAAGACATGAAATTTTATTAAACTCTGGGTATATATTCAAGAATAAATTCTCGATGGTAAGGCTTAGTTGCTGAAAAGTGTTGTTCTATAGGCATCACTTAAATGAACTTAATGATCAAACTGTCATGTATTCGGGACTTATTGACTTGTACATTGTTGAGCTTAAGGCTGTTGTTAAGCTTAAGGTTGTTGAAAGCCGGCGAGCGCGCTCCACGTTAGGAAGGCAGAGACACAGTGCAGAGAGCAGTCAAAAATGTTAGCGTCTAGGTAACCGGAGGAAAACAGCAACGACAGAGCCCTGTGAATTGAAGACTTGCTGCATATTGTCAGGGGATAGAAGTTCACTTCAGAGAGTTAACCCTGGATGGGGTAGTTTATGTTCATCTTTTGGAAACTATTGTAATCTAGTTATGTAACTGATATTTTAAAATTTTGAAAAAATTACTGGTTTTAATAATTTCGTATAGCATATTCTATAGTTGTTTAGAGTTTTTCAGTAAAAAAATAACGCAAAAGTTTAAGTCTTTCCAGCAAATGTGATTTTTTACAACAAATGTCATATTCATATTTTAAAGCTCTGGGCAATAGTTAACCTTTCAATACTATTCTGCGAATAAATATCAACGACAATTAACGAAATCTGTAGTTTTAAAATTTTTTTATAGTGCTCATAATGTACTCCTCCTGCCTGTGTACTCATAATGGAAAATGCGTTGGTAGTGCAAAGAGTGTGCTAAAAGATATTTTCAGGTTCTGAGCCCTATTTATACTTCGTACCTATTTAAAAACGGTGCTGTTAATAATAGTTAACAACAAGTGACAAAATTTGTTCTTTTCTTTAATTTTTTTCTTTTTTGTGATGAGCATAAAGTACATCCCCCTACCTTCCCGTGGTAATACACATTATGGAAAACACGTTGGTATTATTAGAGTTAACTGGCAACTTCATACATCACCTACATGGTTTCGTAAGGTGTCAGAATGTCAGGGGTTTCAGAAACGAAGTAGATGAGCTTCTTGTTTGCTTAGAAGATTTAGAAACTGAGGTTGGAATAGATATAGTACGCCTGTCTGAACAGATATGGAAAAGGTAGGTGGATGTAATTTTTCAGCACATGTAAGTAGACACACTATGGAGATAGGAGGAGTTGCCATACACATTGAAATTTATCATAGTGTGGAAAATTTACGACGTAAAAAGTAAGGTAGAAGGTAAAAACGTTTGTGTAGAGCAACATATAGAAGCGTGTGCATGTGTGCTTAAACTAAGTAATGGTACTTTTATAATTGTGCTGTGTATAGGTTCCCATTGAGAAATTTTAGGCTGCTTCTAAAAACCTTGGATTCTTTGTTGTGCTATCTCTCAGACAGAGGGAAGCAAATTATTGTTTATGGCGATTTCAATGTAGATATTCTGAAGAAATCCAATTATGGACCAAGATAAATTTAATCAAATAAAAACTTTTTCCGTTAAGAATGGTCTCTCTGATCATGATACACAGCTAGTTACAGTACACGATATATCTCCATACAGCAATGCAAAACGGTCCTCCAACGTAGTGCGTTTAATTAACGATTCAACAAATGAAAATTTTAGGGGAAGGTTGCAACGGTTAGATTGGGATGAGGTGTACAGGGAACCTGACGCGAATTTAAACTTTAACCTATTTCACGATATCTTTATGAGTATATTTGAAAACAGTTTCCCCAAGAAATCAGTGAAATATAATTGTAAGAAACCACCTAAAAAGGAATAGTTGACTAGGGGGATGCAAATATCTTGTAAACAGAATAGGTAAATCTATCTTATAGCTGAAAAGCGTAATGATCCAGAAACAGTCAACATTATAAAACCTACTGCACTGTATTAAGAGAATTTATTAAAAAGTCCAGAAGTATATACATTATATCTGAGATTAGCACCTCTAATACTAAAATTAGAACAATTTAGAATATTGTTAAAAGGGAACAGGGCAGCTGAGAGCAAAGGGAGACTGTATTTATATCAAACTCAAAGAAACGTTTGTTAACAAAAAATCAGAACTAGAAAACATTTTAATAATAATTTTTAAGTATTGTAGAAAAAACAGGATCCAGCTATTTATTAGAAAATCCAAGGCAGTGTATGGAAGAGGAATACCTATGCAATTAGATAAAACTGAAATTTTACCCACCTATCATTGTGAAATTAGAAAAACAGTGAATACACTCAAATGTGAAAGTTCGCATTGAATTGATGGCATTTCCAACAGAATACTAAAAGCTTGTTTCAAACAGATAAGTAAGATTCTCAGCCTCATATGTAGTAGCTCACTGAAACAGGGCATTTTTCCAGATAGACTGAAATCTGCTATTGTTCAACCATTACATAAAGAAGTGGATGGGTCTGATTCTAACACTGCCGCCCAATCTCACTTCTGACAGTTTGATTCAAAATTTTTGAAAAAGTAAAGTATTCAAGAGTAGAATCACGCATCTGTACAAATGAAGTACTAACAAAATGTCAGTTTGGTTTTCAGAAAGGCTTTTCAACAGAGAAGCTATATGTGCTCTTGGGATATTTTGTGATCTCTCAAAGGCTTTTGAGTCTGTGTATCATGTAATTCTCCTGCATAAGCTTAAGTATTGCGGTATGAGTGAAACAATGTACAAATTATTTAATTCATATTTAACTGGAAGAATGCAGAAAGCTGAAATTAATCAGCAGAGTCCCCTAACTAGGGAGGTTTCAAGAACGGTGTCCCATGGGATTCAGTCCATTGTTCTCAATATATATTAATGACTTGCCACTTTATATTCATGAAATTACAAAGCTAGGTCTATTTGCTGATGATACAAGTATAGTAATCACACCCAAAAAAAAAAGCATCAGCTGAGTAAATTGTGAATAATGTCTTTCAGAGAATTATTAAGTGGATCTCTGCAAATGGACTCTCACCAAATTTTGGGAAAACATGGCCATATAATTTTGTGCACGAAATGGCATAACACCATTGATAAATATATACTCTGAACAGAAGTCTGTTGCTAAGGCTGAATATTCAAAATTTCTGGGTGTATGTGTTCATGAGAAATTGAATTGGAAGAAACAAATTGATGATCTGCTGAAATGGTTAGGTTTAACTACACATGCTATTAAGGTTATTGCAAATTCTGGAGATAAACGTATCAGTAAATTAGCCGACTATGCCTATTTCCATTCACTTCTTTCACATGGCATCACATTTTGGGGTAATTCATCGTTAAGACGAAAAGTATTCATTGCACAAAATTGTGTAGTCAGAATAATAGCTGAGTCCACCCAAGATCACCTTGCAGACGTTATTTAAGCAACTTAGGATATTCACAGTACCTTGGCAACACGTATATTAACTTATGAAATTTGTTATTAATAGCCCTTTCCAGTACAAAATTAATAGTGAAGTGAACTTTTACAGCTATAGAAGAAAGGATGATCTTCCCTTTTCTGGGTTAAATCTGACTTTGGGAAAGAAAAGGCTGAATTACTCTGACACAAAAATCTTTTGTCATTTACCAAATAGCATTGAGAGTCCGACAGATAGCCAACCAAGATTTCGAAACAAATTAAAAGAATTTCTGAATGTCAACTCATTCTATTCAGTACATGAATTTTTAGATATGAAGTAGTAACTGTGAAATTTATTTATTTAATCGTATGGCTAGGGCCCCCCGTCGGGCAGACCGTTCGCATGGTGCCGGTCTTTGAATTTGACGCCACTTCGGCGACCTGTAGTCGATGAGGATGATAGGATGATGATAATGACAGAACAATACCCAGTTCCTGGGCGGAGAAAATTCCCCGACCCAGCCGGGAATCAAACCCGGGCCCAGAGGATTGACAATGAATCACGCTGACCATTCAGCTACCGGGGGCGGACACTGTGACGTAATATATATACACATTGTATTAAGTAAAGAAAACTTACGTTGACAGATGACACCTTCCACATTGTTACGAAATGTCGTATTCATGATCTATGGAACGAATATAAATGTAACATAAACAGTAGAAGATGGAAACAAACAGGTACGTCTTAACATATTGAGCAAGCTTGACACCTGCTCCTGAGAGCAGCAACGTTAATGAACTCATGCAGGTTAGAGTGAGAGGGGAAATGTGTAAAACTACTGGAACAGCTATCCCCGCTTACGAAAGCCCTCAGAATGGGAACAAGTGACGTAAAACACTGTCCTTGCTAGCGATATAAGGACGGGAAGATTGTTTAGCATTCACATGACTGCTGTTGCTACCAAACACGGATAATTTTTTTTAATCCTATGGAACCAAACTGCCGAGTTCATCGGTCCCTAAGCTTACACACTACTTAATCTAACTTGAACTAACTTACGCTAAGGACAACACACACACCCGTGCCCGAGGGAGGACTTGAATCACCAACAACGGGAGGAGCCGCGCGGACCGTGGCAAGACGCATGAGACCGCGCGGCTACCTCGCGTGGCACATGGAATTTGTCAACGTAGAAGTCGGGAACATTCCTGTCAACATAGTGGTAGAAGCGGAGGGATCTGAATGTGATTGGCCAAAGGCATCTTTGCCAGCTTCGGCTAAGTTCCAACTAATTCTGTTTTTCTCACTCGGAGCACTGCTTTCAAAAGTTTGTATTTCACAATTCTGCTAGTGATCGCTACTTCTGTTCTCTGTCACCCCAGTAACTCAGACGCTGAACTCTGTTGTGCAACAAGTTGCATCCTTTGCTTATTCTAATGGTTAGAATTAGTCTCTAGGGTAGTCGGTAGTCTGGATGTAAGTAAATAGCGTTTTTCAGACCCCTAAGTTCCTTGAGTCTCCTGCTGTGAGTATCCTATCGAGCCCGAAAATGCGCACCTCTCTTAGGTGCCCTGTGTTTGGCTCTTATTCAAGCAATTAACATGTCATCACTCGAAGTTAGTCTTTCTGCTTTTGCTCGTAACAGTTCAGGAATTGCTGACTGACCTGTAATCCCTGCCTTCCCTATAAACTATGTTAGGACACAACAAGATTTCAGATTAGCAAATTAATGATCTCACTTTCGAAATATTGAAATGACCCATCTTATAGACAAAGTCTTGTACAATAAGCACATTTGGCTCAGATTGTTATCTCAACACTTTTTCACACAAATTCTGAAATTATAATGCGCTAGAATAAACGCTGATTGTAGCCTGAGATATCGTCAACTGGTATGAAGGTCTCTGCACAACGTACCTTCAAAAACCTGAAAACTGATGCTGAGAATATTGAAACTAATCGTGCTGTAGTACTAATTGTGAGAGCAGTTCGTACGAATAAACAAGTTTGCTGAAACAACTGATCGTACCAGAAAATCTATTGCAGCTTGATTGCGAAGTGTACTAACATATGACAAACTATGTAGAATCGCTGTGTTTCAATTATTAAATTTGATAATGACAAGAAAAAATCGTGAAAATCGTATTAAATTAATTATCATTTCAACCCAAAACATACTCATAGTACAAGGAAGACTACAGTTATCGATACATGAACGTGGTATTTTGGAGCACATCATAATAAAGAATCTATCAACAAATTGTTCAGAAACCTACGAAAATGTCAAGAACAGTAAAACGAGTAAGAATGTGGTTTATTTAACTGGGCTATGATTCACCTGTACTATAGAGAAACCGATTTCTGCCCACGAGATTCGAGATTGATTCTCTCTCAGTAGAATGCATGTTAAATCCTACCACTGGTAACGACTCGTTATAGACTAGAGATGATTACCCTAAATTAATACCCAAAATTGAGCAGCGCTACGGTTTATCTCAGCGTGACTCGCAGATCGTGAAATGTATATGCAGAAATCAATCCCGTGGCAAGTTTGGAAATGTGTCGTCTGCACTAAGAACATTTCAAGACAGTTCCGCACAAAAAAAAACATGCATCTGGAGCCGAACAAGAAAGACAACCCAACAAATCTCTCTCTCTCCCTTCTGCTTCTGCCTTTGATCCACTTGAACAATGTCCATGCGTTACAAGCACAGGGGGTTGGGTTGGTGTAGGGGGAAAGACAAAACTGCGAGGTCATCGGTCTCGTCGAACTCAGGAAGGGGGAGGGGGGGGGGGGGGGGAAGGAAGTCGGCCATGCCCTTTCAAAGGAACCATCCTGGCATTTGCCTGAAGCGATTTAGGGAAATCACGGAAAACTTAAATCAGGATGGCCGGACGCAGGATTGAACCGTCGTCCTCGCGAGTGCAAGTCCACTGAGCTAACAACTGCGCCACCTCGCTCGGTACAAGCACAGTTACTGAGCACAGAATGTGTTGGTAATACGCTCCCAAATTAGAGAACACGGAAGATGGTAAAAGCTGAATGTTTGACATTTAAGGTATAGCACATAACGAACGTTCTTTACAATGTTTGGGGTGGGGGGAAGGGGGAATGGGAGTGGTAAATGTCCATATTTAACTGAGGATGGAACTCTGTTTTATAACATTAATCAAAGAATATTTCATGAAATTCTCAAGCTCAGACTATTAACAAAAGTTCATACAGGGCCACTTTCCCTATCCTGGAATCTTCCGTACGGACAAGTAACTCATTGCAAAACTGTCACCGATTACTGGGAGTAATTTTCTGCGATTCTACTGGTACATAAATTTCACACTGACGAGATTGCTCACATTCAGCCCGCCCGGCTAGCCGCGCGGTCTAACGCGCTGCTTCCCGAGCGGAAAGGCGTGCCGGTCCCCGGCACAAACCTGTCCGGCGGATTAATGTCGAGATCCGGTGTGCCGGCCAGACTGTGGATGGTTTTTAACGCGGTTTTCCACTTGCCTCGGGAAATGCGGGCTGATCCCATTATTCCGACTCAGTTTCACTATGTCTCCACGTACGCGTACACCATAATTTCTCTACAAGCAAACATTTGGGGTTACACTCGTCAGATATGAGACGTTCTCGTGGCAAGGGGGAGGGGGGGGGGGTCCACTGGGGGCCGAACCGCACAATAATCCTGGGTTCGGTGTGGGGCGGCGGTCGTTTGGGAGGACTGTTATGGGGTTGTGAACCATTGAGGGCAGCAGCGGGACGAAGCCTCTCCGTCGTTTCTAGGTTCTCGGTTCAATACACAATGCACACAGCACACCCACATTCTTCCAATCGAATGCTGACCCTGCATGACTCTTTGTGCAAACAGCTCAAAAAACCCAGATTTACCACCATATTTTGTTGAACTATAGCTATCGCAATCAGTATCTGAGGTTTCTTCCGTCACACGAATAAATTGAAACTCAGCACTATGGAGAATTTGAGTCTTAGCTGGTCACTGTATCAGCTTCCTTTGTTCGTTTCTTCTTTTTCTTCTTCTTCTTTTTCTTCTTCTTCTTCTTATTATTTATGATGGTCGGGTCAGCCAATAGCCAAATAATTCTGCGCAGTTCTTATTTAACCCTACTGTTGGATGTTCTAATTCAATGTATGAATAATAATGTTTATGTAAACAGCCGCGAATCAGATCATCCGAATTTCTGCGTTGTTTTTTGATCGTGGGAACAGCGACCGTATCATTTCCATTACGTCAGTGCAATTTGGTGTTGTACGATCTACGATTGCAAGTCTTTTTCGGATGTAAGGCTAGATATAAGATGTAATTCCACAAGTGAATTTGTGTGTGTGTGTGTGTGTGTGTGTGTGTGTGTGTGTGTGTGTGTGTGTGTGTGTGTGGTGCCTGTTCTCTTGGAGGTATAACAGAAAAGACACCACGTATATATACAATTCTGTGTTGTCCATATGTGTTAAAGTCTGAAGATCTGGAAAAACTAGTAAAGAACAGCATCATCCACAAGCAGCTACATGAAGCTTCCGGCTGTATCTACGAGGTCGTACTGTGTGTATAAGGTAAAAAAAAGAAATTTCGTACCATATGTGAAAATAAACCAGAATGCAACAAATACTCTGAGAGCGCATTAGGCATAAAAGCGACGCAGGCCTTTAACATACACTGAGTAATCATTCATGTTGCCCCACTTCAAACGATCACGCTTTGCTGTTTCTAGAACATTTCCTTTCTGCCTCCTTCCTGCCTCCTTCCACCCTCCCCCATCCTCCCCCCCCCCCGCTCCCTCTCTCTTTCTCTCCATCTCTCTCTCTCCCTCTCTCTCTGCATTCCATTCCTCCATTCACTTGCTTCCTCTTATCATGTGCCTCTCAACCTCGCTATATCAGCATCTAGTGCATCACGCTAGCGTAGGTACGCGCGTGCTGCTAAATTTACGCCACTGTGTTTATTTACACAAGCCAGCCGTGCATTTCATTGCGGCAGTCGCCCGAGGGCTGCATTACGCATAGTACCACCTGCAGATTAGCGGATGGATAAGCCGCTGTCGCTAATCGCTTTGGGCGTTTGAGTCTCGATTACGGCAAACTATTTCGTGCTAAACCGCAAAACGGTTCCTAACAGCGACCAGTGTCGCAGCGTCATCCTAACAGTGGGTCGCTTTGAAGTGGTCGCTGTGAGTAATTTACAGCAACACGCTCATTAAAGAAAAAGCATAATAATGAATCACGGTGCAAAGGTTAAAGTTTAAAGTTTAGCGTTGACTTTCTGCCCTTTACTTTTCTCATTCTTGTTATCTTAAATCACCTTCCTAACGCATATAAAATGAAGCAGAAAGCACAGCAACCGAAGACATAATTATGAAACATCAATCCCCAGGAATCTACAGTAAAATGTACATATTAAGATTTCGTATAGAGCAAGTAATGATAGTTTTCGATTGTACAGGTGCGACATTCTGTAGAAGTCGAAAAACAGTAGTACTTATTTCCATTGTTACAGTGCAAAATCATGCTCGTAATGCAAATCAAGTGTAGCAACAAAACTGAAACTATCATACATGCATAATTATGAAGTATCAGTCTCTAGGAATGTACAATAACGTACACTGAGATGACGTAGGTCAGGGTATATCTCCTAATAACGTCTCGGACCTCCTTTCTCCCGTAGTGATGCAGCTACTCGACGAGGCATGGACTCAACAAGTCGTTGGATGCTCCCTGCGGAAATATTGAGTAATCCTGCTTTATTAGCCACCCATAATTGCGAAACTGTTGTCTGTGCACCATTTTGTGCACGAACTGACCTCTCGATGACGTCCCGTAAATGTTCTTGCGCCTATGGCGGGCGATATGCGTGGCCATATCATTTGCTAGAGTTATCCAGAGTGTTCTTTAAACCGAATTCGAACAAGTGTGGCCCAATGACATGGCGCATTGCCATTCATAAATATTCCATCGTGTTTGATAACATAAAGTCTCCAAGTAGCTGAACATAGCCATTTCATGTCAATGACGTGTTCAGCTGAACCAGGGGACCCAGTCCTTTCCATGTAAATGCAGACCACATCATTATGGAACTACGACCAGCTCGTAGAGTGCCTCGCGAACAGCCTGGGTCCATGGCTTCGTGGTGTCTGGCCCACACTCCGACCCTACCATCAGCCCCCACCAACTGAAACCGGGATTCATATGACAAGGCAACGGTTTTCTAGTAGTCTAGGGTCTAGGCGATGCGGCCACGAGCCCAAGAGAGGCGCTGCAAGCTATGTCGTTCTGTTAGCAAAGGCACTTGCGTCGGTCGTCTGCTCTCATAACCCCTTAAAGTCAAATGTTGCCGCACTGTCCTAACGGGAACGATCGTCATTGAATTCCCAAACGATTTCCGAAATGGATTATCCCATGCGTCTGGCTCACTAATATTCCGGGTTCAAAGTCTGTGAATTTCCATCGTGCTACCATAATCACGTCGCAAACATTTTCACATGAATCCTTTAATTCTTCTTTGATGTTATTTTCATCAATTATTCGGTGGAATTAAAGGAGCCACAACACACGTTTCGTGCCAACGGCTATGATGACAAGATCATAAGGTAGCTAAAACCAAAGGGAGCAGGACACGAGAAAAAGGTAACGTAGAGAAGCTTCCACTGCTACACTTACCATATGTAAAAGGCGTCAGTGAACGGCTAGGCAACGTCCTCCACCGACGAGGTTTCAAACCCATTTTTCTAAGCAATCACAGAACCCACAAAATGATAGGTTCCACCAAGGATGTAGTCAACATTCTTAACACTGCAGGTGCTTACGAACTACGGTGTGAATGCGGAGCAGCCTACATAGGAGAAACAGGGAGACCTGTCAGCTTACGAGTAGCAGAACACGAACGCTATGTACGATTACAACAACATAACAAATCGGCGTTAGCGGAACACCACCGTGACTGTGGACAACCTATCAGGTTCCAGGAGGCCCGAGTACTGGCGAAAGAATCGTGGATGCGAGAACGCAAAATACGGGAAGCGATCGAAATTATTAAACAGCCTGACAACATCAACAGAGAAGAAGGCTACAAACTCCCGGCGTCCTGGCTGCCGGCCATCCCAGTCCAAAGGGCCGCGAGCGGTCGCGGGGCAGAAGGTACACGGGACACGGACGTATCTGCACAAACAGCTGTAGAGCAACTGTCAGTCCACTTTCGCGCACACCAGGAGGAAACCTTGCCGACCAGAAGCCGAACGCTCATTGGCGGACAGCTACCAATCGTTGACGACATGGGTATCCACGAATAGCCTCTTTCTTTCCATCTTCCCTTACGTCATGACTAGCCAGTCATATTAGAGGGCCAATTAAAAGTTTTACAACAGTGACGTCAGACATCGATAATCTGCAATAAACAGAAGCACCTATCCCCATGCAAAACCAGTCGTGCCCTGATGAAGGCCGTTGCAATTCGGCCGAAACGTCGGTTTTAGTTTATTAATGTTGTTAGTTTTTAGCAATGACGCGGCATAATACCCAGAAGAATTTTAATCAAAATCGAGGATGTGTTAGAAGACTGTCAGTTTGGCTTGAACAAAGTAAAGGCACCACAGAGGCAGTTCAGAGGCTGCGGTTGATAATGAAAACAAGACTATAGTAAAATCAAGGAATTATCATAGGATTTGTTGACCTGTAAAAAAGGTTCGAAAATAGCAAAAACCGGCCCTATGGCACAAGTTACACAGGATAGATAACATTCCACTCATCAAAGAAAACTATGAAAAAGAATTACAGACATTACAACTCATAGCCACGAACAATGGCTAACACTTTCTCCAGACATTAACCCTACCGAACACGCCTGGGATAGATTGAAAACGGCTGTTTATCGACGACGTGATCCACCAACCACTTTGAGGGATCTAAGCCGAATCACCGTTGAGGAGTGGGACAATCTGGAGCAAAAGCGCCTTCATAAACTTGTCGGTAGTATGCCACGACAAATACAATCATGCAACAAAGCAAGAGGACGTGATACTGGCTGTCAGAGGTACGGGTATGTACAGCAATCGGGACCACTACCTCTGAAGGTCTCGCTGTGTGGTGGTACAACATGCAATGTGTAGTTTTGATGAGCAAGGGCGGACATGATGTTTACGTGGATCTATATTCCAATTTTCTGTACAGCTTACGGAACTCTCGGAGCCGAGGTGACGCAAACCTTTTTTTGATGTGTGTAGTACAAAAAATCGACCAAAAAATTAAAACACGACTAAAGAATCATCAACACAAGCAGAGAACACAACGCCAAAGAACCCCACAGACACCACAGCACACACGGAAACACAAAACAATAACACACACACACAAACTCAAATTTAAAAAATAAAGAAAGAAAGAAAGAAAACACACATAAACAAATATAAAACATTTACACTCACCAAAATACACATTCACACACACACATAACAAATGGAAAATATCAAACCACAACACAACGCAAACAAAAGACAGACAAACATACAATTGGCAACACTACACACCGAAAACACACCTATGTTGATCAGAAAATGGAAAGTGCAAGTGATACATGCGATGTGACAGATTTGCGTGAAATAACGCCGGAAATTGGCCAGCTGGAGCATGGAAACTAACAAATAAATCTCCAGGGTCACACACACGAGTTAACCGAACGATAAGTTCACATTACGAAATTTGTGCTACAAAAGTTGAATCTAACCTAAAGAACAAGAGAAAAACACCACAAAATGTAATATAACAACATACTATGTCTACCAGATAATACGTTTATTGTATGTATAAAAGGAAACATGTATTTCTGCCCGCATCTCGTGGTCGTGCGGTAGCGTTCTCGCTTCCCACGCCCGGGTTCCCGGGTTCGATTCCCTGCGGGGTCAGGGATTTTCTCTGCCTCGTGATGGCTGGGTGTTGTGTGCTGTCCTTAGGTTAGTTAGGTTTAAGTAGTTCTAAGTTCTAGGGGACTTATGACCACAGCAGTTGAGTCCCATAGTGCTCAGAGCCATTTGAACCATTTTGTATTTCTGGCCACTGATGATGCTTCCCAAATTAAAGAAGCGAAACGCGTATGGCAATAAACAATCCACCTTCATTTAAATGCATAGACGGTACATACCTCCACGAATTTAGGGCCACTAAGGGAAAGACGGAAAGAAATGATGACATCAAAAAGATGTTCGAAATACTGAGCGAAAAAGGTATAAGCTGTAGGAAAATACAGATAATATACAATATGTACAAGAACCAAGAGGGAATGGGAAGACTAAGAACGAAATGCTGGGTTAAAAAGCATGCTAGGCAGGGAAGCAGTCTTTCGCCCCTACCGTACATCGAAGCAGCAGTGACAGAAATAAAAGAAAGGTTCAAGAACGGAATTAAAATTCAAGGTGAACGGATATCAGTAAGATTCGCTGATGACATTGCATCCTCACTGCAAGTGGAGAACAATTGTATGATATGCTGAATGGAATGAACAGTGTAATGAGTACGAGTACGGTTTGATAGTAAACGGGAAAAAAACGCTAGTAATGAGAAGTAGTAGAAATGAGAACATTAGAAAACTTAACATATGGTTTGATGACCACAAAGTAGATGAAGTAAAAGAAGTATTATACCTAGGTAACAAAATAACTCATGACGGACAGAGCGAGGAGGACATAATACGCAGACTAGCATTGGCAACATAGGATGTTTCTAGCCAACAGAAGTCTACTGTATCAAACATAGGCCTTTATTTGAGGGAGAAATTACTGAGAATGTTCGTATAGAGCACAGCACTGTATGGCAGTGAGACATGAACTGTGGGAAAACCGAAACAGAAGATATCAGAAGCGTCTGAGATGTGACGCTACAGAAGAGTGGAGTGATAAGATAAGGAATGAGGAGCTACTTTGGAGAACCGATGAGGAAAGCAGTATATGGACAACACTGACAAGAAGAAGGGATAGGAAGATTGTATATCTGTTAACTTCCATGGTACTGGAGGGAACTGTGGAGGGTAAAGACTGTGGAGGAAGGCAGAGACTGGAATACATCCAAGAAGTAATTGAGGTCGTAGGTTGCCGTTGTTACTCTGAGATGAAGAGGAAACCTTGGACGAGCCAGGAAACCTTGGACGAGCTACCAGGAAACAACTAAAACAATGGCGGCCATTTGGCGACGGAAATAGCGAGCACAGACACCCCTCAACGGGATGTATGTACATAAACGCTAATATCAATGAAATCTGGAAACCAAATTGATCTGACGAATCGATACAGTTCTTAACATTCGCCGTTTAGATCTCCACAAGATCTACAGCTACACATGAAAGCTAAGTGAAATGAGTGCAATAATCTCGGCTGAAAAATAGTAAAGTTAACCATATCTGAAGACTGATAAGAGAAAGCGGGACCGACTTTTACCGTAGGAGGCGCTTGATAGCGAACTCTTGATGATGTCTTGGCCACTAATTTTCGCATGATATGAACCCGGCGGAACACATCGGGTTCGCTTTTGGGCACCAACTGCGAGTCCACAAACCAACCGCCCTTAACTTAGGCGGACTGTGTGACCTGTTGGTAGAAATTAGGTGGCACATACCTCCAGAAACCTGTCAAGGACTTTTCGAATCCGTGCCACGTACAATTAGTTGTTCCATAGGTAGAGGAACAAATCTAATCAAATGGTGATTGTCCTGAAACAAAATTGCAGAAGACTTTTTCTCAACGGCGCTGTATGTTTTTTGGGGTGCTGAATACGAATTTCGTTTTTGTTGTCTAGTAGGAGTTCGGCTTCACAAAGAAAAATGCAAAAGAACCTTAAAATTTTAGTAGCATTTTACAGTTTCTTGCTTATATGTAAAGAACTACACGTTTTTAGATGATGTCCGCTCGATACAGATTTGAAGAACAAACTTTCCTACATAATGCACTTGGCACGTTTGAGCTCTGTACGGGCGGTATCGGAGCTAGATCGTAATGGAAAGCAGTGAGCCGCGCAGGGTAGCCGGGGGTCACGGTCTGTGCGG
Source organism: Schistocerca nitens (assembly GCF_023898315.1). Classification (NCBI taxonomy): domain Eukaryota; kingdom Metazoa; phylum Arthropoda; class Insecta; order Orthoptera; family Acrididae; genus Schistocerca; species Schistocerca nitens. The sequence continues at coordinate 815,691,492 of NC_064614.1, forward strand.
CTCCCTCTGTCGGAGGTATGATCCTCTCTCGGGCCTGGGTGTGTGTTGGCCTTAGCATAAGTTAGTTTAAGTTAGATTTATTAGTGTGTAAGCTTAGGGACTGATGACCTCAGCACTTTGATCCCATAAGACCTTGCCACAAATTTCCAAATTTCCCAAAACTGCCATTTTTGGCCTTTCTGTAGAAACATCAGAAACGCCCATTCTCACCCTTCAGAACTCGAAAAATATACATGTTATCAACAAAAACCTCTACATCATTTGAGAGTACATTACATTTCTCACAAGAAAAGTCTGCAGCATTCACTTTTCTCATAAGAGGGAGGGAGTGAAGCGCAAATTACGAAACATGCCCTCTGTGCTCTGCAGTGAAACGACATGTCAATCTCTCGCGGGCGCTATACCTTTGATTTATCCCATTGGAAAGAGGTTCTTTTAATGTAGTGACGGGAGAGAATTCTGAATGAAAGTATTGATAAATTATATTTGACACTGAACAGGATGATCAGTACGAAATCTGTTTTTAGTAATCTGCATGTGTCACGAAATGAGTGAATGCCAAGGCCACGACTGGGTCATCACTTCGAGTAGGTTCTTCATCTGGAAAAGAAAGAAAGCATTTAGTGTCAGGATATGGAGTCAAAGTTAAATTGTTAAATGAGCTATCGATGGATAAAGGGACAGCTGTTTGGCTGTTGGTGGCCGACGCCGTGTTTCTTCGGCATTACATGTTCCAGGTGAACTGAGCTATTGAGGGTCCACGCAAAGCGTAAAGGGTTGTGGAATGTCCAAGCTGAACAGTGAGTTGTTGGTGTTCAGTTGAAAAAGTGTAACTGAATGATTAATATTTTGATAGAGAGAAATAGGTTAGTGAAGATACATAATGCTGCAAAATATTGCACGAGTTAATAACTTCCGTCGACTCAGCTGCTTCAGACAATGGTACTGCAAGGAGTCGTTCCAGGTCGTATATCAAACTTTTCTTGATGTTGGAGGACTACCTTTTATAATGCCGGCACGGTTTCGCGCTGATAAGTCCTGCACCGACACCGACCTTGGGCAATCTGTTTTGCATTTGCAAGATATAGGATGAAAACGCATCTCGGGTGCCGATTGGGTTTCGGAGCGGCAATGGCAGCCAAACCGTGTCACCATTCTGAAGACAAAATCCAGTGAAAATGGAATCACTCCAAGCACGCAGCAGATGACGCAGACACAGTAATACTGCGTACGTCAGAATTCGTGACTTAAGCACGTAAGAGTGTCACAGCTGTGTGGGAAGCTAATTACCTTCTGATCATAATGATGAGTCTCTAAACTCCTCTCAGTGTACATTTCCTCAAGCGAGGGAGAGGTACAGCCCCTCAGCTCCTCCACTATGCGCGAAGTGCAGCAGAGAAGAGTGTTGTCAATCAAATACTGTTCCTTACGCAATGAGGGATTGCAACTCTACTTCAGTGTTATTCAGCCATTACAAGGTTTAATTTATAAAGACCCTCTCTAGAAACTCGAATCATACATTACTATATTCTCCTATCATTTATCTGATAAGGAAATAACAGTTCTGGTGAGAAATTTCCAAATGCCTTTTTTGGTGGTGTTCGCCCAACCAAAACACTCAATGACCAGAGGTCTGTGCAGCAAACGAAATCAGCCTACAGGGTTTCATCAAATACGGCTTCCAGACACCCCACTGAACTTGCAACTCAACATCGTAGCTTCACAGTTTCCCACCAGATGCAGTTGTGGATGGAAAGCTGTTATGATAAAGAGAAGAGTGGGTGGAAGTTGACAGAAAATGGGATGGTTCCTATGAACCTACTGAAAACCTCTCAGCACTCGAGAGGCTTTTTCAGGTTTTATCTCGCAAATGCAAGACAGAATGCCAAGCACGGTGTGGATGCAGGGTAGTAGGATTTATCTGGACGAAACTGTGCAGCACTGAAGGGGTTCTGCTCCAACATCGAGGAAAATTTTATCACAGAAGGTGAAAGACCTGGAAGATTCACTTTTGGTATGACTGACTGGAGCAACTGAGGGGACACAATGTGTTATATCCGGTCTCCTGTAATGTTACGCAGCCATATGCACCCTTAATAATCAATTTTTCCCCGTCAAAATATTAATCATTGAATCACACTTTGTTCAGTTGAAGCACAGTAACAGCTTACTGTTCAGCTTGGACTTCCCACAAACCGTCACCCTTTGCTTGGATCCTCCAATATTTTGCAGCTACCAACAGCCGAATGGAGGCGAGTAAAAAGACACTGATAGCTCACTATACAACTTTGTATCAATATTCTACCACTAAATGCCTTCTTTTCTTTGCAAATGGAGAACCTTCTCGAAGACATGACCCAATTCTGTGCTCTCCATTCACTTGTAAGGTGGCAGCTTGAATGAATGTTAATTTCGCACCTTACATGAGATTTTATCCGTCGTAACAAGTAGATGGATATATCACCTCAAATTCTTCTGTGATAGTAAGCAGATTTGTCTATCAAAAAGTACAGTATGTGACAAAAATGTAAATGTCGTGTGACTAGGGCCTCCTGTCAGACAGACTGTTCGCCAGGTCCAAGTCTTTCGATTTGACGCCACTTCGGCGACTTGCGCGTCAATGGGATGAAATGATGATGATAAGGGCAACACAACACCCAGTCTCTGAGGTGAGAAAAATCTCCGACCCAGCCGGGAATCGAACCCGGGCCCTTTTTTTTTTAAAATCTCATTTTGTTCGTCTTCGTTCTTTGTATGTGCTAGGGGCGGACGTCGCATGACACCCGTTTCAGTTCGTCGTTGATCCGTTAACACAGTTTTTTTATTATAGAGGGCAGCTAACCATGTGACCGAACACGATGAGCTACCGTGCCGGCTGGCCCTTAGGAATGACATTCTGTCGCGCTGACCACTCAGCTACTGGGGCTGTGGGCGGACGCAGTATGTAATGAAAAAAGGGGTGACACTCGATTCGACGGTATTAACACACTGAACCCGAATCCTGCTTGTCAGTGGGCAAAAGGTGAAAACAGCTGCTGGAAGAAACGCTCTAGTTTGGGGACAGGCGTGAGTTGCGCAGTCACGGCCCACATACAACGAAAGGCTTCTAACAGGGGTCGGTGACCTGCAGCGAGAGAGACGATGAAAGCGCCGGGCGATCCATCGAGGGGAGCATGTAGCGGCCCAGCGCTGCCTGCGAAGGATAAATTCTTTAGAAAACTGCGTTGGGGAATTTCCGGATGTACACAAACAGGCCAGAGGCGCATTTAAAAGAGGGTTGCAGTTGCTAATAATGTGAAAGGCCCATTGTGCTCTCGTGATGTATGCGTGTAACTTATAGACATCAGGAGTGAGCAGAAACTGTCCGATTGGCTAAAATAAACTCAGAAGGAGTAGAAGTGGCGATATTTCGGCGCAGTTTAAAGGTAGGCCCGTTGCAATTGGCGGGGTAGTTTCCACGAGATGAAAGGAACGTTCGCATTAGTCTGCAAAGGCCATGACTCGAAGCACGAAAGGACAGCCACGTAGTTAACTGTTCTTGCGAGAACTGAGAGGGTACTGAAGCATACACGCTGCTCCCTCTATGCACGTGTCTATCACCATATTTTCCAGACTAGGGATGAGTACATGCTATTACGAATGACAGAATACCAAAAACTTCGGGGACTCTCCGCTGAACCAACGTCAAGTGTAGAACAAGCTGCATCACATTCTGTACGACTCCAAAAGAGGCATTTTGTGTGAACAATGCGTTCACTTTGGCTGACATTCAGCCAGAAATTAGCTGAAGAGTCGTTGATCTCCGATAGCGGAGAACGAAACGGCCTCGTGGTTAACTGTTCTTGCGAGAATTGAGGGCATTGAAGCATACACGCTGCTCCTTCTATGCACGTGTACATCGCCATATTTTCCAGACTAGGGATGAGTGCATCTTTTCTCGCCTAACAAGAAACATACGGAAGTTTCAGGTGATAAAATTAGTAAGGATTTTGATCAGCTTTTTATACGATTTTCAGAGGGCGAGAACAGCCATGCAGTCCAAAAACACGTCGCAGCTGAAGGTAAATGCCGCTGGCAGAAGCGTAAAATTATTGGATCACCAGCTTGAGTAATCTTCTGCATATCTTGTCACAAAAGCTAAACATACTCTATAGACTTGATTGTCATCCTAAATAGTAGGTCAGGGATTTTCTCTGCCTCGTGATGACTGGGTGTTGTGTGATGTCCTTAGGTTAGTTAGGTTTAAGTAGTTCTAAGTTCTAGGGGACTCATGACCATAGATGTTAAGTCCCATAGTGCTCAGAGCCATTTGAACCATTTGAACAACCTAAATAGTACCGAACGTAGAACCGGAATCGGATGATTTGACGGAATTTTGGCCGACTCAGATAGTGCTTCACTGTCTAGATGTAAGAAAAATCTTGCAGAGAACCTTCTGTTTAAATTTGATATTGTTGTATTCAGTGTTATTTCTGCTAATCAGGACGTAATACGTTATTTTTGACAATTGTCCTGAACTGTCATGTCACATCTATGTCAACCACTGTGCTTCATTGACAACAATACAGAAATTAAACAGATTTTGTACAGCTAAACATTGATGTGGTCTGTCCACTCCAAACGCCAGTAATTAATTCTAGTAACGCTAATGCACTAACAGGGTGCTTTTCCTGATGCCTAATAAATGAGAAAAGGAGTGGAGTGTCAGACACTTATTTCATGACACATCTACATTACCACAAACACAGTTCATATTCCTCTTTCCACTCACTTTCATATACCTAATGCGTTTGAAAGTATTATTTGTCAATATTTTGATCATTATAACAACCTCTTTTACAGTGTATCGAAAGTACACTGAGGTGAGAAAAATCATGTGATACCTCCAACTACTGTGTGGGACCTTCATTTGCCCAGGGCAGCGCAGCAGTTCAACGTAGCATGGACTCGAAACGTCGGGTGTCCCCTGCATAAATATTGACTCATGCTGCCTTAGGAGCCCACCATTATTGTGAAACTGTTGCCGGTGCAGGATTTTGCGCCTGAACTGACCTCTCGATTACGTCCCGTAAATGTTTTTAGGTCTCATGGCGGGCGATCTGGGGGCAATATCATTCGCTCGAAATGTTCAGAAAGTTCTTCAAACCAATAGCGAACAATTATGGCCCACGAACTTGACACATTGTCATCCATTAAAAACCATAGTTGTCTAGTAACATGAAGTCCATGAATGACTACAAATGGTCTCCAAGTAGCCGAACATAACCATTTCCAGTCAATGATCGGTTCAGTTGGACCAGAGGACCCAATCCATTCCATACAAACAAAGTCCACGCCATTATGGAACACACACCAGTTAGCACAGTGCCTTGTTGACAACATCTACATCTACATCTACATTTATACTCCGCAAGCCACCCAACGGTGTGTGGCGGAGGGCACTTTACGTGCCACTGTCATTACCTTCCTTTCCTGTTCCAGTCGCGTATGGTTCGCGGGAAGAACGACTGTCTGAAAGCCTCCGTGCGCGCTCTAATCTCTCTAATTATACATTCGTGATCTCCTCTGGAGGTATAAGTAGGGGGAAGCAATATATTCGATACCTCATCCAGAAACGAACCCTCTCGAATCCTGGCGAGCAAGCTACACCGCGATGCAGAGCGCCTCTCTTGCAAAGTCTGCCACTTGAGTTTATTAAACATCTCCGTAACGCTATCACGGTTACCAAATAACCCTGTGACGAAACGCGCCGCTCTTCTTTGGATCTTCTCTACCTCCTCCGTCAACCCGATCTGGTACGGATCCCACACCGTTGAGCAATACTCAAGTATAGGTCGAACGAGTGTTTTGTAAGCCACCTCCTTTGTTGATGGACTACATTTTCTAAGCACTCTCCCAATGAATCTCAACCTGGTACCCGCCTTACCAACAATTAATTTTATATGATCATTCCACATCAAATCGTTCCGCACGCGTACTCCCACATATTTTACAGAAGTAACTGCTACCAGTGTTTGTTCCGCTATCATATAATCATACAATAAAGGATCCTTCTTTCTGTGTATTCGCAATACATTACATTTGTCTATGTTAAGGGACAGTTGCCACTCCCTGCATCAAGTGCCTATCCGCTGAAGATCTTCCTGCATTTCGCTACAATTTTCTAATGCTGCAACTTCTCTGTATACTACAGCATCATCCGCGAAAAGCCGCATGGAACTTCCAACACTATCTACTAGGTCATTTATATATATTGTAAAAAGCAATGGTCCCATAACACTCCCCTGTGGCACGCCAGAGGTTACTTTAACGTCTGTAGACGTCTCTCCATTGATAACAACATGCTGTGTTCTTTTTGCTAAAACCTCTTCAATCCAGCCACACAGCTGGTCTGATATTCCGTAGGCTCTTACTCTGTTTATCAGGCGATAGTGCGGAACAGTATCGAACGCCTTCCGGAAGTCAAGAAAAATAGCATCTACCTGGGAGCCTGTATCTAATATTTTCTGGGTCTCATGAACAAATAAAGCGAGTTGGGTCTCACACGATCGCTGTTTCCGGAATCCATGTTGATTCCTACATAGTAGATTCTAGGTTTCCAAAAACGACATGATACTCGAGCAAAAAACATGTTCTAAAATTCTACAACAGATCGACGTCAGAGATATAGGTCTATAGTTTTGCGCATCTGCTCGACGACCCTTCTTGAAGACTGGGACTACCTGTGCTCTTTTCCAATCATTTGGAACCCTCCGTTCTTCTAGAGACTTGCGGTACACGGCTGTTAGAAGGGGGGCAAGTTCTTTCGCGTACTCTGTGTAGAATCGAATTGGTATCCCGTCAGGTCCAGTGGACTTTCCTCTGTTGAGTGATTCCAGTTGCTTTTCTATTCCTTGGACACTTATTTCGATGTCAGCCATTTTTTCGTTTGTGCGAGGAGTTAGAGAAGGAACTGCAGTGCGGTCTTCCTCTGTGAAACAGCTTTGGAAAAAGGTGTTTAGTATTTCAGCTTTACGCGTGTCATCCTCTGTTTCAATGCCATCATCATCCCGGAGTGTCTGGATATGCTGTTTCGATCCACTTACTGATTTAACGTAAGACCAGAACTTCCTAGGATTTTCTGTCAAGTCGGTACATAGAATTTTACTTTCGAATTCACTGAACGCTTCACGCATAGCCCTCCTTACGCTAACTTTGACATCGTTTAGCTTCTGTTTGTCTGAGACTTGGATCCATGGCTCCATGGGGTCTGAGCCACACTCGAACGCTGCCATCAGCTCTTCCCAACTGAAATCGGGAGTCAACTGATGAGGCCACGATTTTGCAGCTGGCTAGGATCCAACCGATATGGTCACGAGCCCAGAAGAGGCGCAGCAGGCGATGTCGTACTGTTAGCGAAGCTACTGACAACGGTTGTCTGCTGTCATAGTCCATTAACGCAAAATTTCGGCGCACTGTTCTAACGGAAACGATCGTAGTTCGTATCAAATTGATTTCCGAGGTTACTTCACACAGTGTTGCTTGGTTGTTAACAGTGACATCTCTACGCAAACGCCGCTGCTCTCAGTCGTTTAGTGAAGACCATCGGCCACTGCGTTGTCCGCGGCGAGAGGTAGTGTCACAACTGTGGTACTATCGGCACGTTTTGACAGTGTGAATCTCAGGATATTGGATTTCCTAACGATTTACGAGATGTAATGTCCTGTGCGTCTAGCTGCAACTACCATTCCGCGTTCAAAGTCAGGTAATTTCCATTGGGCGGCCACAATCACTTCGGAAACCTTTTCACATGAATCACCTGACTACAAATAAGTGCTACACCACTGCACGGCACTTTTGTAACTAGTGTAGGCAAAACTACTGCCATCTGCATATGTGCATATCTCGTGAGTTTAGTCACCTCAGTGAATAGCGCCGATGAGAGACGGACACGCCATTTGGTTGTAGGTCACAAAGCCATTTTCCGTAATTGTCGCTTTTCTCCGTTCCTCTTAAGAGAAAATAGAATGCACAGATGTCTCTTGTAGGAAATTTAATGCAGTTTCTCGTGGGGTAGTGGTTTCAGTTGATGACATTTTTTTTTTTTTTTTTTAATGGTGGTCGTGGGATTTTCTGCCGAAAAACCGTTGATTTTCAGTGCGCTCTGGCACCAATAATGCTCGTCTAAGCAACGCGGAGTGGCCGTACGGTTTGAGGCGCCATGTCACGGGTTGCGCCGCCCCTCCGCCTGAGGTTCGAGTCCTCCCTCGGGCATGGGGTGTCTGTTGTTCTTAGCATAAGTTACATTAAGTAGTGTGTAGGTCTAGGGACCGATGACCTCCGAGTTATGTCCCTTAGGAATTCACACTCATTTGAACATTTTGCTCGTCTAGAAGACAGACATGGCTAGCGCATTTTCTAGGAAATTTCCAGTACTTCAATTTTGTGCTGAGTGGCCATCTCCGTAAAGTTTTCGAGGCATAAGCGAGACGCTGCAAAACAGTGTAAAAATTTTTTAGTGTTTTGCATTTTTCTTTATAAAGCCTACATTCTACAAAACAGCAAGTATGAAATTCGGATTCTGGCCGCCAAAAAACACATCAGAATCTTTGAAAAAATAACTTCCATAATTCTGTTTCGAAAACGGCTGTTTTAAACATCAACTGAGTGGACTAAACACGTTATTAATCAGGTACTCATAATGCGCTGACGGAAAAAACCACAACAGTAAAAAAGATCACAAGTGAATGTAAGCGCGAGATGAGCCATTGCAAATGTAAATGTTAATAAACGGTGTAACTGGAAGAATGTTGAATGCAAGCCTTCAAACCACCATGCGTTGTGTTGTACAGGTGTTGCAATTTGTGGGATGGATTTGCATGTCTTTTGCAGTTGGTCGGTTAATACACGGACGGTTAATGCTGTTTGCGGATGACGCTGGAGCTGTCGTCCGATGATGTCCCATATGTGTTCCACTGGAGACAGATCTGATGATCGAGCAGGCCAAGAAAACACGCCGAGACTCTGTAAGGCTTGTTGGGTTGCAAAAACGCTATGTGGGTGAGCGTTATCCTGTTGGAAAACACCCTTGGAATGCTTTTCATAAATGGCAGCGCAACGGTTCGAATCACCAAAGTGACGCAGAATTCTGCTGTTAAGGTGCGTGGAGTAACCACGAGAGTGCTGTTATCATACGAAATCGCACTGTAGATCATAACTCTAGGTGTAGGTGTAGTGTGTCTGGCATGCGTCAAGGTTGGTTGCAGGCCCTCGACTGGCCTCCTTCTAACCAATACACGGCCACCACTGGCACCGAGACAGAACCAATTTTCAACAGAAAACACAACAGACCTCCAACCTGCCCTCCAATGAGGTCTCTACTGCCACCACTGAAGTCGCAAATGGCGGTGGTTTGTTGTCGGTGGAATGCACGCTACAAGGCGTCTGGCTTGGAGCTGTCCTTGAAGTAACCGATTTGTAACAGCTCGCGCTGTCACTGTGGTGCCAGCTGCTGCTGAGATTTCTGGTGCAGATGCAGTACAATTCCCCGCAAGCATACGCCGAACACGATGATCTTCCCACTCGGTAGTGCCACGTTGCCGTTCTCAGCCCAGTGTTCTTGTGACCGAACATTTTTGTGAGCACCGCTGCCAGCAATCATGTACAGTGGCTACATTTCCACCAGATCTTTCTGAAATATCGCAGAAGGAATATCCAGCTGTTCGTAGTCCTATTACACAACCTTGTATGAAATCAGTGATGTGTTGATGATGGCGTGTTTGTCGCCTTAAGGGCGACCACCATGTCCAGTCTCAAACGCAACTAACGCTCACGACCGTTACAGCAAGTATTTAAATCATACCCGATTTTAATCCTTATAGTGGCACTACTAGCACCACTCTTATGCGACTGGCACTGAATTTGAATAGACATCTTCTTTCAGATGTAGAAACACGCCCACCAACTTTCATTTGTGACGCACAGTTCATACTTGGTGCTCCGATTTTTTCCGTCATTGTATTTCGACTCAACAGTGTATACTTACTAAAATTTCTTTTGTGGTACATACAATTATGGAGTTTATTGGTTCAAATGTGACACTCTATAGAAGATGTGTAATCCTTAAATAATCTATCCCACACAATACAATATGTAATAAAATCCGAAACGACAAACAGATTTTTCCGGATTTTCTGCCTATAATTCGTATGGAAAGTGCGTTTCATTCTCCCCTTAAAATTATCCAAGAATCACGCTAGCTTGGATCTCATTCTGATTCTGCATCAGTTAACTGGACAAACACGTCACTTTGAGGAGTGCAAATACATTCTATTGCTACGCAATTCCTCTGACTCTGAAATGTTCATGTGTGTGTCAGAGGTGTAAATATAAAAGTTCCAGAATAGCTTTTATCATCTGTGTTGGATGAAATTCTCGCTGAAAACTAGACATGAGAAGATTTAATAAGTTACGCGTGTATCACGTTTCTGTTTTTATCTGACACTCACGAAGGTAAACCCGTGTGAGTTTCTGATAACAGATACTCCACGAGCTTCTATACAACACTATTAGTATAATCTCATGTTCTGAGAAACAAAATACTGCATAATCTGATGTGCTGAGAAACAAAATACTGCAAACAAAGCGGTGTGCTTTTAATGTCAATAGAAACAAAGATCATTGTGCAAACACACTCTCGCGCGGGTATATCTGATATTTGCATCAAAAGAAATAGGAAATTTTGGATTTCTGTTTCTCGATGAGGTTAATTGCCAGAGTTGCCTTGAAATGAACCGCTTTTATTCATTTTCATGTACTTTATCGCCGGCCGGAGTGTCCGAGCGGTTCTAGGCGCTACAGTCTGTAACCGCGCGACTGCTACGGTCGCAGGTTCGAATCCTGCCTCGGGCATGGATGTGTGTGATGTCCTTAGGTTAGTTAGGTTTAAGTAGTTCTAAGTTCTAGGGGACTGATGACCTCAGAAGTTAAGTCCCATAGTGCTCAGAGCCATCTGAACTAGTTTTGTGCTTTATCCACACCTATCTCAGAAATCAAAGTAGTATGAACCAGGACTGGGATCTTAAATACCTGCTCATGTCATGGACTGTAGACGATCCACTTTGAGGGCAATATTTCGTAACGTTCGTATTACTTGCGAGTCACTAACAACTCCTGTTCCAAAGACGTAAATTATACAGCATCAGCCTTTTACGTATCTTCAGTCCCCAAAACATTATGAAGACAAGTAATGTGAGAATTAATATGACACACAATTCTATGAATTAAAACTGGTGAGTAAGAATTTGTACAAGGCCGAATTATCATATCAATTTAACGTGTTATTAAAATGTAACCGTTAGAATTCCAATTTTACATTTCGATCAAATATCACTATGAGATATTGTTTCATTTTGCTGCCACAGTTATGTTACTGACAATACTGGGCATGTGTGCTTGAGAGGAAAGGTATGCGTGTTTCTCACTGGCAAGGTGCTCTCATGGTGTGGTCTCCAGCTCTTTTTTGTTGGCAGGAGGCGGTCAGTGTATCTCCTTAGGAGAGCCGACCACCCTCGGTGAGTTCAGCAGACCGGCGGAATTGAGGCTGCAGCCCGTTCCATGCTTTTGTTAGCTAGAGCTCTTGCCTGTTCTCTTTGATGGCAGAGGCTATTGTGCTGCCACTGCTGTCTCCAGAGCATGACATTTCTCCCTTTCCTGTAGGCACATCAAAGAACGGGACACCATGGCACTGCCCAAGAGTTATTGTCGCACCAAATTTTTGGTGTACTAAATCAGATGATTCACCATCAGCACCGTGCTTCATGTGAAGAGGTTGACCAACTGGTAGGACTCTTTTACAGGCTGTTATCAAACTCCTGTTTGTTAATGTGCGTTTTGTATGTCAAGAGTGGGACGTAGAAGAGCCTTTCATCTCTACAACTGAAGAATGCAAAGCAGGTGAATACCAACCTGAAACGAACGCTGGTTCGGTTTTGGTCGTGAAGCAGGTAGGTTAAAATCAATTTGTATCCCATATTGCTGTGCTTAACCATTATTACCACATTAAAATGCCAGAAAATGATTGTTTGGTGCAGAGTGGTGGACATAACCTGCACTGTGATAGTCAAAATCTTAGTTCCTATGAAGTAAAAAAAATATTGGAAGACTCGTTACAACAATTATTAAAGATATATTCAGAAGATATGCGATTTTTTTAACTGCCCTCACATTGTTTCCTTTCCTGAAGTACGTCACACCAACATTATATTAGCAACACTTCTGAAAGTATTCTCATATCTTGGGAAAAATAACATGAAAGCGTCGATATCAAACTGATGTGAAGAGAAACTTTATCATGTCGCAAAGTAACTAGCTTATTTCTACAGAGAGTTTCTAAATATATTTCATGTCTATAGCTTAACACGTCTATGATCTTGAGTAAAGCACCTCACTCCCACCCCAGGTAGTCTCGCATATTCTTCATGCTTTGTATTATCTTTATAGCATTGATGCTGCATCTGTGAAACACTTCAATGTTTCTACAGTACTGAGAAGTAAAATTCGTAACATTGTCTTACATTATCCATTGTTTACGTATTCATACTGAGACGGATCCATTAGATACATCTGATATAGCTATGTGCTCTCGAAAGTCATTCTGTTTTACCGCTCGCTACCTCTTTACGAAGATAGTAAGCCTCCAAAAAGTAAATGAGTCGTTTTATTCTCAGTATTCACTTTCCTCCATATTTGTGCACCTGTGTCTTTCATATACCATTTTCCTATTATTTAGTCCGCTGTGCGTGACTGAGGTGACAGTGTTAGTTTTCATAATGGAAGCCAGTAGGGTAAGGTTACTCAAGTCATACCCTTTAAAGGCCAATTAATGGATATGGCAGGGTAATCCATATAACATTGTTTCTTTTGCGTACAATGAATCTTTATTTTTGAAACTATCAATCAGTTTCCAGAAAAATACAAAAAATTTTCCTCAATCTGAACTTAACCTTTTTCAAATGTGTACTTACGTTACGTTTAATGCACCTGATTTCCTAATTCCTACCCCCTGTGGCCTAAGTCGTACTTAGGATAAGACTTCTCCGACGACATAATAAATCCATGGAATAATATACCAACGTCAGAATGACAAAAACGAACTATAAATGTAGCGTTACTTTCATAGTTACTCTAGTGAAATTACAAATAGAAAACAAAATATAAATTCTTAACAAATTAAACTGATTAATTTGACATATCGAAAATCAATTTGTTCGACCACAGGTATCAGAGAAACATTTCTTAATTTTGCTTTCCACACCAACATATAGGTCACGTACTCAACTTTTTCATTTCTCTTGTTCTCTTTTGTCTTCTTCTCGATCATCCTTACAACTGTCATAATGCGTTCACTCTGTTCTTTACTTTTTATTTTTGTTAAAGTTTTCATTTTTGTGTCTCTTTTTTACTGGTTTGTGTAAAAGTTTATTCTTTATATTTGCCTTTTCTTTAGCTTCTATTTCCTTGGTGTAAGCGCTTGATTTTTATTCTGCTGTTGGTTTAAATCGTTTAGTGTTTCTCTTGACAGCTGTTTTTATGCATGGGATAGGACATAAGGTCGTCAAGTAACTCTCTATTTGTTAAATGCTAATTTCTGCAACTGTTGCAATACTGTCTTCGTTTCCACATTCTTGATACATTCTAGAAGGTCCAAACTGATCACTGAGCGATGTTGCAACGTTAGACGGCCTTCCATATTTTCGCGTTGCTGCTTCAGATCCATCAGCCGATTCTTGGTCTGACTGATTAACAGAAGCTATGAAGTCCTCTTCTTTGATGATCTATCACATAGCCACAAGAGCGTTGTCTTAAAACCGTTTAGAGCTATGTCCACACAAAGTTGTCGGCGATATACATTACCAAGGAGTTCCGCAATGTTAGCTTCTTTTATGACACTGCCGTGATTTGAACGCAGCCACGAAGACTCCGTTTCATTGTAGCTGTTTTTTGGTGTTTAAAAGCACAATCTGTTCAACGGCTATAGACACTGAGTCGTGTAAGCAGGAAATGATAGCATGAGAACACCACAATCACGAGCCAGCTGTGTTGCCACTAAATGTTTGCTGTGTATGCTAAGTCCATCCAGTGAAAGCAGAGTTTATTTCTGAGCTGTTTTTCGCCGCTTTTGTACCGTTTACGAAATTTTATAGTCATTGGATGATCAGTTTTTTTTACATCCATTTGAGGAGCACCAAAATGCTGTGTTTGGTGGCGCTCCCTTTTTAAGGCGTCATTCACTCTGCTGCGCTTAACATTAACATCGGAGGTAGGAATTCGCTTGCTGCATCAACAGCACATACACATGTCGTTATGACAGCTCCCACTTGGTGTTTCCCCTCTCGGGCAATTATGTTTGACGGTTTGTGGACTATGGATAATGCGGTTTCAAGCACGTTACTTATTTGCTCAGTTCAAATGGTTCAAATGGCTCTGAGCACTAAGGGACTTAACATCTGAGGTCATCAGTCCCCTAGAACTTAGAACTACTTAAACGTAACTAACCTAAGGACGTCACACACATCCATGCCCGAGGCAGGATTCGAACCTGCGACCGTAGCAGTCACGCGTTTCCGGACTGAAGCGCCTAGAACCGCTCGGCCAACGCGGCCGGCTATTACTTACGTTTATCTAGTATTTCCTCATATTTATAAAAAAAAACCTTACTAAACCTCTCCATTCATGCCATCGATATTGGATCGGGAACTCGCAAGCACAAAGAGGAATGATCTTTGTAAACCTGTAGTACCATTTTTTACTGACTATAATTTTTTCTGTATTGAAGTGATTCTGAACATGATGTTTCTGAGCAACCTGGTAGGCAAGTTTTCTTAATTCAGTAATAGTTATTCCGAAGAAACGAGCTCTAACTTGATTATTAACCTTCCACATGTGTTGTCGTATCATTAGCTGTTCCACATTTTGACGTTTTATTTAAACCCTAAATATGACTACTCACTGTAGGCTTTGGTATATCATATCCTCTACATGCTCCATTAAATCCAGTTTCACCATCTCGACGATTCAGTAAAGCTTCGTCCATATCCTCCCGTTTCCACTTATTGTAAAGTCTCTCCGTCATATTACCCAATTGAAACAATTTGAACTGGTATGTAATTTTCATCAACGCCAAGTCGTAACAGTACGATTATCGAATTCTCCACAGGTACGACATAGGCAGTGACATTTGTAGCCTTTCAAATCAGAACTACAGCTACAGCATCAAAATTTTATACCGTCTGATTATGTGTAAATGAATGACGGAGTACCAAAATATAGACACGATACAAAATAATTACTTTATCACCATATTCTTCTCTGAAATTCATTACAACAGAGATGATGATGAAGTCCCATACTCCTTTACAGAGTGTAGGGAAACGATGCTGGAGATCCGCACCGCCGTAATAGGCAAGGTTCTAGTGGAGGTGGTTTGTCATTGCCTTCCTCCGACCGTAATGTGAATGGATGATGATGATGATGAAGACGACACAACAACACCCAGTCATCTCGAGGCAGTTGAATATCCTTGACCCCGTCGGGAATCGAACCCGGGACCCCGTGCTCGGGAAGCGAGAACGCTAACGCTAGACCACGAGCAGCGGACAGTGAGAGAGAATGTAATAAAAATAGTCACACACGTTTCCTTGTAATTGTATATCTGTCACTAAAGTCAGCAGTCCTTTCAATTGTATAAGCACACTCACCCAATTATTTATATGAGTTTAACACCACTTGATATCACATTTTTATAAACCTGGGCTTACATACTGCTGGAGTACAACTTAGGTTGTAGTTCGACTAACGCAACTTAACCCTATGTGTAGTACGCTAGGGCAGTTGTACCAATAGTGGTAGTTTCAGTCGAAAGACGGAAAGGTTTCTGGTTTATATTAGTTAGGTGCCCGAGCAGTTGTGGAGAAAAGTTGGCTGGAGGGACAGTGGTCATATTTGGGGCTGCCCCCCCCCCCCCCCCCCCCGCTCTGTAATGTGTAAGGCACACTCCTTTTGGACTTCCGATGTTAGTTACGTTAAGAGACGTTTCTTAAATGAATTTACCATTATTCTTGAGCCTATGGTACGGAGTACTTCGTGTGTGCTTGAGTTGCTCAACACGTGGGATGCCTTACAAAGAAACCTCACTCTTCTGTATAGTTATTAAGGGGCTCCGGAACGCCCTATACTTGCAATGTTCAAATAACGCTTATAAATTACATCTTTCCTCACAAAGTATTTGAGGTAGGAAGTTGAACTTTTTACAGATTATTTATTGGAATATGGGCTACAACTTAACACAGGGATTTTACAAAATTTTAGTTCAGTTATTAAAGATGATTTTTTTTTCAATTGTAATGAAAATTCACAACATTTTTTGCAATTTTTTATTTATATATTCAAAAATATACAGTTTTTTGGAAAAAGGCTGTGTTAAATTATGCAGAAGGTACTGTGTAACATTTACTGAAAGTTTGAAACAAATATGTTTGTAAGATCCTTAGAAAACATGTAATTAGTATGAGAAAATAAAAGTTTTGGGAATCGAGCGACAAAGATTGGATTAACTTTTTAGTGCATTCCAGGTCCATAGGATGGATTATCTTCATCCTCTGCAAACTCCTCCTCCAGCTTCCTCTTGTTCCTCCTCCTGTTTACTCTTGCTTGTATTTCTAGACTCTTTACAGCCCTGTCTGCAGCCCGAAGGCGTTCCTTGTCTAAAGCAAGCATCGCTCGTACCATGTTAGAACCTATCTTCATTCCCATATTTCTAAATATCTTTGGCTTTCCAACATTTCTCCTTTTCTTAAAAGCCTTCAGAGGATTTCTAATAACTTTACTTCTACTCATTATTGTACTTCAACAAAACAGACTCAAGAAACAGAATTAATTACGAATATTTTCGAGATAACGGCAGAGTAAATAAACATGAAACAATCGACAATCACACCAGCGATATATATTGAACCATCACAGGTTAGCCACAACACATACTTTATCTCACATCACTAAAATGTACCTGATGAACACGGACGTTAATAATAACACCATTTGACAGCAGTTTAACAGCGCCACAGTGGGTCACGCCCATGTAGAACACATTTCAAAAAATTTAAAAATAGTTGTAGTCTTCGGAATTGAATAAATTATATATCTATTAAAAGGTAATAGTCTGCAGATTCAGAAAACGCAAAAAAGTAAAAATTGAACTTTTCGTGATTTTGAGCCTTTCCGGAGCCCCTTAAGACAAAATTACTTTCAGTGTGTAAAGTAATTTCGCGAAACGTAACTGCGAGAAGTAAAGTACTGAATTCTGTACTTTTAATGAGTTTTCCGGTCATGGAAGTAGATGGCTTTGTTCAGTTAGCATGACACATGGGTACTGGTAGGATTTAAGCCTATTCCTTATTTAACCCTCACTAAACGCTCGCACTTTCTGAGCGTGAGTGATATCCATACAGTTTCCATATTTAGAGTGATTTTTTGAGAAAAAAATGGATTTTGCTTTGTGGCAGTCACCGTTTTTCCAGTTACGTGTTGCTTGTTGCTCCAGTACAGTGTTTTGCAATTCCTCATTAATAATCGGATGGATCTCGATTTGCGGAGTAGACAGATTGCTTACATGGCCGCATCAAATTTAATCGTTTTGTCACGGTGTAATTTAACAGTTTTTCGCGGTTTGGGGTCTTGGTCAAATGAGTTCTTTCATTCACTAGTTTTCCAGCCAACACTTCAGTGTTCGTGGGATATTTGTACATGGTACTAAATTCTACCTGAATTTTATCAGAGAAAAATGGCTTTTATTTGAATGTATAGTGGCATGCTTGACCATATCTCGTTCGGAGTGCATTGAAATTCAATTCACTTTTGCTCACTGAGTAGATTTAACTGAATTGGAGACAACTTTTCGTAGTTAGCGGCCTGATCATGTTTGAATTTGAGATTTTCTCTATTGAGTAGGCAGTGGGCTTCCCAGCAGAATCACTGGAGAAAGACGATGCTTATTTCTGTTTCTTGATGTAAGAACGAGTGTATCAGTATGCAGCTGCCATCCTCATTCACATATCCCCTCGTCATCGCAGCTACTAGTATCACTAATCAGATTGGCTCATTGATTAACTTAACTGTAGGGACCATATTGAGGCTACATGTTGATAAGTGCACTTCCGCTGTCCCTAAATTGTTTGATTAATAATTCATTTGGAACAAATGTCTGAAAAAGCACGCTTGCTGTATTACAATGTCATTCTCTTCTTCATGCATTTGTGGAGGAATAAGATGAAGATTTAATTAGTGAATTTAGATAAGATATTCTGATCATGTGGTGGAATACATTAAAGATAGGAAAGCTATGTGTATCATCTTATACAACCATTGTCAGATTCAACCATAAATTGCTGAGTAAATAAATAAATTAATTAAAGAGAATTAATCAATTAAAGTAACAGTTTGATTTATCATGAGGTTGACAAGTAAATGTATTTCAGTTGGCAAGTCTTCCCAAAATTATAGTTTTTCTTATATAATGATGGCCTTTCATTTGGATGTCCTCTCAGAATATGTTATTGTATTTACAGCACGCTACTTTCAATATCTCCATGCAAGCTTCTGGCTCGTCCATATGATTGAAGAGTAGGACTGAATTACTGAGTACATGCCATGAGGCTCTAAGTCCCTCGCTCATGCAATAGCATTATATACAATGTTTAAAATAGTTGCAGACAGAAAGGAATGGTTCGGTTTCAATCGTCTCAATAGAACCAAGGCCTCTGCTTCTCCGGAACTTCCTTGAGACAACTAATTTTTCTAAACTCATCGTAGAACATGAAAACGACAACTGCATTTCACATTCCTCCTACTTCCTCAGCTTATTACTTTGTGTTTTCTTTTATGTTGATCATTGCAACAACATCAACATCCATAAGTACACTACTCCCATTGATTTTTATTATAATTATAAGGTAATCTAACTAACCGCAATCTAATCTTATTTCAGTGAATGACTGGTTGCGAGTATATCTTGTGTGAGACCCGCAAGTTTACATCTGGATAAAGCCGAAGCAGTGACTGTAGCTACTGCAACTACCAAAGAAAATATCTGTATCATCCACATTGAGCTGGTTGTATCCACGGTTTTTATTAACTGTTGTAATTTAGAGGCGGCTTCGTGGCCCGTATGGAGCCCCGTTATGAAGAGTGGGAGAAGGTAGAGGAAAGTGTTCTTTTTCCAATGGTACCATTTCAATGGACTGTTCCTGCAGCTGCAGAGATGACCAGACGTGAACATCAGGGAGTGCTGTTTTAGGGTAGGTAACACTACTGGATTATTTCGCAAACCGCTCGCTTCGTTTCCACATACCTTACACTTCATTTGGTATAATATGTTGTGGCCATGAGATTTTATTTCTTGAATATGATTTGGCGTTATATTAAGATCTAAAGATCAGAGGTACAGCATGTCCCCTGTACAAAGTACCCTAGTCCCCACCAAATAGTGAACTAAATCAGTTATAACTGTGCCCTTCCTTTTTTTTTTGCTCTACATTAATTTCATACTCTTTCTAAATTTCTTTGCGAATTAATTGTCATTGTCTTAGCAGCAATATGCCATTTAGATGACAACAGGTCATTATGGTGTTTGTTTCCCTGAGGATTCGATAACTCGATCCTCTAGCCTTTTATGAACTTGATTTGAGAGCATTCGTCATTATCCAGAGGACCTTGAAACGAATGAGGTTTTGTTCAAGGGATTCATCTGATCAGTATGATCTCGAATTGGTGAAAGTAAGTAAGTGTTCAAGTTCATAACAATAATTATGAAACGTCGTCTTATACAGACATTCTGCCCTTGGTGAATACCTCATAAACCACAGATGTCAACCATCTAACATGGAACAGCATATTATAATTAATTAAAGTGAACAATTACAACAGAAAAGCCGGCCGCGGTGGTCTAGCGGTTCTAGGCGCTCAGTCCGGAACCGCGCGACTGCTACGGTCGCAGGTTCGAATCCTGCCTCGGGCATGGATGTGTGTGATGTCCTTAGGTTAATTAGGTTTAAGTAGTTCTAGGTTCTAGGGGACTGATGACCACAGATGTTAAGTCCCATAGTGCTCAGAGCCATTTTTTGAACAACAGAAAACTCCTAACATTACAGGCAGATTTTTCACGAATAAAAAAATGTCCTTGCAATAATCAAAAAATGTATGTATCATAAAATCAATATCAACGACAAGTCGCTGATCCTTTCTCTCTCTCTCTCTCTCTCTCTCGCACACACACACACACACACACACACACACACACACACACAGAGAGAGAGAGAGAGAGAGAGAGAGAAATAACCAAAACCATAATAACAAAACCACAAGTATAACATCACACTCACCCATTTGACACCACATGTACACACACAGCAAACAAACAAATATTACACTACATATAGACACTAAAACACAAACAAAAGACGAATGACAAACAAACTGTTAAGTGTCAGTTACTGTAATTATACACAATCAGCAAACAGTGAAAAGTGGAAGTGAAGAGTTCAGATACGTATTCGGCCATCTGAAGCATTCAGACCAGTTAAATACTACTCGAGGACGACATCCGTGGACTAGTTACATGAGAAATTTTAAGTACCTCAAATGTTGATTAAACCTCATGGAATCTGTGCTACAAAAAGTTGTTTCTCATCAAAGAAACAAGATTATAACAGGAGCAATGTAATGTCGTAAGATATTTGTAACTATAGTAAATCGCAATTGGCATATACATAAGATAAACATATATTACAGGCAGCTGAAGATGATTCACAAATAATAGAGGCGAAACGCGTATGACGTAAAGAAAACTGCTTTTCCTCTAATTTTAAAGACGAAGTATAGCTCAATAAATAATTATGGAATACTACTGTCATTGCCGATTAGTAACATTTGCGGCTTGGCATCTACAAGTATGTTATCAGTACTTTAGTCACATCGAATCTCACTATTTTCTAACTATGAGGAACCTCTGGAGGAATAATTAGCAGAAGAATTCGTTTCTTTAGGACAGAATGATGCATTTTTGATCCACCTTCCGTGCTGTACACCTGCATGGGTGATTGGATGGATGAATCAGTCTGATTTAAAAGTTCTGCTGGGAATGTCAGAATCAAGAACTGTACTCATGAGCATGCCATCCTTGCAACATTTTGCTGGTTCTGGAGGTAGCGATAAATGCAGAGTCTGTCAGCGATGTTCCGCTCCTTTCAAACCTCGCTAGTTGCAAGTGAGAAAAGTACTTTCCGCCCCACCACTTGGCGAGGAGCCGGCCGCGGTGGTCTAGCGGTTCTAGGCGCTCAGTCAGGAACCGCGCGACCGCTACGGTCGCAGGTTCGAATCCTGCCTCGGGCATGGATGTGTGTGATGTCCTTAGGTTAGTTAGGTTTAAGTAGTTCTAAGTTCTAGGGGACTTATGACCACAGATGTTGAGTCCCATAGTGCTCAGAGCCATTTGAATTTGAACTTGGCGAGGACGCGCTCGCGGAAATTCACAAACAGGCAGGCTGTTTACTTCGGATCGATGTGTCTTAGCTATAGAACGGTATCTTCCTTGAACGTACTGATGTGGATTCGAGTTACGCACTGCAGTGATGTGTCATGATAAATGAGTGGATTTTTAGGTGCAAATTGTGGTCAGAAAAAGAGAAAAACGTTCTGAAAACTGGATACAAAAAAGTGCAAAAAATATTAATGAAATTACTTTATTTGGAGTTAAATAATCTACATTAACTTTCTTTCTTCGCTTTACAGGGTTCTGTAATACTGGATTACATACATGATTTCAACGTTTTTGACACTAAGACGCTGGCGCTTTGAACTCAGTGAATCCCTATATATGAGGAAACTCCTAGTGACATCTACAGAACCAATGGAGAATATTGTGTCACCAACCGAAAAGGAAGTTCAGTAAAAGTTCCAAAGGTTTCCACATCTGTATTATTCTTCAAATTTAATTCGAATTTGACTATTTCAAATCCGTCATAGATGTTCCTAACACTCAACAACACATTCCAGAGTTCCATTTTCTCTTACTTTCTTCTTCCAAACTCTGAATCATATCACGCAAATACTTATAGCCACACACTTTATAAAAGTTCCAACTCCATGTCTCTGTTGCTGACTTGATGGCTGCTGCGTCCATTGAATCTAGAGCACATATGAGGTGTTTGATTTTATCTACGGTTTGGCACAAGAAAATTGTTCATTTTATTCATGTATCCTACCTTGGGATAACAGGAAATTATGGAATATGGACCAGTGTCATTTCTTGGTACAAAACTTGACGATTAGCAGCCTTTACCAGAATCTTCATCAGAGCAGCAATGAAGTCACTTACCCTGCAGAGGTTTTCCCTGATAATTTGGAAAATACTGAGATTGGAGTACATGCCATTCAATTGTTGCAAAGCCAACATGTAGCATGCTTCATCAGTCACAACAAGCCTGACTTTTTCGTACTGTATGCCCCTGGCCACAGATTCATACATGAGTCGTTGAATGATTGCATTATCTCGAGTTTTAAACATTATTGGTTTTAGCCATTCACAAGATAATGGGAAAGCTAACGCATTCAAAATATATCCTTCCAGTCATTAGTAGTTTCATCTACAGCGCATCCCACTGCATGTCTGCTAATCAACTCTTTTACTTTCTCTAAACCTTTCTTACAAATTCGCTGTATGAACATGTTCTCTAAGTGTCCGCATCCGGCATCATTTCTCAAGAAATGATTTGAATGCAGGATCGTTTACCTTGTGGATTACAATTTCTGACTGTATTAAAGCCATGACAAAATCCGTAATAAACTCACTCAGTGACTGTTACTTTTCGGATCATGAAGCGAAGGCGTGTATCAGAGCAGTCTGCTTGGTTTTCGACTTGCGAAGTTCAATGTTCTTTAAATGTTTGTTGTTGTGGATGTGCTGGTTTATTCTTTTTCTTTGATGCTTTTCATCTATTGCAGTATTTACTTAGCACACGGAAAATAGATGAATGATATCAGTTTCTATAAAATGAAACTAGAAACTGATATCATTCATCTATTTTCTATAAAATGAAACTCCCCCCCCCCATGAACCATGGACTTTGCCGTTGGTGGGGAGGCTTGCGTACCGTAGGTGCAACCTCAACCGAGGGGTATCTGTTGAGAGGCCAGACAAAGGAGTGGTTCCTGAAGAGGAGCAACAGCCTTTTCAGTAGCTGCAAGGGCAACAGTCTGGATGATTGACTGCTCTGGCCTTGTAACACTAACCAAAATGGCCTTGCTGTGCCGGTACTGCGAACGGCTGAAAGCAAGGGGAAACTACAGCCGTAATATTTCCCGATGGCATGCAGCTTTATTGTATGGTTAAATGATGATGGCGTCCTCTTGGGTAAAATATTCCGGAGGTAAAATAGTCCCCCATTCGGATCTCCGGGCGGGGACTACTCAAGAGGATGTCGTTATCAGGAGAAAGAAAACTGGCGTTCTACGGATCGGAGCGTGGAATGTCAGATCCCTTAATCGGGCAGATAGGTTCAAAAATTTTAAAAGGGAAATGGATAGGTTAAAGTCAGATATAGTGGGAATTAGTGAAGTTCGGTGGCAGGAGGAACAAGACTTTTGGTCAGGTGACTACAGGGTTATAAACACAAAATCAAATAGGGGTAATGCAGGAGTAGGTTTAATAATGAATAGGAAAATAGGAATGCGGGTAAGCTACTACCAACAGCATAGTGAACGCATTATTGTGGCAAAGATAGGTACGAGGCCCACGCCTACTACAGTAGTACAAGTTTATATGCCAACTAGCTCTGCAGATGACGAAGACATTGAAGAAATGTATGATGAAATAAAAGAAATTATTCAGATAGTGAAGGGTGACGAAAATTTAATAGTCATGGGTGACTGGAATTCAGTAGTAGGATAAGGGAGAGAAGGAAATGTAGTAGGTGAATATGGATTGGGGCTAAGAGATGAAAGAGGAAGCCGCCTGGTAGAATTCTGGACAGAGCATAAGTTAATCATAACTAACACTTGGTTCAAGAATCATAAAAGAAGGTTGTATACGTGGAAGAACCCCGGAGATACTAAAAGGTATCAGATAGATTATATAATGGTAAGACAGAGATTCAGGAACCAGGTTTTAAATTGTAAGACATTTCCAGGAGCAGATGTGGACTCTGACCACAATCTATTGGTTATGAACTGTAGATTCAAACTGAAGAAACTGCAAAAAGGTGGGAATTTGAGGAGATGGGACCTATATAAACTGACTAAACCAGAGGTTGTACAGAGTTTCAGGGAGAGCATAAGGGAACAATTGACAGGAGTGGGGGAAATAAATACAGTAGAAGAAGAATGGGTAGCTCTGAGGGATGAAGTAGTGAAGGCAGGAGAGGATCAAGTAGGTAAAAAGACGAGGGCTAGTAGAAATCCTTTGGTAATAGAAGATGTATTGAATTTAATTGATGAAAGGAGAAAATATAAAAATGCAGTAAATGAAGAAAGCAAAAAGGAATACAAACGTCTCAAAAATGAGATCGACAGGAAGTGCAAAATTGCTAAGCAGGGATGGGTAGAGGACAAATGTAAGGATGTAGAAGCGAGTATCACTAGGGGTAAGATACATAATGCCTAAAGGAAAATTAAAGAGACCTTTGGAGATAAGAGAACCACTTGCATGAACATCAAGAGCTCAGCAGGAAACCCAGTTCTAAGCAAAGAAGGGAAAGCAGAAAGGTGGAAGGAGTATATAGAGGGTCTATACAAGGGCGATGTACTTGAGGACAATATTATGGAAATGGAAGAGGATGTAGATGAAGATGAAATGGGAGATATGATACAGCGTGAAGAGTTTGACAGAGCACTGAAAGTCCTGAGTCGAAACAAGGCCCGCGGAGTAGACAACATTCCATTAGAACTACTGATAGCCTTGGGAGAGCCAGCCCTGACTAAACTCTACCATCTGGTGAGAAAGATGTGTGAAACAGGCGAAATACCCTCAGACTTCAAGAAGAATTTAATAATTCCAATCCCAAAGAAAGCAGGTGTCGACAGATGTGAAAATTACCGAACTATCAGTTTAATAAGTCACAGCTGCAAAATACTAATGCGAATTCTTTACAGACGATTGGAAAAACTAGTAGAAGTTGACCCCGGGGACGATCAGTTCGGATTCCGTAGAAATGTTGGAACACGTGAGGCAATACTGACCCTACGACTTATCTTAGAAGCTAGATTAAGGAAGGGCAAGCCTACGTTCAAATGGCTCTGAGCACTATGGGACTCAACTGCTGTGGTCATAAGTCCCCTAGAACTTAGAACTACTTAAACCTAACTAACCTAAGGACATCACACACATCCACGCCCGAGGCAGGATTCGAACCTGCGACCGTAGCAGTCACACGGTTCCGGACTGCGCGCCTAGAACCGCGAGACCACCGCGGCCGGCCACAAGCCTACGTTTCTAGCATTTGTATACTTAGAGAAAGCTTTTGAAAATGTTGACTGGAATACTCTCTTTCAAATTCTGAAGGTGGCAGGGGTAAAATATTGTTGTTGTTGTTGTTGTCTTCAGTTCTGAGACTGGTTTGATGCAGCTCTCCATGATACTCTATCCTGTGCAAGCTTCTTCATCTCCCAGTACCTACTGCAACCTACATCCTTCTGAATCTGCTTAGTGTATTGATCTCTTGGTATCTCTCTACGATTTTTACCCTCCACGCTGCCCTCCAATGCTAAATTTGTGATCCCTTGATGCCTCAAAACATGTCCTACCAACCGATCCCTTCTTGTAGTCAAGTTGTGCCACAAACTTCTCTTCTCCCCAATCCTATTCAATACCTCCTCATTAGTTACGTGATCTACCCACCTTATCTTCAGCATTCTTCTGTACCACCACATTTCGAAAGCTTCTATTCTCTTCTTGTCCAAACTGGTTATCGTCCATGTTTCACTTCCATACATGGCTACACTCCATACAAATACTTTCAGAAACGACTTCCTGACACATCTATACTCGATGTTAACAAATTTCTCTTCTTCAGAAACGATTTCCTTGCCATTGCCAGTCTACATTTTATATCCTCTCTACTTCGACCATCATCAGTTATTTTGCTCCCCAAATAGCAAAACTCCTTTACTACTTTAAGTGTCTCATTTCCTAATCTAATCCCCTCAGCATCACCCGCTTTAATTTGACAACATTCCATTATCCTCGTTTTGCTTTTGTTGATGTTCATCTTATATCCTCCTTTCAAGACACTGTCCATTCCGTTCAACTGGTCTTCCAAGTCCTTTGCTGTCTCTGACAGAATTACAATGTCATCGGCGAACCTCAAAGTTTTTACTTCTTCTCCATGAATTTTAATACCTACTCAGAATTTTTCTTTTGTTTCCTTTACTGATTGCTCAATATACAGATTGAATAACATCGGGGAGAGGCTACAACCCTGTCTCACTCCTTTCCCAACCACTGCTTCCCTTTCATGCCCCTCGACTCTTATAACTGCCATCTGGTTTCTGTACAAATTGTAAATAGCCTTTCGCTCCCTGTATTTTACCCCTGCCACCTTCAGAATTTGAAAGAGAGTATTCCAGTTAACGTTGTCAAAAGCTTTCGCTAAGTCTACAAATGCTAGAAACGTAGGTTTGCCTTTTCTTAATCTTTCTTCTAAGATAAGTCGTAAGGATAGTATTGCCTCACGTGTTCCAACATTTCTACGGAATCCAAACTGATCTTCCCCGAGGTCGGCTTCTACCAGTTTTTCCATTCGTCAGTAAAGAATTCGCGTTAGTATTTTGCAGCTGTGACTTATTAAACTGATAGTTCGGTAATTTTCACATCTGTCAACACCTGCTTTCTTTGGGATTGGAATTATTATATTCTTCTTGAAGTCTGTGGGTATTTCGCCTGTCTCATACATCTTGCTCACCAGATGGTAGAGTTTTGTCATGACTGGCTCTCCCAAGGCCATCAGTAGCTCTAATGGAATGTTGTCTACTCCCGGGCCCTTGTTTCGACTCAGGTCTTTCAGTGCTCTGTCAAACTCTTCACGCAGTATCGTATCTCCCATTTCATCTTCATCTACATCGTCTTCCATTTCCATAATATTGTCCTCAAGTACATCGCCCTCCTTCCACCTTTCTGCCTTCCCTTCTTTGCTTAGAACTGGGTTGCCATCTGAGCTCTTGATATTCATACAAGTGGTTCTCTTCTCTCCAAAGCTCTCTTTAATTTTCCTGTAGGCAGTATCTATCTTACCCCTAGTGAGACAAGCCTCTACATCCTTACATTTGTCCTCTAGCCATCCCTGCTTAGCCATTTTGCACTTCCTGTCGATCTCATTTTTGAGACGTTTTTATTCATTTTTGCCTGCTTCATTTACTGCATTTTTATATTTTCTCCTTTCATCAATTAAATTCAATATTTCTTCTGTTACCCAAGGATTTCTATTAGCCCTCGTCTTTTTACCCACTTGATCCTCTGCTGCCTTCACTACTTCATCCCTCAGAGCTACCCATTCTTCTTCTGCTGTATTTGTTTCCCCCATTCCTGTCAATTGTTCCCTTATGCTCTCCCTGAAACTCTCTACAACCTCTGGTTCTTTCAGTTTATCCAGGTCCCATCTCCTTAAATTCCCACCTTTTTGCAGTTTCTTCAGTTTCAATCTGCAGTTCATAACCAATAGATTAAACCTACTCCTGCATTACCCCTATTTGATTTTGTATTTATAACCCTGTAATCACCTGAGCAAAAGTCTTGTTCCTCCTGCCACAGAACTTCACTAATTCCCAATATATCTAACTTTAACCAACCCATTTCCCTTTTTAAATTGTCTAACCTACCTGCCCGATTAAGCTTATATTGGAAAATGAGACACTTGAAGATGTAAAGGGTAAAATACAGGGAGCGAAAGGCTATTTACAATTTGCACAGGAACCAGATGGCAGTTATAAGAGTCGAGGGACATGAAAGGGAAGTAGTGGTTGGGAAGGGAGTGAGGCAGGTTTGTAGTCTCTCCCCGAAGTTAAACAATCTGTATATTGAGCAAGCAGTGAAGGAAACAAAAGAAAAATTTGGAGTAGGTATTAAAATCCATGGAGAAGAAACAAAAACTTTGAGGTTCGCTGATGACATTGTAATTCTGTCAGAGACAGCAAAGGACTTGGAAGAATAGTTGAACGGAATGGATGGTGTCTTGAACGGTGGATATAAAATGAACATCAACAAAAGCAAAACGAGGATAATGGAATGTAGTCGAATTAAGTCGGGTGATGCTGAGGGAATTAGATTGGAAAATGAGACACTTGAAGATGTAAAGGAGTTTTGCTATTTGGGGAGCAAAATAACTGACGATGGTCGAAGTAGAGAGGATATAAAATGTAGACTGTCAACAGCAAGGAAATCGTTTCTGAAGAAGAGAAATGTGTTAACATCGAGTATAGATGTAAGTGTCAGGAAGTCGTTTCTGAAAGTATTTGTATGGAGTGTAGCCATGTATGGAAGTGAAACATGGACGATAAATAGTTTGGACAAGAAGAGAATAGAAGCTTTTGAAATGTGGTGCTACTGAAGAATGCTGAAGATTAGATGGGTAGATCACATAACTAATGAGGAAGCATTGAATAGGATTGGGGAGAAGAGAAGTTTGTGGCACAACTTGACTAGAAGAAGGGATCGGTTGGTAGGACATGTTCTGAGGCATCAAGGGATCACCAATTTAGTATTGGAGGGCAACGTGGAGGGTAAAAATCGTAGAGGGAGACCAAGAGATGAATACACTAAGAAGATTCAGAAGGATGTAGGTTGCGGTAAGTACTGGGAGATGAAGAAGCTTGCACGGGATAGAGTAGCATGGAGAGCTGCATCAAGCCAATCTCAGGACTGAAGACCACAACAACAACAAAAAAAAAAAATGGAACTTGAATCCTTCTGAAAGTGCACACAGCTTCTCCTTCTTAATGTCTGGCATGATTATATTAGGAATAATCCATTCCTGTTAAACACTAACAAGGCCAATAACACAGTACACAGTTTATAGAAGGAACCGTTAAATTGATCACAGGACTATCTGAATTTTGTTTTCAACTGTTGCAACATCACTGTTAACATTTTATTTGGTTTCACAGTCAGGCAGCAGCCGCCGGCCGAGAAACGGCAGTAAAAGCGAAGAACTGAATTTGGTTATGGTTTTAGGTCACAAAACTGCTACGGTCATAAGCGAGTAACTGATTTTTGTGACATTGTATGAGTTCCTAACACGGAGTGAAATATATAGTTTCGTCTGCGCGCTTTGGTAGTTTAGTTTTTTAATTTCTGTCTGTTAATTTAATATCTAATAGACACAGTTCTCATGTTTATGTCGGGAAGTCACCGATTTTGTAACATTTTGCAACTTATTTACCAGGAGCGAATACTTTAGTCTCTTCTGCTTGCCCTAGTAGTTTAGTTTTTGAATCTCTACATGTTAACCTAATCTACCAGACACAGTCCTTGCGTTTTAGCAAGTATCTACAGTAGAGTTCTACAGCCCTCTGTTTGTTTGTGTAGTACAGTTTTCCACCGCTGTAGTGTGGTTAGGGACTGTGTTTGCTGTGTGTGGATGAGATCTGAGTTGGTGACACTTTGCTCACAGCTCCAGTCTGTGATGGCTTTGGTTACACGGTTGGAGGCTACAGTGAATGGACATTTCTGCTGTGGACCAGCTGTGAGGATTCAACTGACGCCCAGCACGACAAAATCCACTGATCGGTCCACACAGTGGCCAGTCCAGTTACTGCTCTCACTGAGGTTTACCACTTACTTATGGTCGAGTGAGAGGTCGCCTTGGAGCGTGACAGGCTGCGAAAGATGCACGTAAGGTCTCCCTGATTAGTCTGACAAACAGGTTTCACATGCTATTTGTGGCCGACAATGTCCCTCACACAGATACAGTTGCTTGTTCTGTTCCAGGGGAAACCTCTCAGTCTGCAAGATCCAGGCAGTTACAGAGGGTGGGATTATCGGTAGTTGGGAGCTCCGGTGTTAGACACCTTATCGAGCCCCTTACGGACATGGCTGCCAAAGAGGGTACGAAAGCCAGTGTGCTTTCTATGTGCATAACAGGTGGAGACATTCCAAACGTGCAAAGGGTCCTTCCGGATGCCAGGATAAGCACAGGGTGCCGCCAACTGCAGCTGGTGGCTCACTTCAGCACCAATGACGAATGTCACTTTGGATCGGAAGATATTCTCTCTGGTTTCGAGCAGCTGTCAGAATTAGTAAAATCTTACAGTCTTGCCTGCAAGATGAAATCAGAGCTCACCATTTGCAGCACAGTTGACAAGACTGCTTGCAGAGGCAAATGGTACAGAGGCAAATGGAAGGTCTGAATCAGAGCCTCAGATATTTCTGCAACTATGTAGGCTGCAGATTCCTTGATTTGCACCACGGGGTGGTGAGGTGTTTCGGATTCAGCTAAATGGTTTGGGAGTTCATTATACTCAGGACGCAGGAGACTGCTGCACGGGAAGCACGGGCTGTGTGACGTGGACTGAACGGTTTTTTAGGTTAGATGGCCTCATGGGAACGCAAAAAGGTCTTCAGTCTCAAAGGGCGCCGGTGGAACATAGGAAGGAGATAGATCTAGGAACTGTCGGTATAGCAGTTATAGATTGTGATAGCTGTGTTGGGAAAGTACCAGAGCTCTAGACGCTAATAGAAAGCACTGATACTCAAATCGTTATAGGCACTGAAAGCTGGCTATAGCCAGAGATAAGTTCTGCAGAAGCTTTCTTGAAGTCCCCAACCGTGTTCGAAAAGGATAGGCTAAATAGAGTCGATAGTGGCTTGTTTCTCGCTGTTAGAAGCAGATGGCCCCTGTGAGTTAGTACGAGTAGTCATTCTTGGCAACCAGAATAAAATAATAATTGGATCCTTTTATCGACCTCCCTACTCAGATTATACAATTGTTGAAAGATTCAAAGAATATTTGAGTCTAATTTCAAACATGTACCCAACTCATTCAGTTATCAACAATGATGATAGAAGTTGAAGAAATGAATTAAAATTTGTATCATGGCTGGGATTTGAACCCTGATCCTCTGCTTACCACGTAGATGTGTTAGTCACTACACTACCGTAGCGGTAGTGGCAACACAGTTGCTACGACTACCCTAGTCCAATGCCCTCCCTAATATAAACTTTAATTCACACCTTCAGCCTGCTTTCCTCTTCTTAAATTGTCGGTATTACCGAGGCCCTCCGGTGTTGGAATAGCACCCCAGCTTTGTATGTAATGACGAAATTCTGTCTCTTCCTTAGGTATAGGTGATCTATAGATCTTACATAATTCAACTGTCCTTGAGATATATGAGTCTCAACTTTATATGGTTCTGTCATTATTGTAGATAAAGTTGAGACTCATATGTCTCAAGGAAAATTTAAGAGCTTGCAATTATAGTTGGTGGTAACTTCAATTTACCCTCGATATGTTAGCAGTACATGCTTAAATTCGGAGGTATGCATCAAAAAACATCTGAAATTGTGCTAACTGCATTCTCTGATAATTATTTCGAGCACTTAGTTCATGAACCCGCTCGAATAGTAAACGGTTGTGAAAACACACTTGACCTCTTAGCAACAAATAATTCTGAGCTTATAACGAGCATCGAAACGGTTCAAATGGTTCAAATGGCTCTGAGCACTATGGAACTTAACTTCTAAGGTCATCAGTCCCCTAGAACTTAGAACTACTTAAACCTAACTAACCTAAGGACATCACACACATCCATGCCCGAGGCAGGATTCGAACCTGCGACCGTAGCGATCACGCGGTTCCAGACTGTAGCGCCTAGAACCGCATGGCCACCCCGGCCGGCATCGAAACGGATACAGGTATTAGTGAAGACAGGGCTGTCACAATAATACCAAGTATCCTAATTCCCAAATACACCGAAAATAAACAAAAATTATATCTGTTAAGGAAAGCAGATAAAAATTCGCTTGACGCCTTCCTGAGGGAGAATCTCCACTCCTTCCAAATTAACAATTTAAGTGTAGACCAGATTTGTCTTTAATTCAAATAAATAGTACCGACAGCATTTGAGAGATGTATACCAAATAAATTAACTAACGACACAGTTGATCCGCGATAGCACAAAAAGCGTTAGAATACTGTTGCAGAGACAACTACAACAGCATGCCAAATATAAACGAATGCAAAATCTCCAAGACAGTCGATCTTTCACAGAAGCTCAAAATTTAGCGTGGACTTCAGTGCGAGATGCTATCGATAACATTGCTGCTAACGCAGAGTTACTAACCATACCCTTCCGAAAATCCTTCTCCAAAGAAGACGAAGCAAATATTCCAGAGTTTGAATCAAGAACAGCTGCCAACATGTGTAACTTACAGGTAAATAACCTCGGAGTTGTGAGGCAACTTAAATCACTTAATGAAAAAGAAAGTCTTTCGGCTCATATTGTATACCATTTAAGTTCCTTTCAGAGTACGCTGATGCAATAACTCCGTAATGTACAATCATATACAATCGCTCACTCGACACAACATCCTTACCTAAACACAGGAAAGTTGCACAGGTCACACCAATATACAAGAAAGGCAGTACGAGTAATCCACTAAATTAAAGGACCCTGTCATTAACGTCGATGTGTAGCAGGATTTGGGAACAAATATTGTGTTCGAACATTATGAAATACCTTGAAGAGAACAATCTTTTGACACATAGTTAACACGGATTTACGAAACATCGTTCTTGTGAAACACAGCTAGCTCTTTACTCACATAAAGTGTTAAGTGCTATCGACAAAGGATTTAAAATTGATTCCGTATTTCCAGGTTTCCAGAAGTATTTTGACACCGTACCTCACAAGCAGCTTCTAACCAAATTGCGTGCATGTGGAATATCGACCTAGTTATGCGACTGGATTCGTGATTACCTGTCAGAGAGGTCACAGTTCGCAGTAGCTGACGGAAAGTCATCGAGTAAAGCAAAAGTGATTACCTGTATAAACGATTTACGAGACAATCTGAGCAGCCCTGTTAGGTTGATTGCAGATGATGGTGTCGTTTATCTTCTAGTAGAGCCATCAGACGATCAAAATCAATTGCAAAAAAATTTAGATAAAATACGTGTACTGTGCGAAAATTGCCAATTGATCAGAAATTAAAGTCATTCACATGAGTACTGAAAGGGATCCGTTAAACACCGGTTACATGATAAATCAATCCACTCCAAAGGGAGTAAATCCAATTAAATGCGTAAGAATTACCACTAAGAACAACTTAAATAGGAAAGAGTACATTAAAAATGTTGTGGGAAGGTGAACTAAAGACTGCGCTTTACTGTCAAAACACTCAGAAGATGCATCAGTTCTACTTAAGAGACTGCCTACACTACCCTCGACCGTCCTCGTTTGGAGTACTGCTGCGCAGTATCGGATCCTTAGCAGGTAGGATTAATGGAGTACATCGAAAAAGTTCAAAGGAGGACAGTTTGTATTACTGAGAAACAGGGGAGAGAGGGCGACGAAAATGTTACGGGATTTGGGGTGGGCATCATTAAAACAAAGACTATCTCGTTGCGGCGGGATCATCTCATGAAATTTCAGTCATCAACTTTCTCCACCGAATGGAAAATATCTTGTTGACGCCGACCTACATTGTGAGAAAATCATCGTAATAAAATAAGGGAAATCGGAGCTCTCACGGAAAATTAAAGGGGTTCGTTCTTTCTGTGCCTTGTTTGAGAGTGGAATAATAGAGAATTTGTGTGAAGGTGCTACGATTAACCCGGTTCGTTCTTTCTGTGCCTTGTTCGAGAGTGGAATAATAGAGAATTTGTGTGAAGGTGCTACGATTAACCCTCTGCCAGGTATTTAAGTATGGTTTTCGGAATGGCCACGTAGATGTAAAGGTTGAGCAGTGCTACTGAGTTTTACTAATTTTGCTCACTGTTGCTGAAGTTGGCCATTTCTGCTGTGATTCGCAGTTGTTGCTGGAGCTATAAATAATTACTGGGGCTTTCCTTAAATTGTGTTTCAATATTTACTCGCCATTGCTGGCTTCTTATTAAACAAAATCTTAAAATCCTGTTCAAGAAGAGGAAAAATTTCTGTCTAACCTATTAAAAACGTAGATGAAAATGGGGGAAATGTTCTTAAGCATGAAGCAGAAGGTAAAATGTGCTAAGTTAGTAACCTCACAAAAGGTGCAAAAAGGTACAACAAAATATGCATATTTCGCTTAATTTCATGTCCCCAAACGCATACATTATCTGAAAATAGCTGTATTTTTGGTGCTGCACCCTAAAATCCTTTCTGTAGTCATCATGTAGCAGCTTAGGAGCGGTTTTCGTTCAGAACTAAAATTCAATAACTTTTTGCTGTCACATTTTTCAGTTTTATTTAATACATTTTCACGTACAAACAAGTGAGTCCACAAACTCACGAGGCAACTGCCGAGTGCTGCTGCCAACTCCAACTATACCGCAAAATAGCAACACCAGAAGCACAGGGAACAATAGAAACAACTCTGCGACTGCAGCACACACAAATACAGAAGCAACTACGCAGAGTCCAAACAAGTCCTCGGCTGGCTTCCCACTGGCCATTTCACACAACTCTGGAGACCTTAGTCTCCTAAACAAAGAATTCCGTAACAAACACAAGCTCACAACATTTTACTCTAAACTCACCGGGCACCACGCCACACTGTACGTGGATCACAAATCCGACTACACGAATCTGCTGGACTTTCTGAAAGAAAGGAAGGAAGGTAGAATACTTCACTAACAGGATAGTCTTGGAAAAAGACCCAGTGTGATCAAGGGGGTGGGCTCTCGATCTCCGATCGAGACAGTATACTAGGAACTCACCGCCCTTGAATGGGAGTGCATTTGTGTAAATCGAATGACTGAGTTCGGCACCGTGAGACCATTACACGACTACATGGTGTAGCTGGCTGACACGTCCAAGTCCCGCGACCTGCTGAACTTAAAATTATTTCTTCACATGGTCGTCAATGTAGAGATTTACAACACGTCGTGCACCCCTCAACAATGCTACAACTGCCAGCACTTTGCGCACGCAGGTATTCGATGCGGTCTCGCTTCCTGCTGCCGCAAATGCCCTGGTGGCCATACGACAGAATAGTGTAAAATCCCCAACACAGCACCACGCACATGCGCCAACTGTGGTGCGGCCCATCCGGTTAGCTACATCGGATGTATTGTATACAAAGAAGCTCTGAAGCGTAAAACAGCCAAATACACAAAAATTGCCGCCATCACAACTCTGAAACCGCCCCCGTGCCCAGTAAGGAGAGGAGTATCCTTTGCTGGAGTGGCAGCTCCAGCAGTGCGGAGCGGTCAGAAGAACCTCGCAGCTCCGCACATGCACAACAAACATCCCCAGCAACAGACATACAACCAAGACATACTACACCCAACACCACACCCGCACCAGATACACCACAAAAAACAAATAACAACACCACCCTACCCCTGATATCGCCGACTGCAGCTCAACGCAGATCACAGAAGACGCACCTACACAGGGACTGCCCCAACGCCAGAGAAGGAGAAACAACCGGAACAGGAGAAGCACGACCACACCACAACAAACACACAGACAACAGTACACCAATGCGCACGTACACAATTCGGACTCCAACACAACGACCCACACAACACGCCCACTCACCACAGAGACCACTCAGGCGCCCACAACTATCACTCAAACAGCTGATACACAAGCCAGCCTAGCCAGAAGCCAACACAAGTACCAGCGGCCGCCAACACAACCAACCACCCACAGGACGACACTCCCAACATGACCTCAACACTCCGAAGAATAATGGAGACATTATTCCCCGCACTCACGACCACCGAAGTAGTCATTAAGATTATTGGGTGTGTCTCACAACTCTTCAGGTATTTCATGTCAGGCTCGCTCAACTGGACTAGCATACAAACCATTATCGCCACGAATACATCGATAACACGCCACAGCAGATCCGAATTGCAGACGCCAACACAAACTCACAGATTTGGTATGCCACCTGGATCGCAAACAAAAGAGCCGAAAATGGCTGCGTTCGTGGAGCGAAAGGGTATTCGAATCGCCCTAGAGAACGAAACACTGCTTGTGCCTCACAAACAGCTAAACATCCCAGGCTATTGAGTTCATCGTAGCGACCGAGCGGACGGCAGGAAGGAAGGAAGGCGGCAGAGCAGTCATCTTTCACAAAGACATAGAACACACGAACATCGACCTCCCTGCGCTTGAGAGACTAGAGGCCACGGCCGTCAGGGTCAAGTTCAAAGGAGGCAACACCGCACTGGTATCGCTGTACAGTCCTTCTAGAAACATAGTAACACGCAGTATCAGTACAGTTCTCAACATAGCACCGCAAGTAATCGCCGCTGGAGGTCTAAATGCAAAACAAACCGACTGGAACTCACGAATATGTACCTCCATCGGGAAGAAACTACACGAACATGCACTAGGCCGAAACTACAGTATACTAAGGCCGGACGTCCCCACGTTCGTGCCTACACAGGCCCAACACAGGCCAGACCTGCTAGACATAGAACACATCATGGGCATCACATGCACATTCAACCTTTTGGTTGAAAACGATCTGGACTCAGACCACATGCCTGTAGTACTACACATGGAACAAACACTGCAGGACACAGAACCACGCAGGATACTGAACTACAAGCGCGCAAATTGGACCCTGTTCAAGGAAACGCTTGATAGTCGTATCCTGGACACGCTCGAAATTAGCAACACGCAAAAAACTGATGAGGCGGTGGAGGCTCTTACTACTGCCATCCAAGACGCAATGACTGAGCCACTCCACGTACAACACCAAAACAACACTCGACGACCCTGCCCAGGAAACCCTCGGTGTTATCTGAATGAGGAACCACCTCAGGAGATACTGGCAGCGCACCAGGCGCCTGTGAACAGACTCCAGTGTATAATACGGACAAAATACAAACATTTCGAAACGAACAATGTGGGCAGAAAGTCGCAGGACTAGACACCACAGGTCTTGGCGTGTGTAAGTTAGCCACACACTTCACCAGGGAGTAAAGTTTACATTCCCACTCTACAAGGACCAGACGGCCCAGCTTACTCCGCGACGGAGAAGGCAGAGCTTATGGCCACAACACTTGCATCATCTTTCATGCCGAATCTGGCTCCTTCAGATTCAGTATTCACATTTGAAACGGACCAGGAGGTTACACGACTAGTAGCCCAGCCCTCGCGCGACGAAATCAGACGCACTAGTATAAACGAAATTACTTGGGCTATCAAGCACACCAATGCTAGGAAATCCCCTGGGCCTGATAGCATCCAAAACCGTGCCCTGCAAGAGTTCACGGATAGAGCCGCAGAATACCTTGCGCACATAACGAATGCCACTGTAAAACACCATAACTTCCCTACCACAAAATTACCGAGCCATCAGTGTGCTGCGCTCGCTCAGCAAGATTGTTGAGAAGGTAATACTGAAACGCATCACTAGGTACTTCATCACTAATTACACCCTAAGACCGGAGTAATTCGGCTTTAGGAATCACCATTCAACTACACAACATGAACAAAGCACAGAGGCCGTGTTCCTGGACATCGAGAAAGCTTTCGACAGCCTCTGGCACAACGGCCTTATACTCAAACTAGGCGAAGCTAGTTTCCCGGACGGACTCGTACGCCTCATACACTCATATCCGACGAACAGATGTTTTAACACTGTCGTGCAGGGCAAACAATCGACACAACACGGTATCCAAGCTGTAGTACAGCAGGAAAGCATCCTTGGGCCCATCTCGTTCCACATGTGCATTAATAACTTTCCAGCAGCACAGAAAAACAACGTTAGCCATCTACGTGGATTGCACAACCATCCTCGCGCAAGACTGGAAACCGTCGAAAATCAATTCACGAATACAGACGGCACTCAGAACTGTCAAGCCTTGTTGGAACGATGGCGTATTAAAGTAAACGTCGACAAGTGCGAAGCAGTTCTGTTCACACGCAGACCGAAACTACTGCGCAAACATCAACACTGTAGACAGGTAACACTCCATACTCCCCCTATACATTTCCGAGAGAAAGTCAGATATCTCGGTGTCCGGCTGGACCGGAAACTTACGTGGGGGGACCACATCGAATACGTTTCCAACAGAGCCGCGAGAGGCTCAAATAAACCTACCCAATGCTCAACAGGAAAAGTACATTAAATAGGAGGGTGTCGAGGACCACATACATGACACTGATTTGACCACTGATGAGGTACGCAGCTCCCGTCTGGGGATACGTAGCTCCTACATGCCTGTGCCGTCTGCAGATCATACAGAACAAAGTGCTACTCATCATTAGCAACGCACCACGCTACACACACACCGTGGATCTTCACAATGAATACCGCCTTGAAACCCTCAAGGAAGTATTCAAAAAACACGCCACACGACTGTACAGTTACTCGAGACATGCGAACTATCCTTTGATCCTTACTTTGGGAAACTCTGATCACAACCATAGGTGGAAGCATAAGCAACCAAAGACACTAATAACTGGAGCATAACCACCTATGGCAAGCTAACATACACCCACAAGCGACAAACGTCGGCAAGCCCCTGCATATCAGTAACGTTGACTGGATATGCCAGCTGCTATTAAAGTCGACCAACAGGCTACGGCAGGGAAACCGACAAGCTCGCACACTGACGCACAAATAAATCGCCAACATCACCCTACACTGTGCATCTGATATATGACCTATCGGACACAAACGATGACGAACCTGTTACAGGTATGCTGACGCTGACCGAGAAATCAACATCGGCACCCAGCGGCAGCCGCCGAGTAACAGCACCGCACAGTATCATGATACTCACTATTAAACAAAGACTACCCTTGCATGACCTGTCGCAGGCAGAAAGAAAACCGCTACTGCTCTTACAACCCGACCCAACTATCGCAGAGGTATCTTCCCTTGACTCTTGCTTGGCGCTTTCTCCCCCCCCCCCCTCCCCCCTACCCGTCAAACCGATACCCTTCGATCAACTTTCGACCAAATCTATATCCAGATGAGCCGTATTAATGGTTAAACGTAACCAGACGTATACAAACTTTGCAGTAACCGCATCCTACGAGACCTCACTCTAGTGAAAACTAACCCTTATGAACAAATGGTTGTAGACCTTTTGTGTTGGCAATCATACCTCTTTCTTTAGAATACGTTCTGGTGCGGTAGCCTTGGTCTGTGAGAATAGGCACCAAAGTATGACTACAGATCAAAGAGCTTAGTGCTTCGTGTAGTGATTCATTCCTAAATAAATACGTGGTTTTTGATGAGACTTCTAGTGTCTCTTTCTTCCGAAAATTGCCTGATCTTAATGTGTTCATTCCTGCTTTGGTCTTACTACTTTGTCGGCAGCCATGGCCCGTGACGATTTAGTCGATCGAAGCTCCACCTGAGTTGTTTAAATGAAAATATCATTGCGTTTTTATACTTAGCACCTGTCTCTGGTAATAATTTATCCTGAGTAAAGGGATTTCCATTTAGTGGTGAACAAAAATTTATAGGCAGAACCTGCCGCGTGTCCTTTATATTAAAGTCTGTGGGCAGTGCTACGCTTCACATTGTCGTCCATAAAGTTACAAAAATTGTTCAAATGGCTCTGAGCACTATGGGACTTAACTGCTCAGGTCATCAGTCCCTTAGAACTTAGAACTACTTAAACCTAACTAACCTAAGGACATCACACACATCCATGCCCGAGGCAGGATTCGAACCTGCGATCGTAGCGGTCGCGCGGTTACAGACTGTAGCGACTAGAACCGCTCGGCCACCCTGGCCGGCCATAAAGTTACAGATTGAACGAGCTACGATGTGTGTGTAATGCTTTTCTCCTCATCTTGTATTTATAGAAGTTAAGACGTTTTATCAGTTGTTATCGAACCAGTAACAGGCTATTGGTTGCCTTACTTTTGTCTCAGTGCGTCTGGTTACAACATCTGAACACCCTTATTCCTTATAGACCTGCCACGGAATCCTGGCTTGGTAATTTTAGAAAGTTTTGTGTGTTTTCATCCTGTACCAGCCTTGCCACCCACTGCATACATTAAGCAAATTACATCCTTATTAGTACCTCCAGATTCATAAACTTTTATTACTGTTTTATGGGAAACATAGATAATACTTTGTCACTATTCTTATTAACTGTGTTCCATTTGCCGAAGTCGTTCTTATTTGGCTTTTTGTAAAGTGTGATGGCACCTGTATGTCTTAAGAACCAATAAATGGCCATCTCTTTTATCGTTCCAAACTTCATCCCTGTTCATAACTTAATATGTTCCAACGACGTACCGAGTATTTAGAAAAGGAAATGAAATGAATTACTGCATTTATTATTAGGTTACACCATATGCTATCATGTACGATTAACCTCGTGTGCTACGAGAAGTTATCCGTTACAGTTATAATTCATGCTGATGGCATTAATGACCAATATAATTGAAACGGATGCAGATCGTTAATAAACCCACACTTCTTCACATAGGCAGTGTGATGTTAATGTATATGGTAGCTGAAATATCCCCAGTTATCTGGTATTATATGCTGGACTCCTCTTTGTATAGTAACGAAGCAGAACTCTTTTATTAAATACCTCCCTCGCCTTTTAACTAGATCTTCAGTAGCGCTTATAAGTAACATCATTTTTCCTTTGCGAGGATGAGAATCCACTGATACAAATGTACGTCAGGAAGAAAGTTGTGCTTAAATCTTGGAACAAGGAACTGATGTTCGTGAATGAATCTATCGTAATAGTTGTTTCGTGATATGATAGGCACTGATAGGGTACAATCAGCTCATCTATTACGGATTGCGATATCTGTTGGCGAAACATAGATATAACAAATAGCCGGACTGCGTAAGTGACTCAAACATGGCTGATAATGACACACCTGTTTCTCACATGTTACACTAAGACGTCGGTTTACACATCGGAAAACATCAAAAGCAGTCTAAATATCTGTCATGTGGATTTAAAGAAGAAGCAAAAAAAAAAAAAAAGAAAGGATAGTATTGTAAATAAACACCCAAACTAATTACGCAAAATAAAAATTTGGTTCCGTTCCTTTTCCGAGGAGAATGGAACCGAATAACACTGTGTAAACGAACCTAGTGATTCGTTCTGTCCCGACCAGATAAATTTTCACTCGTGCTGACCTGTAAGGGGCACAGGGCGTGGGGCCGCACGCATGGAAATGCGTGTACGCAAAGCGACGACCTTTAAAATGAGATCTCGCCGCGGGAGCCAGTTTGGAAACACCGACCGGCAACGGCAGCGGCGGCCGCGGGCAACGCGATACGTTTAGCAGGGGAGCACAACGGCAGCGGCGCAGCGCCATCAAACGCAATTTAAATCATTTTAAGGGAAATTAGATCGGCGCGGGGCGGACGGCGTTAAGCCCGGGACGATAGTTTCCACGCGCGGGAACGGGCCACTCCCGACGTGCATCCATGTGTGTGTTACTGTGTGTGTGTCTGTGTGGCTCAAATGGCTCTGAGCACTATGGGACTCAACTGCTGTGGTTATCAGTCCCCTAGAACTTAGAACTACTTAAACCTAACTAACCTAAGGACATCACACACATCCATGCCCGAGGCAGGATTCGAACCTGCGACCGTAGCAGTCGCACGGGTCCGGACTGCGCGCCTAGAACCGCGAGACCACCGCGGCCGGCTCTGTCTGTGTCTGTGTGTGTGTGTGTGTGTGTGTGTGTGTGTGTGTGTGAGTGAGAGAGAGAGAGAGAGAGTGTGTGTGTGTGTGTGTGTGTGTGTGTGTGGCCCGAGCGCAAGAGGACGGTAGCGGCTGTGTTGTGGAACAAAAAGAGATACACAGCGCACGTGGAGCTGTGACGGAGGATTTGGCGCTGGCAAATGTAGCAGTGAAGAAATGACAACGGCCTGTTGCAATCTCAGCGGCTTATTTCAGCACACATCGATTAAAGCCTCACTGCTTTCTCAAATTGATGATGGCAACATCAGACACTGATGGGAAAAAAAAAAAAAAAAAAAAAAAACATCGCAACACCAGAGAGGATTCAAATGGTTCAAATGGCTCTGAGCACTATGGGACTTAACATTTATGGTCATCAGTCCCCTATAACTTAGAACTACTTAAACCTAACTAACCTAAGGACATCACACACATCCATGCCCGAGGCAGGATTCGAACCGGCGACCGTAGCAGTCGCGCGGCTCCGGACTGAGCGCCTAGAACCGCTAGACCACCACGGCCGGCACCAGATAGGAATCGTGCGACTTAAACGAAAGTTAGTAGGAGTGGTTCTACATCTGAAAGATGATATCTATCCAGATTTCGCGCCAGCCGCCTAAGAGTGGCCGTAGTAGCGCCAGTATGAGGATGCAAATCGGATTTGCTTCAAATGAACGCTGTAACGAGCTGTCACAAATCGGTTACTACAAGGACATATCCGAGCCGGACGCCCTATAATTCGAATTCTATTGAGTGTTAGTTCAGTTACCTTTGAGAATGGGCCTGGTGAGTCAATGTTAGTCAAGAATGCCTTCAAGGCGACAAAGACGCCGTTACCAGCATCTCACTGAGCTTGAATGAACTCTTGTAATAGGGCTACGAGAAGCTGGATGTTCCTTCTGTGATATTACAGAAAGTCTTGAAGGAATGTAGCTGCTGTACATCACTGCTGGCAGCAGGTGGTCCCGAGAATGTAGAGTCGCAAAATGACTGGGCTCTGGACAGCTGCTACGTGGAACTGTGAGGAGGGGGGGGGGGAGGGGAGGGAGGCCGTTGTGGCTCTGAGCACTATGGGACTCAACTGCTGTGGTCATAAGTCCCCTAGAACTTAGAACTACTTAAACCTAACTAACCTAAGGAACGCACACAACACCCAGCCATCACGAGGCAGAGAAAATCCCTGACCCCGCCGGGAATCGAACCCGGGAACCCGGGCGTGGGAAGCGAGAACGCTACCGCACGACCACGAGATGCGGGCGGAGGCCGTTGTGTTCGGCTTATGTCTCTGTAGCATCGTACAGTCTCTCCAGCGGCAATTTGAGTAGCAGTTGTTGACACCACAGAGACAGAACGAGCTGTCACAAATCGGTTACTACAAGGACATATCCAAGCCGGACGCCCTATATTTCGAATTCTATTGACCCCAAACTACCGTTGTCTGCGACTTCGTTGGTCTCAAACGAGAGTTGGCTCTGAGCACTATGGGACTCAACATCTTAGGTCATAAGTCCCCTAGAACTTAGAACTACTTAAACCTAACTAACCTAAGGACATCACACACACCCATGCCCGAGGCAGGATTCGAACCTGCGACCGTAGCAGTCCCGCGGTTCCGGACTGCAGCGCCAGAACCGGTAGACCACCGCTCAAACGAGAGTTCATTGGAGGACATGGTGGAGGTCTGTTGTGATTTCTGACAGAAGCTGGTTCTTTCTCGGTGCTAGTGATGGTCGTGTGTTGGTTAGAAGGAAACCAATTAAGGACCTGCAACTAACCTGTCCTTAAGGCTGCTTGCTAGACACACTGGAGCTACGCCTGGGGTTATGATCTGGGGTGAGATTTCGTGTGACAGAAGGAGCACTCTCGTAGCAATCCCACACACTCTGAATGCAAATTTGGATGTCAATCCGGTCATTCGACCTGTTGTACTGCCACTCATGTATAGCATTCCATTCCTAGGGCGGTTTTCCAACAGGATAACGCTCACCCACTTACCGCAGCTGTAGCCCAACATGCTCTACAGAGTGCCGACGTGTTGCCTTCACCTGTTCGATCACCAGATCTGTCTCCAGTACAGCACATATGCGACACCATCGGACGACAACGCCAGCGTCATCCACAAACACCATTAACCGTCCATGTAGTGGCCGATCAAGTGCAACAGGCATGAAACTCCATCCGACAAACTGATGGTTCAAATGGCTCTAAGCACTATGGGACTTAACAGCTGAGGTCATCAGTCCCCTAAACTTAGAACTACTTAAACCTAACGACATCACACACATCCATGCCCGAGGCAGGATTCGAACCTGCGACCGTAACAGCAGCGCGGTTCCGGACTGAAGAGCCTAGAACCGCTCGGCAACCCCGGCTGGCCTACAAACTGACATCCGGATCTGTACAACACAATACACGCACGTTTTCTTGCATTCAACATTCTGGCGGCTACACCGGTTATTGATGTACCAGCATTTCA
Source organism: Schistocerca nitens (assembly GCF_023898315.1). Classification (NCBI taxonomy): domain Eukaryota; kingdom Metazoa; phylum Arthropoda; class Insecta; order Orthoptera; family Acrididae; genus Schistocerca; species Schistocerca nitens. The sequence goes on from NC_064614.1 coordinate 815,735,826, forward strand.
CTTTTGCAATGGTTTATCTCGTGCTTACAGTAACCTGGGCTCTTGCAATGTTAATCACTTAAATATGTTACCTAGATAAATGTATTCCCTAAATTTAATCACTCTACATTGATTATTTTTTGGTGTTGTGATTTTTTTTTTCGTCAGTGTATTTGATACATCATCTAAAGCCATCTGTTAGGAAAGCCTTTCATACTGTGTGTTGGTACGTGAGTTACGGATCACCCGCATGGCTCAAAGACTGTCTATTCAGTTATCCGTTGAGCTAGAGCGTCACATATTTGGTTGCATTGTAAAGCATACATACAAGTTATACTTTGAGACACGGGCTCTGCCATCCAACCAGGTGGCTATACAGCTAGATCCCATTCCAATAGGGCCATGCTGTGAACGCTCTTTCTCTGTTTCTTTCCGTGTTCGCCGCCTGCAGCGGCTAACGTAATTCTGCTTGTCAAATTAAGGCTTTACTGTCTTCTAAATTGTTGACATGGACATTTCTGAGTAATAGTATTCAAAAATGGCTCTAACCACTATGGGACTTAACACCTGAGGCCGGCCAGAGTGACTGAGCGGTTCTAAGCGCTACAGTCTGGAACCGCGCGACCACTACGGCCGCAGGTTCGAATCCTGCCTCGGGCATGGGTGTGTGTGATGTCCTTCGGTTGGTTAGGTTTAAGTAGCTCTAAGTTCTAGGGGACTGATGACCACAGCAGTTAAGTCTCATAGTGCTCAGAACCATTTGAACCATTTTGGAACATCTGAGGTCATCGGTCCCCTAGACTTAAAACTACTTAAACATAACTAACCTAAGGACATCACACACATCCATACCTGAAGCAGGATTCGAACCTGTGACCGTAGCAGCTGCGCGATTCCGGATTGAAGCGCCTAGAACCGCTCGGCCACAGGAGCCGGCAGCAATAGTATTCACCATTCATAGTGAGAGCGACTCTTGTCAGCGTTGCATTGGCGTAATTCTACGTTATATGATATTTTATGCCTTGCAGATGGGTTTTCATTGTAAACGAGGTTACCTCTAGTATGCCGCTTTCTTTATTATACTGCGAATTATCATCTACTATTGCATGACTCGTCTGCAGGTACTGATCGGTTCCGATTTTCTTTTTATACTAGTAGTATTACGAAATTTTGAAGGCGTATGTAGTAAATTCCGAGTTACTGAGAACACGTGGTGCTCTATTAACATACGGTCCGTTGGAGGACATAAGTATCTACTGTTCTTGATGCTTCAGGCTCATTTATTCAACAATAATTAGATTTAATCTCGTATATTCGTACATTCTTAATTAGTTTCCATCTGATATATTTCAATTTTATGACTCTCATATTCAATCTATAAAGTGACAGTAAAACAAAGCCGAGATAGGTGAAAAAAAAGAAAGCTAAGCTTCAGAAGCAATCCATGTAACTGTTAATACTTTAATCCCACTGTCAGACAAAACGGCCGATGTCTTCCTACAAAAATGTTTGCAGTTGCGTACGGAACAATGATTGTACGAAGCTGAGTACCTCTTCGTCCGAACAAAATAGACAGCCACGAATGTCATTCTTAAGGACTGCAAAAATGTGGGAATAGCGCGGGGGACAGTTTGGGACTGTATGGAGGATATCTAGGGGCTTCACAGCGAAAATTCTGCAGCATACTTGAAACAACGTTGACTACATGTGGACGGGCCTGGGTAAAATCATCGTTCCGTAGGCAACAGCATACATTTTTCGACGAAGGCGTCGACCGTCTTGCCTCACTGTGGGATAAATATATTAACCGACTTGGGGATTACTTTTAACATAATAAAAAGTTTACTTACTCTTTCCACCTGCCTCTTTTTCAGTCTACTCGTACTTTCCTTTATATATGTAGTCATTCATCTTTTATTGACATCAACAGCCATCTACTTTCCTGTCGAGTCATGCTTCTTACTATTAGATTTTCGGCAATACAAGCTGCAATTTACATCTGCATTGCACGCGTTTTCTGTACAGTAGAAGACGCAACTATACTCACAAGTTCTGTTAGAATGGTTGAAAGTCTTAGTTATAATTCTGACCTGTTGTTATTATTCAATCCTGGATTTCCCATTGTTTGTTTTAGTTATAATTTTGCGTTTCTGTAACAAATGTTAGAGACCCTTTCATATATTCCGTCGCGCTATGAAAGTGTACTTCTACCCAATACGTCACTAACGTGAGTCATATCACATTGTTACTCACTCGCGGGTACCAAAAGGAAAATATTTTCAGGGCATTAGACAAGAGTCGTAACTGCTACTTAGTCAGGATTAAGTGTAACAAGTAGTAAGGCCTTTCACATCTGTCAGGTTTTTTTGCCCCACGTCTTCATGCAGATTGAAAGACCTATCCGACAGTGTTTAACTGAGGTCGATACAAACTTAACGTCAAACGAATACCATGTTACAAACTGCAGTGTTCCATAAAATGGCATGTCCATACCAGGCAGAACGTCAGCATCACATTACCATGCGCTGTCCAGCTCTGAACGGTGAAAGTGAGATTGTGAGGTATCGTCCATCTCAGAAAAAGTCCAGGATATCTAATGTGTCTGAAAAAAATCCATCAGTATTCACAAAACTGTGCCTTCTGCATGACTGACTTTTGAATCATAGGGTAAATAATATAACTTTCCCATAGCGATTTTCAATGCGTCGTCCTCCGGGACGTGTGACAAGCATCCAGACGATATTCAAAATCGTCCCATACTTTTGCGAGCAAGTCAGGGGACATGAAGGCAATACATACTGCTACAGCGTGTCACAATTCATTCAAGGTTGTTTGAAGGGGATCACTCGTTTATAAACCACCACAGAAAAAAAATCACATACTGTGAGATTACGCCGAGTATGGACGCCAGACATGCAGTGTGAGATATATACTCCACTTGCGGCCGATCTGTCGTTGAGGAGGTACAGTGTCGTACTGTCGACGAGTATCATGGCGAAGAGTTGTAACTGAACTGCACCTGTTGAAATGTGAAATGGAAAACGCAGAAAGCCTTTGCTCTGGTACGTCGACTACACGCACATAGGGTAATGAACGAGCAAGTGGGTGATCCGGCATTAGAAAGACACTTACCAGCAACCACACGAACCGCAACTTACACTTAACGCCAAAGTAGACATTTAGTTTCAGCACACGAGTTGAAATCCATTCCAGATTTCTACCTCCATTCAACCAGGTTTTAGAAATCAGATGAGTCTTTTTGAAACACACGGTCATTTCAGCATTAAAGAACTACCCACAGAGTCTGGAGGGGCCATAGGTGCTGACCGACTGCCGTGTAATCCTCTGCTAATGGCTTTCCTTGACGAGGTATAGAGGGGCGTGGGTCAGCAAGTTATCTCCTGGACGATGTTAGTTTCCGTGGCCTGGAGCCGCTGCCATTCGGTCAAGTAGCTCATCGACTGGCATCACAAACTCAAGTGCAGCTCGTTGCAGTCAATACCAGGAATTGAGACCAGGTCATCCAGATAGTCATTCGCGCTGAACTGTCAGTTATTGAAGCAAAATTAAAATTCATAACAATGATCCTAATAAAACTTGTATGGTACTTTCTACACAATGCCGTGCAATGAAGAACAGGAAAAGTTGCACATAAACGCGTTAAAAGTACAATATTTACTAGCTTATGGAAGTGGAGGATGGGCATTGGATCTGCAAACAGTTAAAAAAAATTGAAGACAACCCAAAGAGCAATGGGCAGAAAAACAATCAAATGGATAAGAGACGAGTTGGGCAAATAGCGAAACGAAATTACGGGAAATTGAGTAAGGTGATTCAACGCTGGATTTCCCTTGTGTAAAGGTGCGAGCCATGGCGACAGCTCTTTGGTGCACGAGTCCCACATGCCGTATCTCACTGGTGCAACATTACACCACACCAACTGCCTAGGAGCCTCAACACGACTGTGCAGTTAATGATCAATTGGGGCCGATAACGTGTAACATCAGAAACAGAGAAAGTTATTTGGCTATAAGAGCACGACGGAACCGCCTTAGTACTGCATAGAAGCTGACATCTGACCAAGCAGCATTCACTGGACCTGTTGTACAGAAGCAAACGATGTACAAAAGGCTTCGGCAGAGTGGCCTTTATTGTCGGAGGCCTGCTGTGTATGTACATCTGTCGCGTCTTCACAGAATGGAGCGTCCAGAGTGGAGCATTCACCATGCCACCTGGACCGTCGAAGAGTGGGTCGATGTTTTTTTTCACAGATGAGTCTCGATTTGGTCTGGACAGTGATTCTCGACAGATTCGCATTTGGAGGGAACGTGTAACACGATTTCGGTACCCAACCATTGGGGAAAGAGTCTGATATCGCGGATGATCCCTAATGGTCTGGGCAGGGATTAGGTTGACCACTCTAACACCTCTTCGCCAAACTGTACGTTTAAATCGGCAAGGTGTAATTGCTGCCATGTATCGTGACGAGATCTTGTGACCTCATGTGCGGTTGTCGCGAGGTGCTGCGGACCCATACATCGTATTGTTGGACGATAATTCTCGACTTCAAAGAGCACTTGATGTTTTCTTGGAAACGGAAAACATTGCACGCAAGACGTGCTCACTCCTCCGATATGAATCCCATAGAGCACGTCTGGGATGCGCTAGAGACACGGTTTACATCACGTCAGCATCCAGCAACCTCTCCAAGACTGGCGAGCAGCGCTGGAGGAGGAATGGGCGTTATTGCCTCAGCATGAGATTTATGGCATCATTCACAGCATGCCCCGTCGTTTTTCAAGCCTATATTGCTGCCAGAGGTGGCCACAGTCCATACTGAGCGAATTAACCAGTGGTCGGAATCTGTATGTTGTTAAGTTAGAAAAAACGAAGAACATTACTGTCTACCATTATGGACGTTGCTGTCGTTTACTTTCTGTATTCTTTTAATCATTTCTACTTTACTACGCCTGATTATACTGTTTTGCGGCAAAATAAACGCATCCTTGCAAACTTTCGGTTTGTTGCTTTAATTTTGATCAGCAGTGTAAATACTTGAGGTCATACGACGGTGGGCATTGATTTGACGAGTCATCGTGTCGGCGTCTGCTCTAGTATCGGTTTCTGCCACGTGGACTCCATCGCTCAGCAGTGATCCTAACATTACCATCTCCCCGGCGATACGGCCTCAGTACTGATGGGTCGAGGGTCTAACTGAGGCCCTCCAGGCTTCTGAGACGATTGGCGTCCGCCAGTGACAGATTCCCCCAACCAGACGTCGAGGGCACAATTCGTCAGCCGGGTGACTGCGCTTCCTTCACTCAACACAGTTAGATGAGGCTACCGGCACTCCCTGCTCTTGGAATAGTCGAATCAATCTGCAACGAAAGCTGTTGACGCCTCTCTGCCACCCGTTCAGTAATGCTAACGTCATACTGTTGCCTTCCGTCGAACTAAGGTGGACGCGGCGACCGCTGGTTATGTCTCCCCTGTGCGTTCGATCTCCATCACCAGGCAGCTGTCTGTTGTAGACGTCAGTCTACTACCGTTATAAACCGTTGAGTGATAAACAGAAGCTATCATTGTCTCCTAGCTGCCTGTGACTTATAAACACGAACTTGATCTAGAAGGAAAGTTTCACTCTGCAAAGAAGTGTACGCTGAAACGAAACTTCCCGATAGATTAAAACTTAGTGTCGAACCGAGACTCGAACTCAGGACCGTTGCCGTTCGCGGGTAAGTACTCTACCGATAGAGATGAGGACGTGGGGTACTGGCGGAAGTACAACTGTGAGGACAGGTCGTGGATCGTGCTTGGGTGGCCCAGAGCAATTGCCCGCGGAGGGCAATGGCCCTCAGTTCCAGTCTCGGTCTGCCATACCGTTTCAATCCGCCATTAAATTGCAAATTTGTACTACCATGCGTTGCCAAGAATGTTTAGAGTACGCTGCGGAAATTTCGTTGGGAAGTTCTTACACATATTCTATATGGTCCCGATCTCTACCCCTGCGATTCCCATATTTTTTTGAGTCCTGAAGAAAGACATCCATGGCCGTTGAGTTGCTTCGGGCGAAGAGGTGCTCGGCTGGGTACAATACGAGGCCCACGAGAAAGACAGGCCGCGGCGCGTGTGTCACGAAGGTAGTCCTGAACTCGCTCGCACGCTCAGCTCAGCAGACAAAATGAGTTTCTAAAGCTGTTAACTCGCAGCTGGGCGTGTAAGTACTAACGTGAATTGTATCTTCCACTGTAATATACTATAACGAAGTCTTACTGATTAACAGTACTAAAGCAAAATTTAATTTAAGATCATTACTCGATATAAATGGTATAAAGACGTTTAGTCTCATCTTCTTAACAGTACTCATTACATGCTGGAAGTGGTGCCTTATACAAACGATAGTTATTTTAGCATGATTTTATTTTATTATACTCCAATACAGCCGTAACAAATTAGAAGCAGGCCCATGGACTTCCCGTCATTGTACGACTAATAACAGGAAGATACCATAATAGCGGATTCCAGTAGAAGATTCAGTTTTCGTTTGTACGGACACACCTAGTTACGAGTTAACAGGTGTAGAAACGTAGTTTGTCTGCTGATTTGAGCGAGCGAGTGTGCTGCTCAACAGTGTGGGATCCGTACCAGATCGGGTTGACGGAGGAGATAGAGAAGATCCAAAGAAGAGCGGCGCGTTTCGTCGCAGGGTTATTTGGTAACCGTGATAGCGTTACGGAGATGTTTAGCAAACTCAAGTGGCAGACTCTGCAAGAGAGGCGCTCTGCATCGCGGTGTAGCTTGCTCGCCAGGTTTCGAGAGGGTGCGTTTGTGGATGAGGTATCGAATATATTGCTTCCCCCTACTTATACCTCCCGAGGAGATCACGAATGTAAAATTAGAGAGATTCGAGCGCGCACGGAGGCTTTCAGACAGTCGTCCTTCCCGCGAACCATACGCGACTGGAACAGAAAAGGGAGGTAATGACAGTGGCACGTAAAGTGCCCTCCGCCACACACCGTTGGGTGGCTTGCGGAGTATAGATGTAGGTGTAGATGTAGAGCGCAGGACTACCTTCGTGACGTACGCGCCGCGGCTTGTCTTTCCCGTAGGCCTCGCTACGATCATGGTGACGTAGGCTCCGACCGGGTTGTCTCATAGTGGGAAAAATGTGTTAAAAGTTATGGCGATTTCCTTTGAAATAATAAACAATTTACTTACTTTTTCCATCTGAATCGTTTTCATTTGACTTTGTCATACAATAAATTATGTTTATTCGCGTCACTTGCACTGCGTAGCCTGTAATGGTGCTCGTTTTAGCAATAATCCCTTTTACCCACGAACCACTTAAGCAAAACCGTACAAAAATCCGTCTACGGGTTACGTAATCGCCGTTAAAAAAGCTAAATCACTGTGCTACAAAGACAAAGACCTTTACATTTATAATAGCTTCATTTTATAATCAAAGTGGTAACAGTTAGCACTTCAGTATTGAGCATTCCTCCACAATGAAGCGAGACGTAGATAGCTGAAATGCAAGAAAGAATGCGGACGAAAGGTGTTGAGTTCGACTATCAGGGAGAAATGCTGAAGACTTTGTGGACTGCGATTGTGACAACTAAAGAAGATACACAGTGAGGTGTGAGAAGCCGAAGCTGTGAATAGTCATCGAACGAGGGTGTTATGCCTGACTGGACAAATATTGAGTCATATTATGTCAGGGATGGCAAATAACTTCGAAGATTAGGTACGGAACGGTACGAAACTTTGTATATATGCTAATGTATAAAAGCGGTACCATTTATGCTCGAAAACAATTAGTTCCAGTTTCAGCCACCAGGTGCAGATCTGGCGCTGTACACTGTTTGAATGCGGTATGACATTTGCTTAGTCATTTGACAAACTATTACGTGAGTGAACAGTATGGCTATCGAGAAGAGAGACCATGCACTGTTAATGAAACTGTTTTATGCGAACAGTAGCAGTTACAGAGCTGCACCGAGAGGGCATCGCCGACTGAGAGGTCTGAGGAGAGGCTCGATGTTATTAAACGGTTTAAAGAAGATGATAATTAAATTCTAAAACAAGTGTGAGCTTGGTGTTGCACCTGGAAGAGGAAGGCGTCGTATTTCGGTGGAAGTTATTGACGATGTTGCTGTTCCTGTAACTGATCACGCAGCACTTACGCAGAGTAGTGATACCGCTCCTGCAGTGTCACGAAAATTGTCCTCATCCTACGGTCAACAGTACGGAAACTTTTGCGATCTATTTTACACTGGTTCGCGTACAGGAGCGAGACAGAATAGCAACTGAAACCTTATGATCCGCAGCAACATTCAGAATTTGCTCTCCGGTCTGTGGCACGGATCGAAGATGATACCTTGCAGAGTGCAGTGATCACACAGAACGCACTTGGGGTACTGTTAAATAGCGTACCGTGCACGAAGCGCCATCGCACTCGCCGTATGTGACTCTATGGTGTGGACCCACAAACACCTTTATTCGCGATCCGTTCTTCAAATGGTTCAAATGTCTCTGAGCACTGTGAGACTTAACGTCTGAGGTCATCAGTCCCCTAGAACTTAGAACTACTTAAACCTAACTAACCTAAGGACATCACACACACCCATACCCGAGGCAGGATTCGAACCTGCGACCGTAGCGGTCGCGCGGTTCCAGACTGTAGCGCCTAGAACCGCTCGGCCATCCCGGCCGCCGATCCGTTCTTCTTTGAAGAGAATTCACCCAGAGGACCTATCAAGTGTACTGTGACGTCTGCACGTTATCACGATCTTCTTGTACAACATGTGATTCCTGCTTTGGAAGAGCGCAACTGTGTGGATACCATTGTTTTCATGCAAGATTGGGTAACACCTCATATCGGCCGCTCATTGAAAGACCTGCTTAATGCAACCTTCTACGAATGTGTTACCTCCGGAGGTTTTCCAGAAGAATAGTTTGCGAGATCACCTGATCTGAATCCACGTGACTTTTGGCTATGGGAACACCTAAAACAAGGCGTTTACCAGAGTCATCTTCAGTCTCTAACTGAACTGAAGGCCAATATACAATAACACGGTGCCCAGATTCCACAGGAGCTGCTGCGAACAACTGCTGATCACGTCGTTTTACGGATGTAGCCTCTCGTTAACGTCTCCAGTGCTCATTTTGAACAAGCTGTGTGAACGACAGTTAATAATAAAATCAACATTGTGCCTTTCTCACTTGTTGGACCTCTTCTGCTCACGTCCAGTTCATAATCCATTAGGTATGGAAACATTTCTCTACATCTTTCTTGGATTCACAGCGACAGATTTCCACATATGAACATAGTGGCCAAAATTGAAATTAATTTTTTCCAGCATAAATCGGTTCCACATCAAGACATTAGCATATTTACCAAGTTCAGCTGCCGTACGATATTTACAGCCCACATTGGACCTCTGTGAGTAACTGCACTTTTATTATCACCACCCTGTATCTTGAAAAGAGGTTATAACATGACATCAAAACAGTAGCACAAGGGTAATGGACTATAGAAGGGCTAAATCAGCCGATGTTGAGGGAATTATATTGGGAAATAGAGAGCTGGAAGTAGTAGATGAATTTTGGTATTTGGGTAGCAAAATATCTAACCATCAACAATCTAGAGAGGATATAAAATGCAGACTCATAATTGCCAGGGAAGCGTTTCTGAGAAAGAGAAATTCTGTTAGAATCGACTATAAATTTAAGTTACTTAACGTACTTCTTTGGAGTTTAGTCCACTACGAAAGTGAAACGTGGGCGCTAAGAACTTCATGCAAAGAGAGAACAGCATATTTCTAAATTTTTTGCTGTAGAAGAACTATGAAGATGGAATGGGTAAGAATTATTAAAAAGTTCACAACACGAACATCAAAACTGTAAAACAATGATAATGGAATGTGGAAGGATTAAACCAGGTGATGCTGCGGTAGTTATATCAGGAAATAAAGCATTACCGTATACACTGTATAAACTATAACTAATCGTATAACTAATGCCGAGGTACTGAACTGAATTGGGGAGAAAAGAAATTTATGGCACACACTAACAAAAGAAAACATCGGATGACAGATCATGTCCCGAGGCATCAAGCTTTCATCAATTTTTTAACGGAGGGAAATGCATGAGATAACATTTCGTGGAGGGCGGACCACTCCTAGGCTACTTAAAGTAGGCTCAAATGGGTGGATGCTGAAATAGTTACACAAAGATAAGGAGGCTTCCACAGGACAGAATAGGGTGGAGAGCTGTATCAAACGAATCTATCGATGGAAGACCACAAGATATATACTGGGACGCATAAATTTATACATAACATTAAATGCTTCTGTGGCACGCGGCTGATCAAAAGAGGAATCTGCCCCATGGATTTTCCCGAACTTAGTACGTTAACGCAACAAACCACGGAAGGGACTGTTAGTTGATCGCACAGGCATAAAAACCGCTGCAAGTAAATCCATTTCATATTAACCACGACAGGATGGTAAGTCCTTGTGTGTGTCCTCTGTCTGCTACGTTATTCCCACGTGAATTTCTTGAGAAAACCGTAAGGAAATAATTATTTGAGATTACGTATCGTGGTACCTTTAACGTCACACAATTTAATTTTTCTTCCCACATACCTAATTTCTCTGTTAAATACACAATTCACATGTATTTTGTGGACATTGCCAGTCAGTAACAGTCTTACAAGCCAAAGGATGCAACAACATTCAGTATGAGGTTAGAATAAAAGAATTTTAGTTAGTCGCCACAGTCAGTTTAGAGTGGCTTCATCTGAGTGAAAGACACCTGGAAGGTATGGTTCTTCGTCGCCATCCCATCACAGTAACTCCAGAGAAGCGTTCTTACTAGAAACATTCAGTAAGTACAATAAAATTATAAATATTTTATAGGGATCAATATTAATTTTACTCTTTCAAACATGGATAATACGGGTTTGATCAGCAGCTGCATTCTACACATGACGAAAGAAATTTCCGAGATTTAGTTGCAGCAGGGCATTGAGCGAACCCAACAGCGACAGATGAAAATTTCTGATGGACCGGAAGTTGAACCCGGGTCTGCCACTTCGCGCAAGCGGTCACCGTAATTGCCTTGGTAATCCGAGCAAGTGCCCCGTATGACACAAATTTCCACGTGTCGCACGCTACAGAGTAGGGCACCCCATCCATTAATCCACTAGCTCGCAGTATAACTGTACTCCTGTAAGGGTTCGGATACTGTTGTGCATCCGCAATGAAATTTTCTAATATCGTCTGGTATGTGTATATTGTATATGAATGGTGTCTGTACTTACAGACATTAAATAGTCTAGCCGTCCTTATGGGCGCTTTGTAATATGACTGTCACAGATCGGTTGGCGATTTTGTTTCAGCTGTGTTACGATTACTTGATAATTAACTGCATGAACTTGGTACATTTTGCTGGGGATGGGAAGTATTCGATTTCTCGCCAAAAGAGAGTGGGCCTGAAGGTCATGTCTACCCCATAGGCTAATCTGCTTGCCATTGCCTAGGTAATGCTGGCCGCCACAGCTTTCGCCTAATGATGCTTGTAGGTGAAATTTGCCGTTCTGTCAGTACATCAAAAAGGAGCCATCTACTGCTACATCTCCGATGCGAGACAGTTTGAGGGTTCCCTTAAAAATTACACCCCTGCCAACAGGTGCATTTCAGACGATGTTGACCAATTCAGAGAGACTGTTCAAATCTAGTACCAACCTCATGAACCGTAATGATGCTTTCTGAAAGATATGAGTGGAATGTTTCTATTGCTTTCCCCAGGTTTTAGATAGAAAAGGGGACATATTCCTTTGTCAGACTGGCAGCAGTATTCAGTCTTCTCTCCAAGCGGAAATTCGGAACTCTGGAGGGTCAGAGGAGAACTTGGGTTGGAGAAGACTCATACTCCAGGTCTCGTCTGATTCTGGGTGGTGCCCAGTCCTGCTGTACTTGAAGAACATAACTTCGCTCAGGCAATAGCACAATCCATCGTCTAAGTAGCTGGTTATGCATCTTATACGTTCAATTACCTATATGAAACGTTTGTCTCATTTATCTACCGAGCTGCCCTGATGTGGAACTCTTATTCATTTTTGCTTCCTGCAATGTTCCAACTAATTACTAGGGACACAGAGTACAGAGACATTTTATTTTAGTTTGCTACAATTTTCAGAACATTTCTCTGCCTACGGTCGCAGGTTCGAATCCTGCCTCGGGCATGGATGTGTGTGATGTCCTTACGTTTGGTAGGTTTAAGTAGTTCTAAGTTCTAGAGGACTGATGACCTCAGAAGTGAAGTCCCATAGTGATCAGAAACATTTGAACCATTTCTCTATATTATTCATTGACAACTGTTCACCTGATTAAATCAAATAAAATTTTTATGTTCTTGGCATGACTTATATTTTGAGATCCCTGACGTCCTATGACTTCCCTCTAGTTAAGGTCAACCTTAAATACTAAATATAACCAGCGCCGTTACCAGACTATTTGTTCCATCGTGACGAATTTCTGCTGTATGTAGTGGCCTAGTGCTATTTTTGAAGATATAACTCAAGCATCGATGGTAGCGGATGTCAAACGCTCACACTTATTTATAGTAAAAGTATTTGGTGAACAAGCTGTTGAGTCCTATTTGGACCTGCTCCGGATCTTTTAACATTTTAACAGGATCAGACTGTACAATGTAGTAAATTAATCGCTCTATTTTTCTTTTTTTACATGAAATATTTACTCAGAGTCACTTACCTTCCTACATCTACATACACACATCAAAAAAAGTTTTGCATCACCTCGGTTCCGAGAGTTCCGGAACCTGTACAGAAAATTGGAATAGAGATCAGTATGAACATCATTTCCTTCCTTTTTATTGCTCTTGTAAACCACACATTGCTTGTTGTATACCACCATACAAACAGACATTCAGAGGTGGTGGTCCAGATTGCTGTACACACCGTTACCTCTAATACCCAGCATCAGCCGGCCGGTGTGGCCGTGCGGTTAAAGGCGCTTCAGTCTGGAACCGCGTGACCGCTACGGTCGCAGGTTCGAATCCTGCCTCGGGCATGGATGTGTGTGATGTCCTTAGGTTAGTTAGGTTTAAGTAGTTCTAAGTTCTAGGGGACTTATGACCACAGATGTTGAGTCCCATAGTGCTCAGAGCCATTTGAACCATTTTGAACCCAGCATCACGTCGACTTACACCAATGCATGCCTGTATTCGTCGTGGCATGCTATCGACAAGTTCATCAAGGCACTGTTGGTCCAGATTGTCCCACTCCTCAACGGTGATTCGGCGTAAATCCTTCAGAGTGGTTGGGGGGTCACGTCGTCCACAAACAGACCTCTTCAATCAATCCCAGGCATGTTAGGTAGCTTTCATGTCCGAAGAACATGCTGACCACTCTAGTCGACGATGTCATTCACAAGATGTGCACGATAGGGCGCGAATTGTCGTCCATGAGGACGAATACCTAGCCAATACGCTGCCGATATGGTTGCACTATCAGTCGGAGGATGGTGTTCACGTATCGTACAGCCGTTGAAGTGTGTTCCATGACCACCAGCGGCGTAAGTCACCCCATATAATGCCACCCCAAAACATCAGGGAACCTCCACCTTGATGCACTCGCTGGACAGTGTGTCTAAGGCGTTCAACCTGACCGGGTTGCCTCCAAACACGTCTCCGACGATTGTCTCGTTGAAGGCACTTGCGACCCTCATTGGTGAAGAGAACGTGATGCCAATCCTGAGCGGTCTGTTCGGCAAGTTGTTGGGCCTAATCTGTACCGCGCATAGTGTCGTGGTTACAAAGATGGACCTCGCCGTGGACGTTGGGAGTGAAGTTGCGCATCAGGCAACCTATTGCGCACAGTTTGAGTCGTAACACGATGTCCTGTGGCTGAACGAAAAGCATTATTCAACATGGTAGCGTTGCTGTCAGGGTTCGTCCGAGCCATAACCCGTAGGTAGCGGTCATCCACAGCAGTAGTAGCAATTGGGTGGCCTGAGCGAGGCATGTCATTGACAATTTCTGTCTCTCTGTATCTCTTACATGTCCGAACAACATCGCTTTGGTTCACTCCGAGACGCCTGGACACTTCTCTTGTTGCGAGCTCTTCCTGGCACAAGGTAACAATGCGGAGGCGATCGAACCGCGATATTGACCGTCTAGGCATGGTTGAACTACAGACAACATGAGCTGTGTACCTCCTTCCTGGTGGAATGACTGGAACTGATCGGCTGTCAGACATCTTTGGGCGGGTTTAGTGACAACTCTGAACAGTCAATGGGACTGTGTCTGTGATACAACATCCACTGTCAACGTCTCTCTTTAGGAGTTATGGGAACCGGGATGATGCAAAACTTTTTTTGATGTTTGTACATTCTCTGCACGTCACTGAAGTGCGATACAACTGTGATACAACATCCACAGTCAACGTCTCTCTTTAGGAATCCTGGGAACCGGGGTGATGCACAACTGTTTTTGATGTTTGTACATTCCCTGCATGTCACTGAAGTGGGAGTGGTGGAGGGCTTCGTGCAGCTGACTTCGTGTATCAATTGTCCCAGTTTACACATTGCCGTTTCGTGAGAACAATGTCGCCTTTCTCCTAACGAATACCATTTAAGTACCCCACTGACAAGCGTTCCATTTTCGTTAGGGCTATATCAACTGGTTGCCATCATAACAGGACGTTTTGGTGATCGTTTACGTCTGTCGTCGTGCATACTACATAATGACTTCAAATGCTGGAACGACACTCTAGAATGCATCCCAGTAGCGTCTTGTAGGATCGTCATTACAAGTGCACGCACTGTCGCAGAAGACTTCCAAAGAATCTAAGTGTTCCTTCTGCCTTCCTTGCTACTGATTTTGCATATTCGCCCTATTTCGTATCACTTCTTAGTCCTGCCTCTGAATACTTGGTCCATGTGACGTGCTCTGGTAGTTCACCACTGCTCGTCCAGTCGGATATTATTGGATTCTTTCTCTTAACGAGTCCATACAGGCACAATATTTATTGTGCAATGATACTGTGTCAATATATTGCCCGAAAGTGCGAGGCAAAGGACGGTACAATACTACAACGCAACATTTATGTCAGAGACGCGTGAGCTAGAACCTTGCCTTAGTAGCTAACATGTCGGCGCTTGATAAGGTACCACTCGCATGTATTCCTATTACAGTTAGTACTAGGGCTGTTGACAAAATATCGAATTATCGATAATTTTTTAAAAGTATCGAAATATATCGATGTCAATGCGGCAATATAAAGTACCGATTTTATATTATATTTTTTTCACAGTTTTCGGAAAATATTTTAAGTTGTTCTTTCGAAATTGTAGTAGAACATAATTTTACTTTCACTGTGTGAAGGAGTCTTACTACTTTTTGAACTTTCATCAGACTGTGTAAAGCAATTATATGGGGCAAAAAGGAAGACCTCCGACTGTACTGAGGGGGGGGGGGGGTGGAGTGGGGAGGAGAGAGCTGGTTGGTTCAAATAATGGCTCTGAGCACTATGGGACTCAACATCTTAGGTCATAAGTCCCCTAGAACTTAGAACTACTTAAACCTAACTAACCTAAGGACATCACACACACCCATGCCCGAGGCAGGATTCGAACCTGCGACCGTAGCAGTCCCGCGGTTCCGGACTGCAGCGCCAGAACCGCTAGACCACCGCTGCCGACAGAGAGCTGGTGGTGTGAATGGAATCTGTAAGGGGGTTGTTTTTGGGGAAGGAGACCAGACAGCGCGGTCATAGGTCTCATCGGATGAGGGAAGGAAGTCGGCCGTGCCCTTTCAGAGGAACCATCCCGACATTTGCCTGGAGTGATTTAGGGAAATCACGGAAAACCTAAATCAGGGTGGCCGGACGCGGGATTGAACCGTCGTCCTCCCGAATGCGAGTCCAGTGTCTAACCACTGCGCCACCTCGCTCGGTCAACCTGTAAGGAAACAGCTTCAGAAACAGCTTCTGGAAATGATGAACAAAAATGTAAATGAAAAGACTGGTCATTGCGGTGGGTGGAGACGTGTGAGGGTAAATTGTGACGTAATCGGCGTTCAGGAGTACCAACAGAAACTGCAACGTCTAGCTTCAATACTCAATTTTGACACTACAGCTGCTAGCCCGCTGGCGTTTGCACAAATGGAAAAAAAAAAGCAGGGAAGTCATCAAAAAATGTTTCAGACAAATACGATATGTGATGAAACCGAACGATGGACTCATCAGACATATTTTATTGTGCCACTTACATGCAATTACGACTGTTAGCAAAGTGTTTATCACCAAACTTGAGGCAGGTACGTCGATGTTTTTATCGCCGGTATACCGTTATATCGACATTTTCTTCCCTATATCGAAAGGCGATAGTGACATTTTTTTAAATATCGATATATCGGATTCCTGATTCTTTTAAGAAATGAACAACCCTAGTTCGTACAAGCTGGAGAAACAAAAGCAAGAGGAAGCATCAGTGGCCGAAACAATGCCTTGGAAAGCGTTCTACACACAACTATACTAACATGCTACGAGAATTTGTCGCAGAGCTGGAAGACTATCGAATTTTTTAAGGATTAACGAGAATCCTGTCAACAAATTTGTAAACTCTGTTACGGGCCGCCCGTTGGTGGCCGAGTGGTTCTAGGCACTTCAGTCTGGTTCAAATGGCTCTGAGCACTATGGGACTCAACTGCTGTGGTCATAAGTCCCCTAGAACTTAGAACTACTTAAACCGAACTAACCTAAGGACATCACACACATCCATGCCCGAGGCAGGATTCGAACCTGCGACCGTAGCGGTCGTGCGGTTCCAGACTGCAGCGCCTTTAACCTCACGGCCACTCCGGCCGGCACACTTCAATCTGGAACCGCGCAACCGCTACGGTCGCAGGTTCGAATCCTGCCTCGGGCATGGATGTGTGTGATGTCCTTAGGTTAGTTAGGTTTAAGTAGTTCTAAGTTCTAGGTGACTGATGACCTGAGATGTTAAGTCCCATAGTGTTCAGAGCCATTTGAACCATTTGAACTCTGTTACGCCTTATGTACACGGGACATAAGGCCGTTGCAGCATCCCTGAATATGGAAGTTAATAGGAATATAAAAAAAGGAAGGAAGGTTTATCTGTTTAGCAAGAGTAATAGAAGGCAGATTTCAGACTACCTAACAGATCAAAACGAAAATCTCTGTTCCGACACTGACAATGTTGAGTGTTTATGGAAAAAGTTCAAGGCAATCGTAAAATGCGTTTTAGACAGGTACGTGCCGAGTAAAACTGTGAGGGACGGGAAAAACCCACCGTGGTACAACAACAAAGTTAGGAAACTACTGCGAAAGCGAAGAGAGCTTCACTCCAAGTTTAAACGCAGCCAAAACCTCTCAGACAAACAGAAGCTAAACCATGTCAAAGTTAGCGTAAGGAGGGCTATGCGTGAAGCGTTCAGTGAATTCGAAAGTAAAATTCAATTTACCGACTTGACAGAAGATTCTAGGAAGTTATGGTCTTACGTTAAATCAGTAAGTGGCTCGAAACAGCATATCCAGACACTCCGGGATGATGATGGCATTGAAACAGAGGATGACACGCGTAAAGCTGAAATACTAAACACCTTTTTCCAAAGCTGTTTCACAGAGGAAGACCGCACTGCAGTTCCTTCTCTAAATCCTCGCACAAACGACAAAATGGTTGACATCGAAATTAGTGTCCAAGGAATAGAAAAGCAACTGGAATCACTCAACAGAGGAAAGTCCACTGGACCTGACGGGATACCAATTCGATTCTACGCAGAGTACGTGAAAGAACCTGCCCCTCTTCTAACAGCCGTGTACCGCAAGTCTCTAGAGGAACGGAGGGTTCCAAATGATTGGAAAAGAGCACAGGTAGTCCCAGTCTTCAAGAAGGGTCGTCGAGCAGATGCGCAAAACTATCTCTCACGTCGATCTGTTGTAGAATTTTAGAACATGTTTTTTGCTCGCGTATCATGTCGTTTTTGGAAACCCAGAATCTACTATTTTGGAATCAACATGGATTCCGGAAACAGCGATCGTGTGAGACCCAACTCGCTTTATTTGTTTTCTTGACTTCCGGAAGGCGTTCGATACAGTTCCGCACTGTCGCCTGATAAACAAAGTAAGAGCCTACGGAATATCAGACCAGCTGTGTGGCTGGATTGAAGAGTTTTTAGCAAACAGAACACAGCATGTTGTTATCAATGGAGAGACGTCTACAGACGTTAAAGTAACCACTGGTGTGCCACAGGGGAGTGTTATGGGGCCATTGCTTTTCACAATATATATAAATGACCTAGTAGATAGTGTCGGAAGTTCCATGCGGCTTTTCGCGGATGATGCTGTAATATACAGAGAAGTTGCAGCATTAGAAAATTGTAGCGAAATGCAGGAAGATCTGCAGCGGATAGGCACTTGGTGCAGGGAGTGGCAACTGTCCCTTAACATAGACAAATGTAATGTATTGCGAATACATAGAAAGAAGGATCCTTTATTGTATGATTATATGATAGCGGAACAAACACTGATAGCAGTTACTTCTGTAAAATATCTGGGAGTATGCGTGCGGAACGATTTGAAGTGGAATGATCATATAAAATTAATTGTTGGTAAGGCGGGTACCAGGTTGAGATTCATTGGGAGAGTGCTTAGAAAATGTAGTCCATCAACAAAGGAGGTGGCTTACAAAACACTCGTTCGACCTATACTTGAGTATTGCTCATCAGTGTGGGACCCGTACCAGATCGGGTTGACGGAGGAGGTAGAGAAGATCCAAAGAAGAGCGGCGCGTTTCGTCACAGGGTTATTTGGTAACCGTGATAGCATTACGGAGATGTTTAATAAACTCAAGTGGCAGACTCTGCAAGAGAGGCGCTCTGCATCGCGGTGTACCTAGCTCGCCAGGTTTTGAGAGGGTGAGTTTCTGGATGAGGTATCGAATATATTGCTTCCCCCTACTTATACCTCCCGAGGAGATCACGAATGTAAAATTAGCGCGCGCACGGAGGCTTTCAGACAGTCGTTCTTCCCGCGAACCATACGCGACTGGAACAGAAAAGGGAGGTAATGACAGTGGCACGTAAAGTGCCCTCCACCACACACCGTTGGGTGGCTTGCGGTGTATAGATGTAGATGTAGAACACATACTCTTCGGATTTCTCTTTCCACATTGCTTGAAGGTATATGTAAACCAGAAAAGAGTAAGCTACATTCTTGTAACGCAGGAGTAGCAAAGAATGCGGCTCTTGGGCCATGTCCTGGCACCAGTGCCATAGCACTCAGCCCGGATAGAACGTTTCTCACACGGGCACGCCACCATGTCTGAGCGTGAGGAGGGGGAAACTGCATAAGCGCCTCATTTAAATGGCATTGTAGTCGCACTGCATGCGACTTGGTACTGTATATCAAATTTAAGAGTAATATAGATCAAAAACAAAACAAATTTTCAGCAGTCAGTTCAGCGTCGTGGGTCGGCGCAGCTTGCTCCATGGAAGTCCACCTGCCGTTCTGGAGTCTGAAGATGATCCTTAAGGATTGAAACTGGTCACTCCGATCAAAGAAATTTGCGATCAAGACTGTTTTTTAATTATATGTATTTAATTATATTATATAAGATCGCTGACAATGTTTTTAAAAATTTTATTATTGAATTAATTTTGGCGCGCTGATGACACGTAATTTTTATCTTGTACAAACGGTCGCCATACGAACAGACTATTTCACAGATTTTCGTACTCAGGTTGCCACATAATCGTATCAGATATAGTTTTATAACCGACAAAACTTTTTCCACACAATGACGTTGGTCGAAATATTGCAGCACTTTTGAAACCTCATTATGGAGACGTGGGAACAACCCGAGGAAAGCAATGTAGACGTCCTGGTCAGTTTTAACGTTAATTGCATTTGGCTTTCAAACGGGGATTATTTTGTAGATCTGTCACCTACAACTGCACATATACAGGGGCGCCTTCAATTGGAACAGAAAATGTTCTCGAAGACAGGTGCAAGATTGGCAGTATTCTCAAAACATTTCTGGAGCCATCCGAGTGTCCTGCTGTGAGCAGTGTGCATTCAACTCCACTTAAATTGGGAGGTCTGCAGTCCACTTCGGATATTCTAATTTTCGTTTCTGCACCCGCTTTGGCTTCATTAATTCAATAATACCGAGTTTTGAACAGAAAAATCTTTCCAGGCATTGCCCTTACTTAACGAACGTACTACGTAGTAATATGTAAAGCCGCCAACTGTTGCAACGACAGTGGAATAATGCGTGCGAGTTCAGTAAATTTACTGATCATACCATTAATTTCTTCACATGCGCCATGTGTGCAAATTTAGTACAAAGTGATTCTTGATGTAAAGAACAATGAATCCTGTCCCATGGTCGTTGTAATTTTTTGCTCTTTCATTGCCAACCAAGTTTTTAAATTCTTTACGCGTGGTATTGTGATGTTTCACAGAAAATTTGGAGGTTCCGTCGCTTATGTGGCTGCCGATATATATTGAGGATATTTATCTCTCTTTTCTGTCATTCCCATTCATTAGTAACAGCTTGTGTCGATAGATCGCTAGGCTACCACTTGTTGTGGAAACAGCCACAAGACCTGGGAACGTCCCTCATATCACTCACAAATAGCAAAAGCGTAAACAGCACTGACACCACGATTCTACGGACCGGAACAGAGATGTGCCGACCGAAAAATGCCACACTGTAATACTAAATGAAATGCCGCGCTGAACCAGATACTTCTGGGAAGGAACGGGCCTAGTCGAGACAGGAAGCTCACTGGGCCGCCCGAGGCCAGCACCCCTGCAACCGTGAAGTTTGGCACGCAGTGGCTGGCCTTGTAGAGTAGTAGTAGTAGTAGAAGTAGAAGGTCTTCAGCGATCAGCAGGAAGCGCTGTTACGTATTTCTGCAATAAATAATTCAGGCTTCTGAAATTAATGAATAAGCAGTTGCAATGTTATTTCCCTGCACTTAAACACTGTTTTTTCGAATGTTTCTACAGCTAATTACTGATTAAATACTAAGTATGTTATCAAAGTACACCTCTCAATGCCCTTCAACAGATGATTCCTCCCACCTGTCTCTCCTGATTTATTCGCATTCATATAGCGTAGTTATATCATTTATTTTATACATTAAATGTTTTCGCAGTTGCGAATGTGGTCAACCGTCAGCTGCATAGTGGAATGACAATGAAAATTTTTGCCGGACCGGGACTTGATCCCGGATTTCCTACTTACCGCGAGCGGTCGCCCTACCATTTGGCTGTCTGAGGACAGGTCACGGCCTGACCCAAATTTCCATATGTCGTCCACCATGCGTCTACATTATGTCCGCAAATCACGATGTCTCGGCAGGAACTGCCATGTATTACACAATATCATCGCTACTTGGTACTATACACCCCGCAATACATTGTGCGAGCGTCAGTACTTTTGTAAGTCTGTAGTCGCTTTCAATATACTGCACAAACCGACGATACCGCTTCCAGGCGGTAGATATCATTGCGCGGACCGGTAGTACCACTCTCAGACGGTCAGTATTATTGCGCAGTGGTCAATATTGTGGAATATTCAATGTTACGCAATTAACATTGAGCGTGTGAGGTCCCATCTGTGTATTTATATTTATAGCATTTCATATCGATACTTTGTAAGAATGTTGTGACTCACAGCTCTTACATATTCGAACGACACCATAATTCACTGCCCAGAGCTGCTGATAAAACGGTTTTTATTACGCCGACAGTTTCGACCAACGGACCATCGTCAGGTACCACGTATTATTTAAAAAGGCTTACAAGGCGGTATAAAATTAGAGGCATTAAATATGAAAAAATCCACATTTCGTCACTTTTGTCGAACGCTAATGTTAATTACATCTTCAACAGTGATAATGAAGTAATTTATATTAGTACTTGAAAAGAGTAACGAATCATGTGTTTGATGCCACTGATTCTGTATCGTCTTGTGAGCTGCTGTTACGTAAAAGCGCGCGCTTTTGTGTGTGTGCGTGCGTGTGTGTGTGTGTGTGTCAGAGAGAGAGAGAGAGAGAATTCTACTCTGCTAACAGAGAACGTAGCGAGGTTTGGGGAGCAGAAGGCCTCACGGAGACATTGGGTAGCGGTCTGCGGCCGTGTCGGCTGCGGTAAGAGGGCGAGGGTGAGGTTGTGGCGGGTCCGATCAATGGAGGCCAAACAGCAGCGAAAGTACTTGCTGTGTTTGACGGCCGGCCCCAACTTGTTTGCACGTTTACCGCGTACACAGAAGCAGGGAGGGCCGACACATCGCCCTATCGGGTCCGGAGCAAACCTTCACATGCGGGCAGCAGACATGGCCAGCGCCGCCCTCTGTCCGTCACAGACGCCAGCACACAAATGTCTACAATTCAAACGGAACGCAAGCGGTCTTACCATCAGAGACGTCAATACGGTCATCCACAACGAACTCAGTCGTATTGTCATCATTCACCTTTCTCTTCCTCTGAGCCAAAAGATGAACAAAAAGGAAGTTTCTAGCCTTTCTTTGGGCGCGTTTTGCTTTTATTCTCTCAAAACGAGCTCATTTCCTCAGACCACTAGGTTCCACTCTTCTTGGCTATTCCTTCCTACCCATTTACACAATGGTGAAATTTTTTGTCTACATTTTTGTCTTTTAAGTACTTCCTGATAAGTTATCCTTGCTTCTTTCAGGTTTTCTTTTACTGCTAGATTCATTTGTTAATGCACCAGCTTTAACTTTCGTGCAAATTCATAGAATTCCACAACTTGTCTCGTTAATTTGGTTGGTTCCTATCTTTTGATTTGGCCGAATAATTTTAGCATGAATTTTTTTACTATCGCAATAAATATTCGTACAGTTTTCAATATCTTTATTTTCACTAATGCTGCTTGTTCTTCCTTCAATGTATTTAGTATCTAAACTTTTCTCGGTTACTTTCAGTTCTCTGTTTTGCATTACTTCTTTTACTCTCCTTCAATCATTAAAATGAGTGGTTCAGCCGGCCGGCCGCGGTGGTCTCGCGGTTCTAGGCGCGCAGTCCGGAGCTGTGCGACTGCTACGGTCGCAGGTTCGAATCCTGCCTCGGGCATGGATGTGTGTGATGTCCTTAGGTTAGTTAGGTTTAAGTAGTTCTAAGTTCTAGGGGACTGATAACCACAGCAGTTGAGTCCCATAGTGCTCAGAGCCATTTGAGTGGTTCAGCCACATAAACATATTATTGTTTTACGACTGTGTTGAAATGTCCCAGTTTTCTATATTCTGAGATGAATTTTCTATGGTGAAGGAGTTTCATAAGTCCAGAGCCAGCTTCCATTTCGTGGCAATGATTTTGATGTTTTGTAGGCTATTTTCTTCAACTTCTCCAGAAAACTTTGTATCTGTGAGCCCGCAACTCGCGGGTCAAATTGTTAACATCCCTGCTTTTGTCGTGGTACTCCAAGTTCGAGTTCCTGTCAGGTCGGAAATTCTTTTCGCTCGGGGACTGGGTGTTCGTGTTATCCTAATTATTTCATCACATCTTCCTCACAAAAATGCGCAAGCCGCCGAAGTGGTGTTAAATAAAAAGACTTGCACCAGGAAGCCGAACAACCCCAGATGTTTTCCACCGGTCAATAATAACATACGATCATTTCATTTCACTTATATCCATGAAACACACTCGATTTTTCAGTGTTTAGAACCTAGAATTTTAGACGCCAGATACTTGATTGACATGTAAGGGTAAAACTACGCTTACAGTTATCTGTCACCTCAAGTACAGTCATTATAAGTCTTCGTGCTTTATTGCCCTGAACCATGCATTTACCCATGTTGTCCTTGTGTTACTGTATATATGGTTCAAATGGCTCTGAGCACTATGGGACTCAACTGCTGAGGTCATTAGTCCCCTAGAACTTAGAACTAGTTAAACCTAACTAACCTAAGGACATCACAAACATCCATGCCCGAGGCAGGATTCGAACCTGCGACCGTAGCGGTCTTGCGGTTCCAGACTGCAGCGCCTTTAACCGCACGGCCACTTCGGCCGGCTGTGTTGCTGTACTTTTCATGAATAGATAGCGTGTCAGTTAAGTTTGTAATTCAAATGGTTCAAATGGCTCTGAGCACTATGGGACTTAACATCTCAGGTCATCAGTCCCCTAGAACATGGAACTACTTAAGCCTAATTAACCTAAGGACATCACCGACATCCACGCCCGAGGCAGGATACGAACCTACGACCGTAGGGGTCGCGCGGTTCCAGACTGAAGCGCCTAGAACCTCTCGGCCATTTCGGCCAGCGTTTGTAATTCATCAATTTGATTTAGTCGTTATCGAATCCCTAAGTAGATCATCAGACAACACAAACAGGAAATAAAGTATAACCAGCGCAGAAGGAGTAAGTATAAGAGGAGGTGGTAAGCTTATAATCTGATGTGATACGCTACTGACTGCGTTTCTAAAGTGCACGCATCTGCTCCCTGGAGGATTCGGATTCTTTGAATTCTTCTAATCGGTATTACACCATGGCAACGGCCTTGCTGCAGTGGACACACCGGTTCCCGTGAGATCACCGACGTTAAGCGCTGTCGGGCGTGGTCGGCACTTGGATGGGTGACCATCTAGACCGCCATGCGCTGTTGTCATTTTTCCGGGTTGTACTCAGCCTAGTAATGCCAATTGAGGAGCTACTCGACCAAATAGTAGCAGCTTCGGTCAAGAATACCATCATAACGACCGGGAGAGCGGTGTGCTGACCCCAAGCCCCCTCCTATCCGCATCCTCCCCTGAGGATGACACGGCGGTCGGATGGTCCCGGTAGGCCACTCGTGGCCTGAAGACGGAGTGCTTTTTTACTACACCATACTCATCTTTCAACGATTAGTCATGTGAACCTTTAGGGTGAAAGATGACTTAAGTATGATAGCTGTCCTCTGGAATATGCTAGTCCACCCTGATTATGTGTCAGCTATCACTTCCTCAACCACTGGTTGTATGAATCTTAAAACATGCTGGCTACAGTGAGGTAACAGTTCTTAGGCGTGCTCTAGTACACGCTAAACATGTATCAGCGATCACACCTCGCAACCACTCGTTTCTTGGATCCTTAGAACATAAGCTGAGTTCAGCGTGGTAGCAGTTCTTGGCTACAAAGAAATCCACACTAACCACAAGTTGACGATCAGTCCTACAGCTTCCTCAATACAGGTTGTCTATCGTGTGGTAACATCTTCATCCACTGCGTAAGACGACCGGTTACAGCTCCAACTGCACTTCCCTGAATCTCTCCGATCGTTTCCTTCACAGGCAGGAAGTGAAGGAATTGTGTTGGTCGGCAGCAACAAGCAGCCCTGCTGACGCGGCCTTCATACAGAGGGATGCAGCTATGCCGGCAGCTAGCGGGAGGCTGCTGGAGAGGGCATCGCTTCCGCGTGGCTGCCCCCCCCCCCCCCCACCCCGGCTGTGGCAGCCAGGTGGCGTTCCCCCCCAGGCCTGAAAATTAACTGATAAACCGAGCTCCCTTTGTGGTGGCGGGTGCGGGCGCGCTCACTGCGAAATCACGTTTCGCAGATAACCAGATTCGCCGCGGCGCGCAGCCCGTATCCACCCCGCATCCCATCCCCCTCCCCCCCCATCCACCCACCTCTGCCGGCGCCACCTCCACAGCCCGCCTCGAGCCCGCTAAACACTGCTACTGTGCCTTTTCTTCATTAGAATATCCCTACTGGAGGGAGCGCAGCCCACAATAAAGCGCCTCACGAGGAGCTGCAGTAGCGTCGAGAGAACAGCTACGCTTCCGACGCCCCGGGCTACACATGTACTTCGGGCCTAAACTAACCGTTTCTAGTTGTATGTGTCGAATAAACTTACTTCACTCTTTCGTGTTCCTCTGTCTTCATAATTTTTTTCCTCATTACACATTCGTTAGTTAATAATATGGTGGCAGTGCAGTCTACATTTCTTTCGTAGTAACAAACAAAAAAAACAAAAAAAAAAGGCTCTGAGCACTATGGGACTTAACTTCTAAGGTCATCAGTCCCCTAGAACTTAGAACTATTTAAACCTAACTAACCTAAGGACATCACACAAATCCAGGCCCGAGGGAGGATTCGAACCTGCGACCGTAGCGGTCGCGCGGTTCCAGACTGTAGCGCCTAGAACCAAAGTCTAGAACTTTGCTGAATCCTTTAACTGCTTGCGAGATATACAAGTCACACTCGGACGCCACTGCATGTTTCCTTGCATACTAACAAAAAAGTGTGTAAGAGGATTACGTTCCGTGCATGTTTTCTGTAGAAATTGGTTGTCAAAGAAGGCTAATTTGGCAACACTGTGATGGCATGTACGACAAGTGTTTTGATTCAATACTTTATACAGGGTGATTCCATCATTATCATAGAAACTCTTAAGGATGATGGAGAAGCGTAAACGTATCAATTTGAGGTACAGAACCACCGTCCGGAAACGACCAGCTCGAAAGTTATCAGCGAAAATTGTTCTGATACTTCGGAATACATATACTGGTACTGTTGTTGCTAACGTTGTAGGGTAGACAACTACCGAAGGTGAGAGTGTAGACCAAAATAAGAAAAAATTCCCAGTAAATATGGGCGCCAAAATGTAAAACCTTAAGAGCTATGAGAACTTGCTGATCTTCGCTCTTTTGAGACACATCTCTTCTCTTGAACAAGTGCTCATAGCTCTTAAGGTTTTGCATTTTGGCGCCCATATTTACTGGGAATTTTTTCTTATTTTTGTCCATAGTACCGCCTCTGGAAGTTGCCTCTCTTACAATTTTACTAACAACAGTACCGGTGCATGTACTCCACTGCCAGAGATATTAGATCCCATTTCGCTTGTAAATTTCTGGACAAGGCAGCTCACCTGAGACTGATACATTTACCCTTCTCCACCATCCCCGAATTCTGTAACATCATCATCAAATCACTCCCTGTCTCTGGTGTTGAGTTACTACAGCGGCCGCGCAGGGTAGCCGCACGTTCTGAGGCGCCTTGTCACGGTCTGTGCGGCTCCCCCTGTCGGAGGTTCGCGTCCTCCCTCGGGCATGGGTGTGTGTGTTGTCCATAGCGTAAGTCTAAGTTAGATTATGGAGTGTGTAGGCTTAGGGACCGATGACCTAAGTAGTTTGGTCCCATAAGACCTTACCACATATACTGCAGTGGATAAAGTTCTGCGTTAGAGTAGTCTAGTTCAAAAATTATATTGCGGGTCCAGGTGTGACTCTTTTTTTTTATAATTTTGATGCGTCCAGTAACGCTACAGCTTCATTATTTTTTAAGCTATACATATTCCGCTAGTGCAGTTTTTTTTAAGATAACAATTAATGGTCAGATATCTCAGACATGTACACTCGACAGCAAAAAAAGTGGATCACCCCTGAATTCCAACGTGTAGGCTGCACCTGAGTGTATGCAACCAACAAAGCATATCTGTGTTGCACATAGTCGCAACCCTCCACAGTACAGTCGTTGTAAGATACACAATGGGTACCACTAGAGACTACTAGAGAACACCAGTCTTTATGACAGTCCGTCCAGATGTAAAGTAAAACCACAATAGTACAGAAGAGCTCAGACAGTCCTTAACGTTTGTAAACTAAACTTAATTACAATAAGTGACATTTCAAATGTCGTGGGACAACTAGTTTTGTCACATAAATCGTTCAGTAATCCTTAGGCACAATTAAATATTTGAGACAGTATATGGATTTATAAAGTTGTATGGCAATTGGAAACAAGTTCTTTGCTGTCTGAAAGGATTACCCAACACATGCTGAATGTCGTTCAACGTTCAACGGGGAGTGGTTTCGCATCAACCTTATGTAATACTAAGCAGTTAAAAAAAAAAACGTGATTAACGGAGGCAACCACTCTACGGAAATCCCAACATTAACAGCGAGTCACAAGTAATATCATTGTTCACATTAGTCATCAACAGTTACTTGTACACGAAGTTGTACTTTAAATGACATGACCAACGTCTTCGTTCTGGATCCGGATGCAAACCCAGAACGTAAAGCCATTGTTAACCAAGCAAAGCTTTGTGCCTTATCGAGACACGATCACTAGGCAGAAAGAGACGTCAAATATTGACGTTTGCACCAGTATCAGTTATCAATTCTCAACTTCAACGTGAATGACGATAATGTTTGTACGAAAGCAGGAACCCTAACATGACAATTACCTTCTTGATAATTAACCTCGAAACACGTTGCATTGTCAAGGAATAGAGGATGCACATGTTTAAAATTGAAATGCCATTATGTAATGCTGGGGACAAGTATGCGAACCCAGCACCTAATCTGATTGTTGAATAAGTACGTAAAATCAGAATGTAGATATCACAGTTTATCACCCGTAGTGGGGTTGGAACCTTAAATGACGACTGAAGTTGTATTGCCTGACCGGGATTCGAACCCGGCGCCTAACGCCGTCGTTGTCTAACCAGGAACAGACGAGAAATGTCCAATGTTGGTTCAGCATCAGCGAGATGTGCACACATAAAACTAGAAATAAGGTGACGAAAACGTCTATGCTGACTGAGAGTCGAACGCCGCACACATGGTTATGAAGACACGTTAATAATCAACTTCATATTCAGTAGTAGCTAGGAGTAGCATGTTTAGTTGCAAACCTTAAGGCCTTACTCATCCCTAGTAACGTGTTGCCTAATATCTGCGATATCATGATGTTAGTTTACAAGTGGATTGACTGCCGTAAAGAGCAATGTTCTCTAGT
Organism: Schistocerca nitens; assembly: GCF_023898315.1. Classification (NCBI taxonomy): domain Eukaryota; kingdom Metazoa; phylum Arthropoda; class Insecta; order Orthoptera; family Acrididae; genus Schistocerca; species Schistocerca nitens. Next base: position 815,764,600 of record NC_064614.1, read on the forward strand.
AGTCGTGTATCATTGAGATGTAAATGAAGTGCCTCAGCAGAAAGTAATTTCCGTCGTGCAGCACGTATTGTTTCAGAGACACTGAGAACTTGTTATAGGTGCACAAAACGTGTATTATATACTAAGTATATACTATTATTTGGAGAAGCTGCCGCCAAACTTGTTTACTTTTACATTCCGCTCAGTTGTCGTGGTTGAATACAGATTTTCTTAAGGCTACATCTAATGCACAGCGCTTACAAGAAAGTATAGTTTCCGGTGTCATGCTATTGCTAGCTAGGTGAAATATTTTGTGGTAGTTATGTTTAAAATGAATGTATTTTTGAAAGTATTGTTCGTCAAATATTTGAATAAATCGTCAACTGTAGGTGTGCCTGCACATGTTATAGCATAATAGCTGTAGCTGCGTTAGTTTGTACTACAGACTTGGGTAGATTAGGTGTAACTTTTGATCCTTCAAGGGGTGATCGTGGCCCTGCGGCCCGGGTCTGTGCCGGCCGAAGTGGCCGTGCGGTTAAAGGCGCTACAGTCTGGAACCGCAAGACCGCTAAGGTCGCAGGTTCGAATCCTGCCTCGGGCATGGATGTTTGTGATGTCCTTAGGTTAGTTAGGTTTAACTAGTTCTAAGTTCTAGGGGACTAATGACCTCAGCAGTTGAGTCCCATAGTGCTCAGAGCCATTTGAACCATTTGAACCCGGGTCTGTACTAGCCGCGGCTCGCGAGCTACGGGCCAGCCAGGCTGGCCGAGGCGAGACGGAAGTGAGCGATCTGGCGGTGGCGTTGGGGGGAGAACAGCCCGGGACGAGCCAGCACGGCTGTACCGCATGCCTCTGCCTCTGCCGCTGCCGCTCCGTTTGACGTAAATATGTTTACCTCCTCTCCTGGAATCAGTATAAGAGCGGCAAGCAGAAATACACATCAGGCTGTGTGCCGTAATGGCTCACTGGGAGAGGTCTATTCGGGGTACAGTCAAAAAATGGTTCAAATGGCTCTGAGCACTATGGGGCTTATCATCTGAGGTCGTCAGTCCCCTAGAACTTAGAACTACTTAAACCTAACTAACCTAAGGACATCACACACATCCATGCCTGAGGCAGGATTTGAACCTGCGACCGTAGCAGTCGCGCGGTTCCAGACTGAAGCGCTTAGAACCGCTCGGCCACTCCGGCCGGCCGAGGTATAGTCGTCGCTTTCATTGAAGAAGAAGGTTGTTCCATCAGAGAAGCTGGCAGGCGGTATGGCGTACCACATACCACTGCAACGAGATGGTGGATGTCTGCCTTGAAAGAGGCACCACCAACAGGGCTCCTGGCTCAGGCAGGAAGAGAGTGATCTGACAGCAGGAAAACAAGGACCTAGTGTCTAGGAGCAGAGAAAGTCCCTTTCTGAACGCGAAGCAGTTGCGGCGGGAGATCAACTTCCCCGGCTCCAGTGACACGATTCGCCGAAGGATGAGGGACGCTGGACTGCATGCACGACGATCCGCCGTGAATCAAGAGCTCAGCGAAGACAACGTTTTATACCGGCTAGCATTTGCGGAACTCCATCTGAGAGCGTCGTGGGACAACGTCATTTTCGCTGATAAGGTGTTTTCCACCAATAACGACGGTCCACGAATCGTTTACAGGCCGCAAGGGACTTGCCATCGACGCGAATAAGTAACCACGACGAGAAGAAGTGGCCGGCTATCTGTTACCTGCTGGGGTTGGAATTCTACGAGAGGAGCAGGAATTCTTCACAGGATAGAAGGAACTCTGGACAGCGCGCATTATGCCCACATATTGGAAAATGTGATGCTTCCGTCAGTGCGAATGCTGTACGCAGAAGGGGACGTCACATTGGAAGAGGACCATTCTCCCATTCACAAGTCAGCATTTGTTCAGCACGTATTGTCTTTACTCTCTCCCAAATCCACGATTGGCGTCAACGTCATGGACTAGCCGCCAAGGGCGGCTGATATGAACTCCATAGAAAACACATGGGCTGAGGTCGCCAGAACATTAACAGAGAACTGGCCACGAAACCAACCCACTACTGCGGACGCTCTTTGGGACTGCGTCCTGGAATCCTGGGAGGAAGTTGCTTCTTCAGGCTGTTACGTCCGACGGCTTATACATTCTATGCCAAGACGCGTGATAGAATGTTTTGTTATGTCTTCTTTTTCGTCATTTTTCCTCAAAATTCAAATGGCTCTGAGCACTATGGGACTTAATTGGTGAGGTCATCAGTCCCCTACAACGTAGAACTACTTAAACCTAACTATCCTAAGGACATCTCACACATCCATGCCCGAGGCATGATTCGAACCTGCGACCGTAGCTGTCGCGCGGTTCCAGACTGTAGCGCCTAGAACCGCTCGGCCACTTCGGCCGGCCATTTTTCCTCATTGGAAGCTAATGGAAGATCGCGTGGCAACAGAAAAGATACAATATGGGTTAGCTTTCCTTTGAGTTGCCCTTTTAATTCAAGTGGGTTTCTTTTGAATATACAGTTTGTTAAGTATTCTATTTTGATTTCATTTATACCATGTCTACATTACAAACTAATCAGCGTAGATGGACTCTGTCACAGTAGTTTTTGTTATTTCAAATACGTCTCTCTCTTCCCCTCCATCCATGAATACACCCTCCGTCCTCCACACAATACGCCAACGATTTCATATTATGTTTACTCGCCGCGCGGGATTAGCCGAGCGGTCTCAGGCGCTGCAGTCATGGACTGTGAGGCTGGTCCCGAAGGAGGTTCGAGACCTCCCTCGGGCATGGGTGTGTGTGTTTGTCCTTAGGATACTTTAGGTTAAGTAGTGTGTAAGATTAGGGACTGATGACCTTAGCAGTTAAGTCCCTTAAGGTTTCACACACATATGAACATTTATGTTTACTCGTTAATATCTCTTCTATTCTCTCTCACACTCACTCTCTCTGTCACTATCGCCGCAAGTGCCCTTCTATTACACTCCCCCAAAACTTTGTAAACAAATCTAGCGGTTTCCAATGACGCTACATTTTCTCTATTGATTGCTGCTGTCTTTACTCTCTATCATTCCTCTCACCACCTATGAAACCGTATTCGTTGATCTCCCCTTCCCTGTAACCCATTCTTCGTTCTGAGAACAGTTCTTCCTTATCTCTCGGTCCTAAGATAAAACGAACTGTGGCACACGTCTAAATAAGCAATACTTTGCAAGCATTTCACGCTTATATTTTGCACTTCTGCACTTCAATCCATTCCCAGATCCCGCCCTCCTTCCTGTTACGCGTCCCTTGACATCTGCATCTACATCCAAATGAATACTCTGCAATTCACAATTATGTGCTTGGCAGGGGGTTCTGTGGTCTGGTGGATTAATCTTGTATTGAGGTGTAAAACGAGTAGGTTCACATCTCACGTCGGGCGTAAATTTTTAACACACACAAGTAGCTCTCCTTCACCCCTAGAAACGCCAAGTGCAGAACGCCTGTAAGCTCCGTAGTTCAATATCCGCAGTAAAGATAACATTCCTTCGCTGCCGACTGGGCATTCGTTTGAGCTGTGACAGATGGAGAAACCCCGTAAGGCAGAGACTCTGTCACCAGCAAGCGGTCGTAAACTAGAAAACGTATTTCATTTTAATGAACCAATGGCCATGTAAGTTTACAAGGCTCTTACTTGATTTGAAACTGAGACGTTGAAAATTGAGGTGCTGGACTGTGATTAGAATTCGATTTCACTATGTTCCCGAAGATTGCAAACTCTTCTAGGCGTCCTCGAAAGGCACCTATCTGGTGTCGAATCCTGATCAGCACAAAATATTCATTATTTCATTTCAAGCCCTCGCATGTGCACTCCGAACTACTGGGGAAAAATAGTTGCATTTTCAACGTCTCTTCATGCGTTGTCAGCTGTAGCGGGTTCGTTTCAACTCACACCCACATGATGAGCGTTTTATCACAACATTACAAGATAAAACGTTTCCTTACAACTTTTCAAGTTCAAACATTCCTCTCCTTCCTACTGGCGAAAACGGATTTGGGTTTGACGTTGTGTTCGTTGTGATCACCAACGACGACATGTTGTGGATTCAAATTCTAGCCAGCAGAGTATTTTCCATCGCATTATTGGCAGTACAAACATGCCATTCCCAGCTATTATTGGAAAAGAATTTGATAGTTAACGTTTCTTCATGACCACGTGTGCGGTGTTTGAATTTCATTCAGCACAGAACTTTTCGTCGCCTGATGTCTAGCTAAACATGCGCCCATCTCGCTACTGGTGAACCAACAACAGCTATTTATCGTCTGTTCCTGGCTAGAAAACGACGGTGCTAGATGCTGGGCTCGAATCCCAGTCAGGCAAAAACAATTCTATCGTCAATTCAGGTGCCAGCATTTCGCTATTGGTGAAAACATTTGATATTTAACTTCTGATTTTATGTACAGTCGTGCTCAAAAGTATCCTAACGACCTGAATTGCATTTCACCTGATTCCTATGCGACCTACATAACGCAGCTGCCTAGCAGGTCCTCTAATCGCTCCTTGGTACAGACGTTTGACTATTGAAAATGGTTCCAACAAGTCACCACTAGAAAACACTGCTCTGTATCGCAAATAACTCAGGATGTAAAGTAATACCACGATACTAAAACTACCAGGGAACACCTCATCACGGGTAAGACTGTCCTTAAGGCTTGTAAGCTCGCATTTATTGCAATAACTGACATACCTGAAATGTTAGCACTCTCATTACTACGTCAGATAGGTAATGCACGTAGTAAGTTCGTCGTATTCATGATTTCCTCTACAAAGTAACATACCATACTCGTTATTTAACACAAAATGTCATTAAAAATTTACGTTATTCACGAGCAGCTAGTTGAGAATATGTATGGACTTCAAATGCCACGACGAACCGACTCGTTCTGCATATGGATTCAAACCCAGGTCATGCAGGTTAGGCCTTGCAGGCCGTGCGGTTCTAGGCACTTCAGTCCGGAACCGCGTGACTGCTACGGTCGCAGGTTCGAACCCTGCCTCGGGCATGGATGTGTGTGATGTCCTTAGGGTAGTTGGGTTTAAGTAGTTCTAGGTTCTAGGGGACTGATGACCTTAGATGTTGAGTCCCATAGTGCTCAGAGCCATATGAACCAATCACGCAGCCTAAGATTTCGTGGCTGACGGAAATTAAAAGTCATTCCTGACTAGGCATAAAGAGTTTGATATACCTCATTTTTGGACAGTATCAGTTAGCAAATATCAACTACTTGAAATGCAGTGAGGTAAAGCTTTGTGTTGGACAGGGATTCGAACCCAGAACCTAATCGGATTGTTATCGAAGCACAATCAACTTTGACTTATCGGATTTTCTCGGCAGTAGCTAGATGTATTAAATGAAATGACGAGACGAAACATTAATTTTTCCTTTCCAGGACTCCAACCCGGCACATATCGCTGTTATATTCTAGAGAAAAGGAACGTTAAGTATGGGTTTGTTACACCAGCAGCGACATGTGAGCATGTTTGAACTAGAAATAATATGACGAAGTGTTCAGTGCTGACTGAGAATCGAACCCCAAACATATCATTGTTGACTGCACACCAGCAGCTCGGAATAACATCCCTGAACTTACAGTGATCTCGCGAATAGTTCTGTGTCTCACTGGGAGTCAAAAACGTCAGATATCGTTAGTGTTGACAACGAATGAAAATGCATTAAAAATAAAAATTAATATCCACCAGCAGATAGGTGTTCTCATGCTAGAGCTTGAGAATACGTAGTGAAAAGATTAGTGCTGAGCCAGGATTCCAACCCATTCATGCGCAATATGTGGAGATGTTAAGGAATCTGCAGTTCTGAACAAACAACAAGTTGTAGTCGAGCTGTATTGTCACGAAGGGATCAAATTCCGCGTTAAGGGCGGTCTGAGTTGCATTCCCAGTTCAGAACCAATTTTATCAACATACAGAAGCTCAAATAAAAGACGGAATAAATGTCCTGTGACCATACACAGTGTTTGTTTCGTCACTAGAAATAAATAACTAGTATAAGAAAAGTTACTGGTGATGAGTTTCTACATGTCGCCACTCCTTACTTTATTGTGGTTCCACCTAACGTCTACTTGGTACAGAAGGAATATCATGTTTAATGTGATTTTCAGACCACAATGCCATTATACCTTCTTCACTTGGCGTAGCCAGAAGAGAATAGAATCTACCTCTCCTTATCAAAAAACATCGTCAGAAGTTGGAATCGAACCGAGACCAACAGCATATGAAACTATCATCAGTCCAACAGACCACCACACCCTCTTCTCTACGGCTCATTTCTCTATCATAACACCGTTGCGGCACACAAGATGAGAATTCCGACGCACAGGCTCCCTGTAGTGGTTTGCAGGATGTTCAGTACATTCATTTACTTGGTTGACCGAATCGCCGTGAACTAGCTGCCTTGGCTACCCAGTGCACACATTCGACTCTATTTTGTAATCACCGAAATAAAATAACGTAACTGCCACCTACACTGAGCTGCCAACTGTGTAGGATGCAGAAATTTAAATAGGAAGTGTTCCTTTCCATTTGAGCTACTCTATTGCGCTATCTGTTTGTTGAAACCATCGTGCAGTGCAAAATAAATGCTGTAACTGTCTGTCTCTCAGAAGTCTATATCCGGCCATATGCATTATCTTACAGCACTGTGGAATGCCGAAGTTCTGGAGGAACTGTTGTTCACTTCCAGAGGTGCTGTACCTATGTGGCAGCTAGTAGCGTAACGGTAAGCGTCGTGCACTGCTGATAAGACGTCGCGAGTTCTATTACATTTTTTTAAACGCAATTCTGTTGTCTGCTAAAGTATTCAATTTAATGGAACTTTGAACATAATTCTCTTCACTTCTCAACCCAAAATAGTCACATGTGGAAAAAAGGCTAACTTCTGCGTCATTTTGTTCTTTTCAGGTTTAATAGATGGCCAGGCAGCAGATGCGCTCGAAGCTTTTGTATTATGTATGGGGAGAGCGCATCGTGCCAAAATAGTCAGAAATCTATTTTCTACATTAGCTGTCGTCTGGTAGTGGCATTTTATTCTTCTTCAAACCTTCTTTGACAGCTTTAACTCAGAACAAGTTTTCTACATGCATGTAATCAATAAACTGCATGTGCATTTTCAGACTGTTATATATAACATCAGAGAATTCGCATATATCGTTGATGATTAATTTCTCTCTCATGTTTAGCATTGTTTTAACAACACTGAAAGAAACCTTAGGAAAACTGTGCACTGTATTGTAAGAAAGGAAATGAAACTACCCACGGTAACCTTACGACGAAAGTCTGTTTTAACAAAACTGAGTATCTGTTCAAAAGCGTGTCTCTATCTGCACGAATTAGTAAAACACTATTCAATTAGATTTCGATTGGGTCTGTGTTTAAACGGTATGCTGTGTCATACTCGACAGGTAGTGGCATTTCATAAATAAAGTTACGTATTCCTAGAAACCCAAAATTTGCTTGTCAGCAGCGGAAAGAGGCGTTACCTGTTGTGCAGCATTGTAAGTTTTTCACCATTGCACTGTGAGCTGAAAGTATTTTCTTACGATTTGCTAATCAATTTATTTCCTTCATACTTATCACCCTGGCATGGGAGTCTTAAGTGAAGAACATTATTGAATTTCGTATCGTTGACAGTCGATTCGAATTTCTTCAGAGACGCTTGTATTTTATAGCAGCATGGCAGTCAGAAAGCCGAGATCTACGACCATTAACACAAGTTACTGAGTCGAGCTGCCAAGAGGATTTGATGTGTAAATGTTTTCTTCTGATTTTGTTACAGAATTTTTTCTGGGAATTCGCAGCTCCATGAAATAATACAGAAAAAAAAGCTTGCACGTTCTGCCCCTACCACGGTTACAACTGACAATTTTCTTAACCGGTGGAACACGAGACACGTGCGGTACCACGGGGCTACGGACACGCTGCTGCCAGCACGCCACTCTCATCATGGTATTGGTCGCTCAGCCTCATAACTCATCGTGAAAGATGTTAAAAGTTGTCACTTATGTGAAGAAAAGCATTTCTTAAGCCAAAAAATTTAAATTTCTGTCTCAGTGTCTTAGTTTACGTGAGGATTATATACCACGAGTCATTCAAATGGAAAGGGAATATCAAGTGAATTTAGCGAGTCAGTTCAGTACCATACGCGGAAGTAATTGCACTGTCACAGTGTTGCCAAATGTTTGTGACGATGTTGCCAATTCTCAGCTGTGCTAGGAACAGCTCTGTAGCGTTATAGGAGGAAAATCCTGTGCTCGTGTTATAGGAGGATACGGAGAGGAGGCGCGGGGTTTGGTTAATATGCAGCGTTTTCTCCTACCAGCTGTGTCAAACATTTACGTGTGTAATCTTCCATCACGATTACAGTTTCCCACAAAATATATACGAATAAAACACTTACCTTGTTACTTTGTTACAAAAGATTATTTCAGTACATTAAAAAGTCTTTGGAAATCAACTTTGCCAACCTGTCATGAAAAGTAAGATAACAAACACTTTGTGCACACTATGTGCAGTCTTGTGATCATACAAGTAGAATTTCATGAATTGCACGAGAATGTAGAAAAATGTTGGTGCGAATGGAAGCTGTAAGAAACACAGTTACCTAATTAATCTGTACCACGTAATAATCAATTCATTTGCTAATTCAGATGAGAAGAAACTGAAAATTATGGCCATTAAGACAGAAACTAAAGTGCAGATGCGGGCACTGTGCAGATCTGCGCTTTTTCATCTTCAGATCTATACAAATAATGTATACTAACCAGCGTATTCATTGCTTTCGTAATGTTTCCCTCTTGTTTAGTCTTCTTATGATGAACTTATGATGAAATGGATCCACACCCATTAGTTTGATTTTTTCTTTGTATCCTTCCATCTGCTATCTTTGTGTGTTATTGTTCGGTGTTCAAAAAGCAAAATATTATGCCTGCTCCCACGAGGTATTAAAATGAGGTCGCAGACTGTGGGAAGTTTGTTTTACAACTTCGTACCTGGATAAAGAGCTTTTCCTATTTGAGATAACGGCACTAAATCGTGGTTTGTAAATCGTTTACCAGCCGTACTCTGCCGCATTTCGCTGGTTCGAAGGCAAAAAGCTTACTGACAAATTTCACAGAAGGAAAAGGGGGACGAAATGTCTCCCACTCGAAGGTCATGTTGTTTTACTTAAATGATTACAAAATCGGGTAAAACGAACAATGAGGTTGTCAGTATAAGCACATTACTGTTGTCAATATGATGTTGCACCGCCCAGGGACTGTAATGATAAAGGGCCCGTTTAGGTCAGGCATATTGTACACAGAAGTGGAAGAGAGAGCACCACTAAATTCTACAATCTGTATGCATTGCATACACACAGAAATTACTGTTACAGTGTACTTATGGAACCCAATGAGTGAATTGCATATTTTCCGGTGAGAAAGAGCACTGGCAAACAGTCTTCGCTACATTAGGTTACTTAAACTGGCGTCACTTTCAGCTAGAATTTATCGCCAGCGACTAAGTGTAAGGACAGTGAGTCGGATGCGGGTTTTGCAACTGTGAAATACTTTCCTTACATTATGGAAGCGAATATTAAATTTGAACTAATATTGCGAAAATTTTGGACTTGGATAGCTTAGAATGAAAATCTTTCTGTTTATTGCAAAGGAAAACAATCGATTTTCTAAAGCATTCTGTGTCATACACAACTTGAAACAGGCCACGTCGACCAAATCATACCGAAGAACCGACAGTGACGTATATTGGAAGGCAGTAAGATCCCTTGGCTTTTGGTTTGGCAGTATTCGACAGCCATTTCTATGCGCAAGTAAATGAAGAAAGGCAGCGCGTTTTCGTTATCAAGTAAGGTCTTCATCAATTACTTTAGTTTTAATGTGATCTACGAGTAATTGCTGATGTTTGATATTAACATGAAAAGGATTCCGTAGACAGGGAAAGAACTTGTTCTTGGGCAACTACTTCTATAATGACCAAAAGGCCTTAAATGATCTTCAAGCACATGAGTTCCAGTAGCGGTATGAAGAAAATGATAGTAATAATGACGGTGATAGTCGAATTATCCGGTAACTTCACACTTCACAGAGGAGTTTCTGGAACTAAGAAATTTCCTGAATTAGTGAAAATTTCCAAATGGCTTCAAATTGAGGCTATGACGCCTAGAAGAGTCTTTACATCCTGCTGATATGAGAATAGCATAATCTCCAAGTCAGAAGCTTGCTTCTACTTAACCATTTAATAAACTCGCGTTTTTTCCACCATGACTAGTTTAGTAAGCTAAGCACATCATCCATTAGAGCACACTCCTGGGGCTGGGAAATGGGGCCGCAATGGTCTGGTGGAACGAAGTATCACAAGTGCAATGCGTGGGTTCAGGCATTTACATTTAAGAGGCACAAACAGATTCATTTTACCTCTGGTAACCTCAAGAGAAAGCTGTTATAATCCAGAATCCGCATTAAACATCACGTTCCTTCATTCCAAACTGGGCAGAGCCGGTTTACGTTGGAAAATGACATAGGTGGGGGTCAGGGTAAACAGAAATACTGTCACCAGTAAACTTACTTACATTAGAAAATTTTATTTTATTTGATGAACTGATAGCCGCCTAAAGGAACAAGGCTCTTATTTTACTTGTACTTGATTGAACTAGAGACGTTGAAAAATTTGGTGCTGGAGTGTGATTCGAATTCGTATCTCCTCTTCCGAGGATCTGAATCTCTCGGAACAGTATAGTTCAATCATTTCATTCCTTTTCCCAAGACTGCAGTCTTCTCTAGGTCTCCTCCATAGGTAAATAGGTGGGTCCGAATCCTGATCCAGTAAAAAAATATTCATAACGCCATTTCAAGCCCTATCACGTGCACACCGGCCTGCTAGTGAAAATTAACGTGCATTTTTAATGTCTGTTCATGTTGCCAACAATTTCTGGAGAAACACGCTCACATCTTACTGTTGGTGAGTAAGCAATTGATACTTAAGCAATGTTCGTGGACAATAAAGAAGAACGATAGGAGTGCGGTTCGATTGTCGCTCAGGCACAAAAATTTGTGTCCTTATTTTAGATTAAACACCTAGTAGCTGGCAAGAAAAACCTACACGTAACATTTGGTTTTACTTAGTTAACAATCCGATTACGTCTTGGGTTCGTATCTCCGTCGCAGAACTTCACATCAAGCGCTTCATCTTTAAATTCATACACACTTCGTTACTTCTGATTTGAGGTATATGAGACATCTTTCATGGTTAGTTAACAGGGATGAAAGGGTCTTGATAGGAGTACCGGTTTATTACAAAAACTGTCTTCTTTTATTTTCAAGTTTAGATTTGGTTACTGATATAGGCGAAAATTTCGGTACTTCATGACTCATCACGGATAGTCAGCAATATGATATGATTAGATTAGATTAGATTAATACTTGTCCCATAGATCATGAATACGACATTTCGTAATGTGGAGCGAGTTATTTTAATGAAAGATTTCTTTACATACCAGTATTCAGTGTCTTTACAACAATTTTTTACCCCCTCTCTCTCTCTCTCTCTCTCTCTCTCTCTCTCTCTCTCTCACACACACACACACACACACACACACACACACACACATTCTCTTTTTATTTTTATTTTTTTGTTGTGCTCGACTATCTACGAGTCACGAAAACGTCCGTGAATGAATTTCTTAGTTTTGAGTACAGTTACGAAAGAAATATAAAAACAACTATGAGAGTTACTGATTTATGATGCTTAGTAGCAGTCAGTTCTGAGTATTATTAGCAACTAAGCTCCAGTCCCTAAACCTAGTTACAGAAATGCGAATCAGACGCATTACGTATTCCAGGCCGTAGCAGTCGCGTCTTTGAGGCGCCAGCTATGGTCACTTCGCAGCCCGCTGTAGGATCACATCGGTTCGTCTTCTTCCTGCTGGTAATGTAACTGAGATTTGGCAACGACGCAAGGTATGTTTGGCAACTCTGTGACCGACGAGTTAATTCCTGGTGTGCACGGAATTAAGCCTCAGAGTTCACTTGATTTCTCGTGTCATTTCCATTGAATAACCAGAAGATTGTAAATTTACGGTTTTCAGCCCAGAAAAGTCATTGAACGTGGCAATCGCAACTAATCTCGTCCTGTAAATAGCGATTTACGAGTTGTATCCACTATTGACCTAAGAGGATGGCGCAAACCATATCTATCCGCTAGCTCTGAGTTGACGTGCTGACCTGTGCAAACGCGACTGTTATGGTTCGCGGTTTCAGCCTTGCTGAATGTAACGTTTTTATCCCTTCCGTGTAAGAGCTGCAAGCAGTTACATCAAACATCGATAAGCAAATCGTAAGAAAATACTTTCAGCTCACAGTGCAATGGTGAAAAACTTACAATGCTGCACAACAGGTAACGCCTCTTTCCGCTGCTGACAAGCAAATTTTGGGTTTCTAGGAATACGTAACTTTATTTATGAAATGCCACGTTTGCATACCTGTCGAGTATGACACAGCATACCGTTTAAACACAGACCCAATCGAAATCTAATTGAATAGTGTTTTACTAATTCGTGCAGATAGAGACACGCTTTTGAACAGATACTCAGTTTTGTTAAAACAGACTTTCGTCGTAAGGTTACCGTGGGTAGTTTCATTTCCTTTCTTACAATACAGTGCACAGTTTTCCTAAGGTTTCTTTTAGTGTTGTTAAAACAATGCTAAACATGAGAGAGAAATTAATCATCAACGATATATGCGAATTCTCTGATGTTATATATAACAGTCCGAAAATGCACATGCAGTTTATTGATTACATGCATGTAGAAAACTTGTTCTGAGTTAAAGCTGTCAAAGAAGGTTTGAAGAAGAATAAAATGCCACTACCAGACGACAGCTAATGTAGAAAATAGATTTCTGACTATTTTGGCACGATGCGCTCTCCCCATACATAATACAAAAGCTTCGAGCGCATCTGCTGCCTGGCCATCTATTAAACCTGAAAAGAACAAAATGACGCAGAAGTTAGCCTTTTTTCCACATGTGACTATTTTGGGTTGAGAAGTGAAGAGAATTATGTTCAAAGTTCCATTAAATTGAATACTTTAGCAGACAACAGAATTGCGTTTAAAAAAATGTAATAGAACTCGCGACGTCTTATCAGCAGTGCACGACGCTTACCGTTACGCTACTAGCTGCCACATAGGTACAGCACCTCTGGAAGTGAACAACAGTTCCTCCAGAACTTCGGCATTCCACAGTGCTGTAAGATAATGCATATGGCCGGATATAGACTTCTGAGAGACAGACAGTTACAGCATTTATTTTGCACTGCACGATGGTTTCAACAAACAGATAGCGCAATAGAGTAGCTCAAATGGAAAGGAACACTTCCTATTTAAATTTCTGCATCCTACACAGTTGGCAGCTCAGTGTAGGTGGCAGTTACGTTATTTTATTTCGGTGATTACAAAATAGAGTCGAATGTGTGCACTGGGTAGCCAAGGCAGCTAGTTCACGGCGATTCGGTCAACCAAGTAAATGAATGTACTGAACATCCTGCAAACCACTACAGGGAGCCTGTGCGTCGGAATTCTCATCTTGTGTGCCGCAACGGTGTTACGATAGAGAAATGGGCCGTAGAGAAGAGGGTGTGGTGGTCTGTTGGACTGATGATAGTTTCATATGCTGTTGGTCTCGGTTCGATTCCAACTTCTGACGATGTTTTTTGATAAGGAGAGGTAGATTCTATTCTCTTCTGGCTACGCCAAGTGAAGAAGGTATAATGGCATTGTGGTCTGAAAATCACATTAAACATGATATTCCTTCTGTACCAAGTAGACGTTAGGTGGAACCACAATAAAGTAAGGAGTGGCGACATGTAGAAACTCATCACCAGTAACTTTTCTTATACTAGTTATTTATTTCTAGTGACGAAACAAACACTGTGTATGGTCACAGGACATTTATTCCGTCTTTTATTTGAGCTTCTGTATGTTGATAAAATTGGTTCTGAACTGGGAATGCAACTCAGACCGCCCTTAACGCGGAATTTGATCCCTTCGTGACAATACAGCTCGACTACAACTTGTTGTTTGTTCAGAACTGCAGATTCCTTAACATCTCCACATATTGCGCATGAATGGGTTGGAATCCTGGCTCAGCACTAATCTTTTCACTACGTATTCTCAAGCTCTAGCATGAGAACACCTATCTGCTGGTGGATATTAATTTTTATTTTTAATGCATTTTCATTCGTTGTCAACACTAACGATATCTGACGTTTTTGACTCCCAGTGAGACACAGAACTATTCGCGAGATCACTGTAAGTTCAGGGATGTTATTCCGAGCTGCTGGTGTGCAGTCAACAATGATATGTTTGGGGTTCGATTCTCAGTCAGCACTGAACACTTCGTCATATTATTTCTAGTTCAAACATGCTCACATGTCGCTGCTGGTGTAACAAACCCATACTTAACGTTCCTTTTCTCTAGAATATAACAGCGATATGTGCCGGGTTGGAGTCCTGGAAAGGAAAAATTAATGTTTCGTCTCGTCATTTCATTTAATACATCTAGCTACTGCCGAGAAAATCCGATAAGTCAAAGTTGATTGTGCTTCGATAACAATCCGATTAGGTTCTGGGTTCGAATCCCTGTCCAACACAAAGCTTTACCTCACTGCATTTCAAGTAAGTTGTGAAGAAGCAGTATTTAACAGCTCTCGTAGTTCGTTAACAGGGACAATTGATGCCGGGTAGGAATTCGCGGCCGTTAAAAATGTTTACGTTATGTAATTTAAAGTTGATATTTGTTAACTGATACTGTCTAAAATCGAGGTATATCACTCTCTCTATGCCTAGTCAGGAATGACTTAATTTCCGTCAGTCACGAAATCTTAGTTTGCATGACCTGGGTTTGAATCCATATGCCGAACGAGTCGGTTCGTCGTGGCATTTGAAGTTCATACATATTCTCAACTAGCTGCTCGTGAATAACGTAAATTTTTAATGACATTTTGTGTTAAATAACAAGTATGGTATGTTACTTTGTAGAGGAAATCATGAATACGACGAACTTACTACGTGCATTACCTATCTGACGTAATAATGACAGTGCTAACATTTCAGGTATGTCAGTTATTGCAATAAATGCGAGCTTACAAGCCTTAAGGACAGCCTTACCCGTGATGAGGTGTTCCCTGATATTTTTAGTATCGTGGTATTACTTGACATCCTGAGTTATTGCAACACAGAGCAGTGTTTTCTAGTGGTGACTTGTTGGAACCATTTTCAATAGTCAAACGACTGTATCAAGGAACGATTAGAGGACCTGCTAGACAGCTGCGTTATGTGGGTTGCAGGGGAATCAGGTGAAATGCAATCCAGGTCGTTCGGATACTTTTGAGGATGACTGTACTTCGTTAACAATCCGATTAGGTGCTGGGTTCACAAGCCTGTCACAAGCTTTATATGGTGGCATTTCAACTTTAAACATGAGCATACCTTGTTCCTTGTCAATGACACCATATTAAACGTCGTTGGGGGTAGTTCTCAGGACGGTAACTGTTTGACAGGATTTCCAGTTCAGTACAAACATTTTCGTCATTTATTTTCAGGATCTGAATTGATAACTGATACTGGTGCAAACGTCTATACTTCACGTCTCTTTGTGCCTAGTTATCCGGTCTCAATAAGGCACAAACAAAGCTTAGCTTAGGTGGCAATGGCTATAGGTGCTGGGTTTTAATCCAGGTCCATAACGACGACGTTGGTCATGTCATTTAAAGTTCAAATTTGTGTACACGTAGCTGTTGATGTGTTACGAGAAATTACTGGTGATTCACTGTTAATGTTGAGATTTCCTTAGAGTGCTTGTTGCCGTTAATCGCGTTATTCTACTGGTTCGTCCAATATCCAGTTTCCAGAGCCACTCGCCGTTGAGCGACCTTCAGCACGTGGCTGGAAAACCTTTTAGAGAGCGAAAAACTTTTTTCCAATTGCCATACAGCTTTGTTACTCCATATATTGTCTCAAGTATTTAATTTTGACTAAGGATTACTGTATGATATATGTAAAATAATCCGTTTTCTCAGAACTTTTGGAATGTCACTTGTTGTAATTAAAGTTAGTTTATGAGTGTTATGGGGTTTCTCATCGCTAAGAACGTGTTTTCTAATATGTTTTGTATGACGATATTAGTTGACACTTAGACTGACTGCCATAAAGACCTTTGGTCTCTTAGTAGTCTCTTGCGGTACCCATTGTGTGTAGTCAAACGACTGTACCCCATGGGGTTTCGGTGTTTAGAGGACCTGCAACACAGCTACGTTATGTTGGTTGCATTCGGCAGTGACCCACTTTTTTTGCTGTCAAGTATACATATAGGGTAATAACTAGCAAAATTAGTTGCTCGTCATAAAAAAGTGCGGAATGTTAAATACAACATAGGCAAATAAAATGGCCCAGAAACCATTGTATGCGCTTTATGATAGTCAATGCAACTTACATCATGTATCCTGGGTGCAGACCATTTAACTTGAGTTGCCTTTTTTAAAGGTGCATAAAATACATTTTACGTCCGTTTTATTTTGTTCACCCTGTACAACATGCATACCACTGTTAATTCAGTAAGATCTGGCGGTTGTAAAATTTTCGATGCAATATTAGTGACAGTATTCACTAAACAAACAAAATCTTCAGATCACCTTCAAACATTTAGCGACTCACTGGATTGGATATCTCTGATGTTTCTGCAGCGAATCTACATCCACAGTTACAGGATTAGCAAGGAAGTGCGCTGTCATCATTCATCAGGTGGATTGAGGAAACGTAACACAGTTAGTAATTACTCGTCATTCGGTTGCTAGTCCTGCTGATAATCTAATGTTAATAGAACGATCTTTTAATAGAACGTGAAAACACAACATGACCTACTGCACTTCAAGGAGTTGTAAGTCATACTTGTAACTACATCTTTGACAGCAACATATGTCACTGATATTATAAGCAAGATTTGCCTAAATTTTACCTATATGAGAATCTGGTACAATGCTCATAAAATTTACAGAACATCTGCAAAAACTTCTGTGAAGGCTTAAAAAACTTCTGTGAAGACTTAAAAGTAAAATATAAGACCTCTGATGATGGGCAGTGCTCCATAACGAACAGGTAAAATAAAAAAGTAAATGAAAATCAAAGAGACTTCTCTTTACATATGCAGATAAAAAATTCGCTTATCAGATACAGTAATACAGCGCATAGATGAAAGAAGAAGTGTCCTACGCTCCATTTTTCAGGTCTACAGTTAGGGGTGAATTACAAAGTCTATTGAAGATAGCCATGCTAGGATTATCAAACGCAGAAGTCGAAAGTGTACATACCAAAAGTGATAATGAAGATGAATGTAAACCTTCCTGGAAAGACTCTGAGCCTGCTCTCACAACGGTACTGCCGGCAATTTCTTTCCTTCTACCACCCAAACTTCGCGAAAGTTCTCCCTCATATTCTGCAGGATTTGTACATCCTGCGGAAACGATATATCAGATAAATAACTTAGCCGCAGCCTAGAATGAATTTCCACTCTGCAACTGAGCGTGTGCTCATCGGAATCTTCTGAGGATTAAAATTGCGTGTGGAGCCGAGACTCGAACCTAGAACCTTCACATTTCGATAACGAGTGCTGAAGTTCGAAAGGAAGGAGATAATGTATTGGTGGACGTACAGTAGGTCATGAGCCGTGCTCGCATAAGTGAGTGTGTAGAGTACTTGTCCGCAAAAGAAAAGGGTTCGAAGTCCAGGCCCTGCACGCAGTTTTAATACGTCAGGGAGCTTCAAATCAGCACACTCTACTTTGAGGAATGAATATTCATTCAAGATGAATTTACTTTTCCTTCGTCTTCGGTTAGGTACATCGTAGCGCCAGCACTACTTATTGAGTGTTTCCGCAAAAACTTCGAGTGCAGGCAGAGTAGTGGAAAGAAGCTGGTGAACGTTAAAGAGTCGGTGTGCCGGTTGCAGCACTGGGGCTGTTTGTACAGCATGACGCGGACCGGGGCAAGCACAGAAAACTTTCAACCACAGCGCTAAAATGAAGCTGTTGCAGGACGAGGCAAGCCGTTTCCACACTGCCAGACCAAGGATTTGTTGTACAGAGCGCAGGTGGAAACAGTGCGTCGGGACGCGCCTCTGCCTCTAGATCACGGGGTCTCGGTTTCGATTTCCGGCCGGGTTGGGGATTTTCTCTGCCCGGGGACTCATCATTTCATCATCATAATCATTCGTGACAGTAACTAGATTGGACTGTGTAAAAACTGGGCCTTTTTCAGGCGCTGATGACCGCACAGTTGAGCGCCCCACAAACCAAACATCATCATCATCATCATCATCATCATCATGCAACTTCTGGCGGCCGTGTTGCGTTAAGTTACTGGCGTCAGCTTCCCAGAGTTTTGAGATCAGTGCGGTATGCGTCAGCATGCCGCCACCACGTGCTGTACTCACAATGTGATTCGAGGATGAGTGGGCGCCGTCTCCCTCGAAACGTTACCGGTGTAGTCGAATGAGTCTTCGCCGGCCGCGGTGGTCTAGCGGTTCTGGCTCTGCAGTCCGGAACCGCGGGACTGCTACGGTCGCAGGTTCGAATCCTGCCTCGGGCATGGGTGTGTGTGATGTCCTTAGGTTAGTTAGGTTTAAGTAGTTCTAAGTTCTAGGGGACTTATGACCTAAGATGTTGAGTCCCATAGTGCTCAGAGCCATTTGAACCATTTTTGAATGAGTCTTCATAAAACACGCTCTATTGCAAAAAAGCGATACACCACGAAGAAATTATGCGAAAGAGAAGGAAATCTGCGGATGCGATGTACATCTACAGACAAACAAAGAATTACATTTTCAGAAGCACTGGATGATTTATTCAAGAGAAATAACTTCGCAAATTGAGCGAGTCATTTGAGCAAGTAACTGGAAATCACAAGTTTCTCCTCAGTGCTGCGCAGTCTACTTCTAAAAGGGCTTCATTCATCATATCTTCAGATTCACCAGTCTCTACCGCTCGAAGAGCAATGCAACGACGTAGTATAAGTTACCAATATAACATTGTGCCCCGATGCAGACTAGAAACACAATACCAGCAGACGCTACTCATACCAAACCCGTCACGGAATCGAGGTGCCAAGCTACAATACACCACTAAATATGACAGCCAAGAAAATCGTGTAAAAATTTGTATCATATAAGGTTATTAAAATGTGCTCATAGGTCTACAAAAAATTTTGGAAATTGTGGTAAGGACTATGGGACCGAACTGCTGAGGACATCGGTCCCTAGGCTTACACACTACTTAATCTAACTTAAACTAATTTACACCGAGGTCAATACATACACACATGCCCAAGGGAGGATTCCAATATCCGACGGGGGGAGCCGCGCTAACCGCGACGAGGCGCCCCCGACCGCACTGCTAACCCACTAGGAGTACAATAGTACAGATTAAGAAGTAATTGAATCCGTATTCTTAAAGACGTAACACATAATACCTACATTAAAAAGTTGGCATGAGATTACCGTGATCAATAATCAATTAGTCACATGCAACATGAAATGGAAAACTGCCGATCACCAGCGGGAGCACTAGCATGAATGACGTCATTTTGTGCTGTAGGACATATTGTGTGGATAATTTCTTTTTATCAAGACTTATGACGATATACATTTATAGTGGAAGTGCTGAACGACGTTCTTTGATTGAAACTGATCACGTAGTCACTGCACAGGCTGCCTAATATATTCGAAAACGCGGCGCATAAGAATGGGATTTTTTTGGGGCTTATACGTCGGATTCTGTCGCTGATAAACAGGCAAGGTCGTGTTTAGTGGATAGCGACTGGGCTAGGAATCATTTGTAAACCCAGTAGAAGAATCATCTTACTCTAACTATCCTACAATACAGGGTCAAAGTACGAAAATTACACCCTTCCCCAGCTTAGGCAAATGGAGAAAATCGGTTGGTTCTTTTTGCATTACATGTGGTCTATGGAACGCCCTAAGAGGCTTTTGGAGGCATCATTTAGTTCGTGGTCGGTTCTTGAGAAAACCTAAAAAATCTGGTTTTGGGTATAGCTACGCACAGAATATGGGTGGAGTTTTTCTGATGTGTTCCTAAGACAGCGATCACGAAAGAACCTTGAAAATTTTCTTTGACATGTTGGTCCCTTTCCCAGATACAGAGGTTCAGATTCACCCTACTCGTACGCATAAAATACGTACGTAAAATCCGGTATCATGCAAAATCTAAATAACAAATATCCGCGGTAAATTGCTCAAATTGTTACCGTATATTCTCCAGGCATTTATCTAGAAGTGCCATCTTCCTGTGTTCAAAAATCTTTATCCGATATCGAGAAACGCTCCAAATACATGATTTTCGGGTACCAAAACAGTGAATCGCGAGTTCCAAGACGGCAGTTGGCTTTAATTTTTAAGCTACTTTTTTAACGTCCCCTGTCTCTAAGAACTTGGAAAAAGAATAAGTTCTATTCTCATTCGATACTATACTTTCTGGGACACAAAGGCTTTAAAAATCACTGTTCTCGTTACCTAACGATATTTTGGTTTCTAGACAGCTATTTTGGCTTAAAAATTGTACGAAATCCGGAGTAAACTAGATAAAATCCTTGGTCTCTCTGACAAACTTTTCTCATGTCGTTTCCTTGTCCACCAGTCTGTTTGGTACACATTTTTCAGTTTTTTAAGGTAACTTTCCGGTGAGCTAGATACTGGACATTTTAAACATAGCTCGGAATTAGATGACAGTGCAAGATTGACTCACTTTCTTCTCGATCTCTTTGGTAACGTTGGGGTTGGCCGTTAGAAACTTTGGTAACGCCTGACCTCTTGGTTGCCGTGCAGGCTGTGTCCGTTGCGCAGGTAATATTGGAATGCATTCCAGGTAGTATGTGAGCGGACAGGCATGGCTGAGCAGAGATAGGGGGGAGGAAGAGATGGGAAAAAGGTGAGGAGGAGGTGTACACAGTATATGTAACAACTATCAAACGCACGTACACAAAAGCACATAAGACTAAAATGGAGAAAATAATTACTTAAATTGAAATAAATTTTTAATGTAAAATTATTTAACTCTGGGTAGGAAGTATAAAACAATTTCTCATAGCCCCATACAGATTCCTAACCCTATATAGATATGTCTGAAAACTTTTGCCTCTGCCAGGCACTTTATTATGAATAGCAAAGTAATCACGCAGACGTAGATAAATTTTTAATGACTATGACAATCCTTGTGAGATTTATAACGAAAAATGGAGTGCATGCATTACATAATAGTTTGGAGGTTAACTATTCATCTGTCAGTTACGTATTGTATTTTGTTGTACATCTTACAGGCGGCTACAGTGACAGAGCGCTTCTAGGCGCTTCAGTCTGGAACCGCGTGACCGCTACGTTCGCAGGTTCGAATCCTGCCTCAGGCATGGATGTGTGTAATGTCCTTAGGTTAGTTAGATTAAGGCAGTTCTAAGTTCTAGGGGACTGATGACCTCAGATGTTAAGTCCCATAATGCTCAGAGCCATTTGAACCATTTTTTTTTTTTGTACATCTTACATGTATTGCTATAGCTACTAAAGATTCAGAGGCATAAATTTTCAGGATTGTCCGTATTGGGTTAGGAATGAGTATGAGACTTTTAGTGACATCAATAAATGTGTCACATTAAAAAATTATTTTTATTTAAATAATTAATGTTTTCAGTCTTTCATTACTTGCGTCTGTATTCTTCTTCATCTTATTATTATTTTTAGCACTATTAAACAATGGAAAATCGAGGATGAAATGTGGCAACATTATGAGAAGGAAAGTTACTACTCACCATAAGCGGAGATGCTGACTCGCAGACAGGCACAACAAAAAGACTCTCACAATTAAAGCTTTCGGCCATTAAGACCTTTGTCCACAATAGACACACATATGCGCGCGCGCGCACAAACACACACACACACACACACACACACACACACACACAGAGAGAGAGACTGCAGTCTCAGGCAACTCAAACCGCCAACGACTCAGCTTCTCCGCTATATGGTGAGTAGCAACTATCCTTCTCGTAATATTATTATTATTACTTGGTGTATATAGCGTGTATGGAACTAAATGAAAAGGTTGTCTGTTTTTAAGGCATACATGTTCCCCTTTCTTTTATTTGCGAAACGCTCCCAGCGGCCTGTGATGCAAGTTGGCCATATTATATAATAAACTTGTTAGGCTAAATATGTTTCAATTTATGGTACTTTAAGGCGCAGTCGAATGAAAACGAGACAGATGGAAAAAAGTAAGAAAACTATTAATTATTTCCGAAATTTCATCGTAAGTGTTAATATATTTATCCCGCTGTATGTACGGTCAATGCCTTTATGAGAAAATGTTTGCGCTTGCCTACGGAACCATGACTGTACCCAGGTGCGCATCTCTTAGGCAGAGACAAATGTCGCAGAAATCGCCGCAATTAACGCACAGCGGTACGTGGACACGTTGCAAATATCACACAATTTCAATATCTTGCCATGAGATTTCCATATTTTTGGAGCGCTGAAGAAATACAATCATGGTGGCCGATTTACCCCGGAAGAAGAGGTGCAAGCTTTGGTGCAATACTGGTTCAATAGCCATCTGCAAACAATTGTCCATGAAGGCACTGACCGTCCTGTTTCACAGTGGGATAAATGTTTTACAAGATATAGCGACTATTTTTGAAATAATGAACAATTTAGTTACTTTTTTTCTGCTTTCACGTTTTCATTTCACTGTCCGTTGTATATTAAAGGTTTTTTCTTACTCACTTATTATTATGAAAGAAATAACTTTTTGGGCTCAAGCACACGTGACATCGAGGTATAATTTCTATTTGATACTAAAATCTGAAAGAAAAATTGTAAGTACAGCCAAACATTAAAAACCTTTGAAAGGAGTCTACTGGGGCACATTGGTATGTGACACCCGAATATGATTTTATAAGCGATGTATGTCTTTGATAGGCTTTATATCGTGGACTGTGTAAGACTGCAGACCCACAGGTATAAAGCCTATCAAAGACATACATCGTTTATACAATCATATTCGGGTGCCACATACAAATGTGCCCCAGTAGACTCCTTTCACCTTACGAAACGAGCGACGCACAAAAATATGAGAACACAGTAAAAAGTGAATTAAAGAAATATATTTTGTAAAATTATACAACATGTGTATTATATACATACAAAAAACATGAATCACAGGCCACTGAGGATGCTTCGTAAACTGAAGGAAGCGAAACACGCATGGCATAAAAACAGAAAGCTTTTCACAAATGAAATGACACAATTTCAGAGACTTTATGGTATCATGCAGATATGGTTTTATGTATGTAGACTGAAGCGAGGAGTGAAAATGTGTACAAGGGCTGGGAATCGAACCGGGGACTCCTGCTTATTAGGCACTACTAAGGGGGAATTTAAAGTATACTGCAGCGGTAATGAGAATTTTTCTCGAGGAGGGAGGTCTGCCTGAGTAATCCATGCTGTCGCGTGAAGCGTTGTGCCAAGGTGGCTTACTGGCTAATGCACCTGTCTCGTAAGCAGGAGACCTGGGTTCGATTCCCAGCCCTGGTACAAATTTTCACTTGCCGCTTCAGTCAATATACATAAAAAGTTTTTAATTTAATTACATTAGCAGACCTCAATTCCTAGAAGATAACAATAACGGTAACAATAACATTTATAATAAAAAAAAACTTTTCATTTGCTGTTTAGCGGTACATGGAGTTTGGATGCAGGCAAGTATGATATTAAAGGTACATGGAACGGCTAAATCCCGCACTCAAATTCTACATTACTTGGACAGTTATGACAAGTGTTAAGAATTACAGTAGATTTGTAAACTTTTGTGTAACATCATAAGCGTCAGATTCCATTTACTTAGATTTTTTTTCTTTTTAGGAAAACTAAATATGAATCTCTCAAATTATAGTCTCAACTATAGTTCTCAACTATATGGGTGACGGTTTCTATCAATCTTGCCTAACGAAGTAACACCGTAAGGAAGCTAGGTTTTAAATGGTCAAGTAGCTTGTATAACAAACTAATTGAAATATACGGCGAACTTACATGAGGAACTTTGTGTAATAACTGTATACCTCTGGGAAGAGGCTGCTGCAAAAATTTTGGGCTGTTAGCCGTATAGACGAACACAGCTATTTCGCGGTTCTAAAACTATTTTTCGCGTCGGATTACTGAGTACGTCTCTTCCACTCTCCTTCTGATTATGTACACGGAAGACAGAAAGCAATAACGTAAACATAACGCTGCCGATTGCATCGAACGCTAGATCCCTAAGTCTAGACGCTAAGCAAAACCATGCAGTTCAGAGTCACGACTTTCTCGGAATCATTTCATTTCAATATTTACCAAAAATGTCTAATATTCTTCCTACTGTGTCCTTTTCCACCACGATTGCCGGTTTCATTAAGTTATAATGGTGCGCAAGTACATTGCTGTTACTTAATAAAAATTTCGCGAAAAAGGGTTCGTTTCGACGTTCTACTTTAACTATACGGAACTTATTAGTTAATTTTTAAGGTATGCAATTTAATCTTAGTGTTAAAGAAGAAAGGTCAAAGATCATAATGCAAATGTAGCTATACATACATATCTCTGTTTCTTTTTCAGACATTTCACAGCATGTACACTCCTGGAAATTGAAATAAGAACACCGTGAATTCATTGTCCCAGGAAGGGGAAACTTTATTGACACATTCCTGGGGTCAGATACATCACATGATCACACTGACAGAACCACAGGCACATAGACACAGGCAACAGAGCATGCACAATGTCGGCACTAGTACAGTGTATATCCACCTTTCGCAGCAATGCAGGCTGCTATTCTCCCATGGAGACGATCGTAGAGATGCTGGATGTAGTCCTGTGGAACGGCTTGCCATGCCATTTCCACCTGGCGCCTCAGTTGGACCAGCGTTCGTGCTGGACGTGCAGACCGCGTGAGACGACGCTTCATCCAGTCCCAAACATGCTCAATGGGGGACAGATCCGGAGATCTTGCTGGCCAGGGTAGTTGACTTACACCATCTAGAGCACGTTGGGTGGCACGGGATACATGCGGACGTGCATTGTCCTGTTGGAACAGCAAGTTCCCTTGCCGGTCTAGGAATGGTAGAACGATGGGTTCGATGACGGTTTGGATGTACCGTGCACTATTCAGTGTCCCCTCGACGATCACCAGTGGTGTACGGCCAGTGTAGGAGATCGCTCCCCACACCATGATGCCGGGTGTTGGCCCTGTGTGCCTCGGTCGTATGCAGTCCTGATTGTGGCGCTCACCTGCACGGCGCCAAACACGCATACGACCATCATTGGCACCAAGGCAGAAGCGACTCTCATCGCTGAAGACGACACGTCTCCATTCGTCCCTCCATTCACGCCTGTCGCGACACCACTGGAGGCGGGCTGCACGATGTTGGGGCGTGAGCGGAAGACGGCTTAACGGTGTGCGGGACCGTAGCCCAGCTTCATGGAGACGGTTGCGAATGGTCCTCGCCGATACCCCAGGAGCAACAGTGTCCCTAATTTGCTGGGAAGTGGCGGTGCGGTCCCCTACGGCACTGCGTAGGATCCTACGGTCTTGGCGTGCATCCGTGCGTCGCTGCGGTCCGGTCCCAGGTCGACGGGCACGTGCACCTTCCGCCGACCACTGGCGACAACATCGATGTACTGTGGAGACCTCACGCCCCCACGTGTTGAGCAATTCGACGGTACGTCCACCCGGCCTCCCGCATGCCCACTATACGCCCTCGCTCAAAGTCCGTCAACTGCACATACGGTTCACGTCCACGCTGTCGCGGCATGCTACCAGTGTTAAGACTGCGATGGAGCTCCGTATGCCACGGCAAACTGGCTGACACTGACGGCGGCGGTGCACAAATGCTGCGCAGCTAGCGCCATTCGACGGCCAACACCGCGGGTCCTGGTGTGTCCGCTGTGCCGTGCGTGTGATCATTGCTTGTACAGCCCTCTCGCAGCGTCCGGAGCAAGTATGGTGGGTCTGAGACACCGGTGTCAATGTGTTCTTTTTTCCATTTCCAGGAGTGTATATTTCACTTCACCATGACAGAAACCAACATTAAATTACTAAGACTGATCTCTGTATTCTGCAATGCTAAGTCCAGAGAGAGAGAGAGAGAGAGAGAGAGAGAGAGAGAGAGAGAGATAACTGTGCAAATATGAAAAACCTTTGTCATCGTAGTTCCTTTCCTCAGGCTCATGAATAGACTGCCGATAATAGCAGCTGTCTTCCGTAGTTGTCTGCTGCATAGTCCCACATCATGACCGCCCTGCGTTACCATAATGCTCAGCTGGTGTAGAGAGACAGACATCACGCTCTGCTGATATAGAGAGACTGAGACGGTCGTCTCTCAGCAACGGCCCGCGGACATCACTTATTGTTGAAGTGACGCATTAATCGACGTGCTTCCAAGGTTGTTCCATTGCGAGAACCTCCAAAACTGTAATGTTATTCGACAGTTTCGTTGGAGAATAACTGAAGTGCACACAAAGTTATAAATGAATTTAGCCGTCTTGGAAACTCGCATTTGATATTAACCTACTACCCGTAAAGCATATAAAATGTGTGAATTTCATATCAATCCCTAAAATATTTTATTGCATTATTTTATTGATTATATACAGATTGTCAAAATATGGAAAAACATCGAGAAATGTGTAACTCAACATAAATGCACACGCTAGCGGAGGTTGCAACTAAGTAGTATCCTCGATACGTTTCGCGTGTCAGAACAGTGTTCTGTCAGAGATAAGTGAATTATATCGTGGGAAAATTTTTGGTGCTCTCATGGCTGTTGCTTCCGTAACCTATGGAGCCGACGTGTTTGATGTTTCAAGAGGCACAGTATCGAAGACAAATACCGCATACGGAGAAAGAGGAAAAACATCATCCACTAAATCACAAAGCAGAAAAACATATTTGTTGAGTGATCAAGACGGACGGTAACTGAATATGTCTGTGACAAAAAATAAGAAAGCGACAGCCGAAAAAGTCACCAAGGATTATGTGCCGATTTTGGCCCATCAGGTCCATCTCACGATACAATGTTTGTTTCATTACCAAGCGCCTATTTGGAATAGTTACACAGAAATATTTTGTTCAGTGTGTTATTCTAGCCACATTTCAGAAGCCTGAGATATCGTGGTGCTTGTAGGATGATTTTCATATGCAGCTGTCTGTGCTTTCTTTTGCATTCCGAGAACGATGTTCTTCGAAAGAAGGAGGGAAACTGCGTTTAACTTCCTGTTGGTATCGAGACGTCATTAGAGAAGGAGCACAAAATTGGATAGTGTCAAAAATGGTGAAGGAAATCGGCGGTGCCCTTTCAAAGGAACCGTCCCGGCATTTTCCTGAAGCGATTTAGGAAAATCACGGAAAAACTAAATCTGTATGGTCGTACACGGGTTTTAACCGTTGTCCTCCCGAATGTGAGTCCAGTGTGCTAACCACTGTTCCACCTCGCTCGGTAACGATGTACTTAACGCATGTTTCTTGCTCCACAAGTCCAGAGATTATTATATGACGTTCGCTCTGGAATCTCTTTCAGACACCTCTTTAAACAGCTGGGCATACTAACGACAGCCTCTCAATATCTCAATACAGATACCATCTTGTGAAGTTCGTTGTCAACAATCAATCGCAGTTTGAAAACAATAGCAGCATTCCCAAACGTAATACTATAAGGAGTTACCATTTACCCTGTCCATCACTTAGCCTCAGTGGCAAGCAAAAATCCATTAGTTATTCACCCATAAAAATCCTTGACTACCAACACAGTGAAGTAAATAATATAACAGGTAATAAACTTAACTACCTAACTTTAAACACATACTGAAATTGTATTTGGTTGACAACTCCGTCTACTCCACACACACACACACACACACACACACACACACACGCACGCACGCACACACACACACACACACACACACACACACACACACGCACGCACACACACACACACATACATACACACACACACACACACACACACACACACACACACACACAGAGAGAGAGAGATTATCTTGAGAAATCAAATAAATGATAAGGATACACACGTATTTTCTACTGATAAAGCGTTCAGAAATGGCTCTGAGCACTATGGGACTTAATATCTGAGGTAATCAGTCCCCCAGACTTCCAACTATTTAAACCTAACTAACCTAAGGAGAGCACACACATCTATGCCCAGGCAGGACTCGAACCTGAGATCGTAGCAGCATCGCGGTTCGGGACTGAAGCGCCTAGAACCACTCCCCACAACGGCCGGCTGATAAAGTGTACTAAGTCATTCTATATCATAGAGATAGGCACAGTTACGATCTCTGAAACAAACAAATATCCCGATAACGACGTCTTGAATAGTTCGGTTCCTATTTTCTGAGTTATTCATTAATTTTACAGTTTCTGCAGCATTAATTTATAGTCAGGCCAAAGCAATAAGACTCCTGTTGCTTGCACATCAGTCTCTTTCATTTCTTCTTCCACGCTGTTGGATCATTCGTCTGAATCTAACTAATTTTTTCCATATATGTTTTTTTTTCCATTCTAAGTAGGCTGTTTGTATGTTGTCAGCGCTATAAAATGTGTTAATATCGCTCACAGCGCTCTGCGCCCTCGTCAAGAGATTCCGTGGTTGGACGGACCAGCAGTTAGGGAGCTGATAGAGAAGTTTATGGACATTTTTTCTTAGTGGAGACTCCGTGTTGGTACGACATGCATTGCAAAGTGAGACGCAAGGAAATGCAGGATGGTGTATGTTGCTGATAGTGTTTGGGCAGTGGAATTATTGACAATCACACACATCAAAAAAAGTTTTGCATCACCTCGGTTCCGAGAGTTCCGGAATCTGTACAGAAAACTGGAATAGAGATAAACACAAACATCATTTCCGCCCTTTTTATTGCTCATCAAAACCACACATTACATGTTGTACCACCATACAGCGAGACCTTACGCGGTGGTATTCCAGACTGCTGTACAAACCGGTACCTCTAATACCCAGTAGCACGTCCTCTTGCACTGATGCATGCCTGTATTCGTCGTGGCATACTATCCACAAGTTCATCAAGATACTGTTTTTCCAAATCGTCCCACTCCTCATTGGCGGTTCGGCGTAGATCACTCAGAGTGGTTGGTGGGTCACGTCATCCATAAACAGCTCTTTTCTACATCTACATTTATACTCTGCAAGCCACCCAACGGTGTGTGGCGGAGGGCACTTTACGTGCCATTGTCATTACCTCCCTTTCCTGTTCCAGTCGCGTATGGTTCGCGGAAAGAAAGACTGCCGGAAAACCTCCGTGCGCGCTCGAATCTCTCTAATTTTACATTCGTGATCTCCTCGGGAGGTATAAGTAGGGGGAAGCAATATATTCGATACCTCATCCAGAAACGTACCCTCTCGAAACCTGGACAGCAAGCTACACCGCGATGCAGAGCGCCTCTCTTGCAGAGTCTGCCACTTGAGTTTGCTAAACATCTCCATAACGCTATCACGCTTACCAAATGACCCTGTGACGAAACGCGCCGCTCTTCTTTGGATCTTCTCTATTTCCTCTGTCAACCCGACGTGGTGCGGATCCCACACTGATGAGCAATACTCAAGTATAGGTTGAACGAGTGTTTTGTAAGCCACCTCCTTTGTTGATGGACTACATTTTCTAAGGACTCGCCAATGAATCTCAACCTGGTACCCGCCTTACCAACAATTAATTTTATATGATCATTCCACTTCAAATCGTTCCTCATGCATACTCCCAGATATTTTACGGAAGTAACTGCTACCAGTGTTTGTTCCGCTATCATATAATCATACAATAAAGGATCCTTCTTTCTATGTATTCGCAATACATTACATTTGTCTATGTTAAGGGTCAGTTGCCACTCCCTGCACCAAGCGCCTATCCGCTGCAGATCTTCCTGCATTTCGCTACAATTTTCTAATGCTGCAACTTTCAATCTATCCCAGGCATGTTCGACAGGATTCATCTCTGGAGAGCATGGTGGCAACTCTAGTCGAATGATGTCGTTATCCTGAAGGAAGTCATTCACAAGATGTCTACGATGGGGGCGTGAATTGTCGTCCATGAAGACGAATGCATCGCCAATGTGCTGCCGATATGGTTGCACTGTCAGTCGGATGATGGCATTCACGTATCGTACAGCCGTTACGGCGCCTTCCATGACCACCAGCGGTGTACGTCGGCCCCACCTAATGCCACCCCGAAACAGCAGGGAACCTCCACCTTGCTTCACTCGCTGGACAGTGTATCTGAGGCGTTCAGTCTGACCGGGATGCCTTCAAACACGTCTCTGATGATTGTCTGGTTGAAGGAATTTGTGACAATCGTCGGTGAAGAGAACGTGATGCTATTCCTGAGCGGTCCATTCGGCATGTTGTTGGGCCCATTTGTACCGCACTGCATGGTGTCGTGGTTGCAAAGATGGCCTCGCCATGGACGTCCGGAGTGAAGTTGCGCATCAAGCAGCTTATTGCGCACATTTTGAGTCGTAACACGACGTCCTGTGGCTAAACCGAAAGCATTACTCAACATGGTGGCGTTGCTGTTAGGGTTCGTCCGAGCAATAATCCGTACGTAGCGGTCATCCACTGCAGTAGTAGCCCTTGGGCGGCCTGAGCGAGGCATGTCATCGACAGTTCCTGTCTCTCTGTATCACTTCCATGTCCGAACAATATCGCTTTGGTTCACTCCGAGACGCCTGAACACTTCCCTTCTCGAGAGCTCTTCCTGGCACAAAGTAACAATGCGGAAGCTATCGAACCGCAGCACTGACCGTCTAGGCATGGTTGAACTACAGACAACATGAGCTGTGTACCTCCTTCCTTGTGGAATGACTGGAACTGATCGGCTGTCTGAAACCCATCGTCTAATTGGCGCTGCTCATGCATGGTTGTTTACATCTTTGTCGGGTTTAGTGATTTCTCTGAACACTCAAAGGTACTGTGTCTGTGATACACTATCCACAGTCTACGTCTACCTTCGGGAGTTTCGGGAGCCGGGGTGAAGCAAAACTTTTTCTGATGTGTGTATATAATTTTTGGAACTGGTTGTCATATGAATACGGCAAAATTTTATAAATACATTGTTTGCTCTTCAACAAAATCTTTCTTTTGCTAACCATATGCCTCCTAGTAGTTACAGTCTATAGCAGTTAGCATCTTTTTATTTAGTAGGCTGTAGTTGCTGTTTGATGTAACTGCTGTAGTTCGTGTTATGAAGATTTTCTGTCAGGTACGTGACGTATAAAAAAAATGGAGTTCGTGATTTAAATGAGTTTAGGCAATTAACAGAGTTGGAGGCAGTTTCATATTTCTTTAATTTCATATTTTTGGAATTTTATTATTTTTAGGATTTCTTGCAATTCAGGGCCATTCTTTTGTGTTACTTATTGGAAGTCATGTTGTCACTGTATAGCAGTCCGATTGCGTTGGGATTGTATATTGTGGGTCATAAATGAATAGGTTGAGTCTGAGTTGTCTTTGTCAGGGAAAATACCGTAGATCAGTGTTTAAATGATAAAAATAAGTAAAGACATAGTTTCGCCGCGTATCAACTGTGAAGCTACTTATGATATCAATATCAACCTTTACTTCTGATTTCCTCAAACGTGTTTGATCATTTGAACATTTGTTTTCCGTATCACTCACATTACTCACTCGAAATATATGGTTTTATTTCTTTTCAGACTCATTTTATTCAATTTTCAAATGATTACTACAGCTTAATTCAATTCAGATCAGTTTCTTTCTTGCATTAATTTATATCAGCCGTCAAGGTGGGTGAATTTTTTGCTCGTGGCATTTGTGGCATTATTTTTTCACAGATATTATGGGTTTCACACTTAAGTTTGCTTTTCTGCTGTTTGTGCCCCAATCGCTCCCAAATTATTCCAGCAGCCCCAAAATTGTGAATTCTGAATTGACCTCTAACTTTGGTAACGTCTAAATGTCTACCACTAGGTGTCATACAGGCTTCTATTTTTGAGGACGAAAAGCAAACAAAAATTTAGTTCCAGTAATATTTGTTTATTACTAACCGGTTTTCAGCTCACTCCACCGTAATCATGTTGCAACTTTTTATATGTTATAAAGAATGTCGAGCTCCTCTCCATCATTATAAAGCAATGATCCTATCCACTACTTGTGCCTGAGTATTACTTCATAAATATTTGCCTAAACATTACAAATTCCCAATAGCATGACTCTAAATACGTATTGCTTTCTTGTGATTATTCCCGACGCTGTATTTGCTATAATTATTTCAAACCTGCATTAGATTTCTTTCCTCATTACATTTCCACAGCTTACATCTCACTATAGTATTCAGTCTGCTTCCCTCTCCACAGTCGTATTTGAGTTTATCAGTAACGCCTCATGCTCTCTGCACTTTACGTATTTTACGAACTCATTAGTTTAATGATTCGATTTCTTTTGTTGGCAGCAGCTTGTGGTATATCGTTGTATATGTGCCATAGAGCAGGCCACAGCGATGGAACAAGCGTTTGCAGAACTCGGTTATACTACTACATGAAAACAATTCGTATCAATCTTCAGTAATTAAGAGTTATTACAAACTGTGCAAGCCTGTTCGATGCTTGTCAGTAAGTGTTATACTCCAGTAACTATTCGTTTTATTAAAGCAGCCTGAAGTCAAATAGTTGCCGGCCGAAGTGGCCGTGCGGTTAAAGGCGCTGCAGTCTGGAACCGCAAGACCGCTACGGTCGCAGGTTCGAAACCTGCCTCGGGCATGGATGTTTGTGATGTCCTTAGGTTAGTTAGGTTTAACTAGTTCTAAGTTCTAGGGGACTAATGACCTCAGCAGTTGAGTCCCATAGTGCTCAGAGCCATTTTTGAAGTCAAACAGTTATCATACTGTAGATCTAATTCAGACACCACCTTTACCGTTTCAGTTACATCCTTCAGTAAGGTTTCAGCTTCGACTCAAGTTTCCTGCTGAGGTCGTAGCTTACAATTTAACTAAATATGTCGCTCTAAAGCGCTATGCGTCCTAGATGAATATGTGCTGCTTATGCATGCACCCTTACTTTAAAGTAACCTAGTGCTTCATCATAGCTGCGATCTTGATTTTAGGCAGGTTAGTGTCCATACGACGTTGACACACCCGGTGGAAATTGTGATTCTTATCTTACGAGCTCTTTGGACTAGGCTGTTGACAGGAATATGCACCTTACAACATCTCCCCTTCAAATGTAATTTTAATTTTTTAAAGGATGTTTTTATTGGCACTAGTTGGATAGGTGGTCCGAGTCTTGGGCGTGTCCACAATCACACACAATGTTCGTTTCGTCCGTGAGGGCCACCGTCCACCGTTTTTATGAGGACTGGCTCCTGACATAGCGCACTATCATCTAATTGTGGATCGGAACAGGGACGTTATTTCAAGAGTTTTGGAGGGACACTATCTTAACACCGTGGAGTAGTTTTTTACTTTCTCGTTCGCCGTAGCTGTCCGTAAGGAAGTTCCAGCTTCTGGAGGTTCACATTTTCTCCTGTAGTTAATCACGTTCTCGACGCTGTACTTTCCTTAATAGTTGAGAAAAAATTGAGGACACACTAATACTAGCGTTGGAGACGTGGTGTCCTCCCTTCGGAAGGACGAGAGTACAGATACCTGTCAGCCTTCCTCATATAGGTTTTCCTTGGTATTCTATGTAACTTAAGATAAAAGCAGACCGATTTACATTCCCAGCCTTCCCCAACCCGCACTTGCAGTCTGTTTCTGGTAGCTACGCTGTCAATGGGATATTAAACCGTAACCTTCCTTCCTTACATCATCGTCAGATGAAGCGAGTACTTGTAAGTTCCTCAAGAATATTCTCTCAGAGGAGTGCTCCAAAAGTTGGTTTATAGTTCAAGAATACAGTCATACAGTTAATTGTTTCCGAAACCAAATTTATGTTTGATGTAGCTGCATAGCTCTCAGCAAGGGACGTATGTTTTTTGATTAACTAAATAATTTCTTTCTGAATGGGTCACCGCCGAACTTAACTAATAAATATCGTACAGTAGGACTACTAAAGATGTTTTGTCTCCTGACATTCTATTCCACTCCTTTCTTGTGCTGAAACGCAATTTGTAATAATAGTGTTTCTTCGTCACACGCTAGTTTTCTATGTCTCCGATATTTATATGGTAGGGCTGAATGCATGGAAAATTCTTCGGTATATGGATTTGCAAGTTGCGCAAAAGCGTTAAATGACGTCATTTTTCGTTTATTTGGCTGCAGTTATGAGACCTAATTATATCAAACATATTTGGCAGCCGTTATGAGACCTATACGTTTCATGTAAGAAGCTAAATTCGGCCTCTACAGCTATTTTCGAATGATCAATACGTACAGAACAGGAAAAATCTGAGTCGTTACGCGCTTTTCTCTGTTTTATTTTCAGGGGTGGTAAAGAGATAGGAAGGTACCGCCATGCGTAATACTACCTAGGCATTCAAAACAGCTTCCAGTTGTCTCAAAAATGGGTAATCGATAGCTCTGTATAGTTTTCAAGGCAATCTTATACCATTCTTCCAGGAAAACAGCGGCAAGTTCAGGTAACGGTGATGGGATGTATAGCGATCACGCATTCTTCCCTCTAAAGTACACAAAAAGGGCACAAAACAATCAGATCTGATGACTGAGATGCGACAGTTCATCCTTGGACTTAAGAAACGAATCGTGGAGGATACGAGCTGTGTGAACAGGGATCCCAGCGTCTTGGAACATACCATCACCACTGGGGAACAAACATGGCAGCATAGTATGGACCTGGCAAGTCAAAATGGTCACATAATTCTTGGCAGTAACGTAGCATTGCAGACTAACTGTGGGAGTCATAGAATTTACATCTACATCTACACTGATACTTTGTAGTCCACCTTACTGTGTGTGTCAAAAGTACTCCGTATCACTAATAGGCAATTCCTTTTCCTGTTCCACTTGCAAATAGAACGAGGGAAACATGACTGTCTGTATGTCTCAGTATGAGCCCTAATTTCTCGTATCTTATCTTCGTGGCCCTTTCGAGCCACACAGCTGCCTAAATCATCACCAAACGCCTGCCATGTTTCAATTTTGGGAGGTGAATTCGGCCAGAAGTTGGAAACAGCGTGGAACAAGGATCTTCTTACAAAATTACCTTCCATTGGTCTATAATTTTATGGCTTCAGGACAACGTTTTCACCGATGATGAAAAATTCTTACTTATGGAGCTCTCTTCACGTTATTTTGGTGCTAACTGGGTTCGCGAGTAGGACTTTTAGTTCTGCAGTGACTTTTGCATCTTTTTTCCTCTTACTTTTCGTCAAAATCCTCTTCAATGACAGTCGGTTACGATAATTCAACACGCACGTCCGTTCATGTTGTGACTTAGCTATGTTTTTTTTTTTCTTTTCCCTGTATGTTGTATTAATCTTCGATACGGTGGCTTTTGAAACAACGTTCACTTCGGCACACTTGGACACGGAGGTACTTACAGCACTAACAATTTACCCCGGTTCGAATTCACTTCCTGAGGACATCCACATGTGTCGTTTGTGGTGAAATAGAAGAACGAAACCTGCGTGCCTGGTTAATATCTGCGTTTATGTTCAAGTATGTGTATCTCGCACTGTTCCTCTCAGAGACTGAAATAAGCTGTGTGACTTAAAGACTTTTGCCTAATATTTAATCAAAGAAAAAATGAAGTTACTTAACAGGTACCAATACATACTCGTATTTATTGTTCATAATTTTGCCCCACCGCTGCGACGCCGACCTCTTTTCGAGATTCTTCCGAGCAAAAACTTGAAAGCACTGGATGACAAGTGGAGGAAATTCATCTCATGATCCTATTGAGACAATATTTTGGGTTATAGTATTGAGGAGATGAGAGCTGAGATGACTGGAGGATAACGTTGCCCAACAACCGACGACGCACAAGGCCACTGTCCTATAAATGAGGTGAGCCGCTAGAAAAAATTGCTTCAAAGGCGGTAATCCAGTCGTCAGCTGCACGTCATCTCTTAGCGGCAGTGTTAGAATTGCCTCCTGCTCTGGACAGGCTTCTTCATGTACAAGCGTACGGCACGTGACGTCTTCCTGGCGAAAAAGGTAGCTGCATGAAACGAAACACTGAAATTAGAGAGACTTCGGGTATTAAAGAGAAAGGCCGGTCGTGAGAGACGTATGACGGGCGCGGCAAGCGGCCACTCACAGGCTCACGTTTGACTAGAGGTCGGCAGCTGCCCCATGTGAGCTCACCCACCACCTGTCGGCACCAGCTACTCGCCGCCAACCGCTTGTACGCATCACGCCGCCCCGGCCAGCGAACATTTCACGGGTGCTTTTCATCCCTGTCTGTTCCACCACTACAGAGTACGTGTATTACCGCCACCAGAGCACACGTACTGTTCACCCAGCCTCCTCTTTTTCCTTTCTTCCCCCGCACCCTCCCCCCCCCCCCACCCCCCAACGCTGTGTTTTAATTCCATCCGTTTATGCGGAATCAGCGTGAAGTGGACGCGACTTCCAAGGCGATCCACGCAGGCTTTAAAAGAGCTTTACTTTTCACTTTGAAGTGCAATTTCGCAGGCAGCCCAGGTCGGCTTTGGTAGCCGCCGGCCACGCCGGCCGTTGTGTTTCGCAGGTGGAATATAAGCCAGGCAGCACGCCGTGTTCTCTGCGCTTCGCCCTGCCAGGTCAGACAGCTACCACCACCACCACCGGCAACACCCCTCCCCTAGCTTTCCGCGTCCAGCGCTCACTTTGTTCGCTGTGAAAACACAGAGCGTCTAAGCGCGCACATACGCTGGTACGTATGCGCTTGTGCCGGCCTACTCTCCTTCTCCCTCCCATCTCTCTGTTCCCATCCCCTCCCTGCCTTTCTGTATCCCTCCCCCCCTCCCCCCCTGCGCGCAGTTCACCTCTCCACCCGCATAACACGCATGCGCGCGCACATACAGAGGAGCTTGCTCGGCCTGGTGGGGTGCTGCAAAAAGCCAGCTAGCCAAGCCCGGTCTCGGGTTATGAATATTTGACGGCGCCCGAAAGCAGAGTGGGAAGGGAGGTTTTAAGTTCCTAATTATTAATTAATAACTAGCCGGTCCACATCCCCTCAGCCCGGCCCATTGTGCTTTAATGCATTAACCTCGACTGCGGCGTACAGTCGCGGCGCGCTGAAAACTGCGTCACGCGTTTCCGCAACCGCTGCGCGTGCAAAACCGCCCGATAGACCCACATTTGTTGGCTGCGTTCGTCTGCGGGCAGGCGCGACTGTCGCGCGTTTCTGCCGTGGCTCCAAACCTGTCGCTTAGTGTTTCAGCTGCCGTGCGATATGTTTGCATTCGACTTATTAAACTGTTACCGCTATCGGACTGTACACTTAACGTTATAACTACAGTTTGCTGTCGCTTAATGGTTAATTACTATTAGCGTCAGCGTTAATGAGACACGTATAATTACGTGTGGCAGGTAAGCCTCCCTCTCCACCCAGGCCTCGTGTATCACTGCTCACTGAACAGAAGTGCTGTCCGAGTAGCAAACGGCCATACATTATTAATTTCTCTTCTCTTTCAACGAGTTTCATTTTTACTTAAAACCCTTTCCACATGTACATTTGTTGAGGAATTTTCCCTCGTACTGCTCTTAATTTTTACCACATTATTCCAAGCTACAGTTAAGATAAATAATACAACCCCAGAGGATAAAACGTTAGAACTGTATAAAATTGTAAAGATGTTAAAAATCAATTTCTTTTTGTTTACACTTTCTTAAGCAGAATGTAGTTCTGGGTCGAATCGCATCTTTAGACTGCAAAAATTATCTTGTCTCATGAAAACTGCATACCACCCTGGGACTCGAATATGCGTTTCGCGAGCAGTGATTCACTCTTCTTCTTTCGCTTTACTGTGACTTCATTTCTTTCATAGACGGTATTCAAATACAATACTGATAATGAAGTACACAAATCCTGAAAAGTTATGTATAAAATACATTTAAACTGAGTTAAGCACAAATTTGCTTAGAATCACAAACAAGCGACACAAAGCAATACATCCACACATTCCCCTTGTAATTCAACTAAGAGGGGCGACAAGTGCCTTTTTAGATAGGGGAGAGTTGTGCATTATCAGAAAACTTACAATAGTGCGGTTTCCCTTTCCGCCTCCAAATGGCAGTGATGTACAGTAAGCAAATGCAAGCTTGTGCACTCAAGTTCACTGGAGTCAGATAACTTTTTCCTGTCTCCAGCGCTTTGTCTGCTCTGAGTGCTCGATAGTGTTGCTATAGCTCTTAGGGCGCGGAAATAATTTTAAGGCCTGTGATACCCGCTTTTAACGTGACTGATTTCGCTGCTGTATTTCAGTTATTTGTGTTAAGTGCGGAATGACATCTAATAAATGTTTCATTTTAATTTATATGAAAGAATGTACCTAGATCCTACTGTGTGT
This sequence comes from Schistocerca nitens, assembly GCF_023898315.1. Lineage (NCBI taxonomy): Eukaryota > Metazoa > Arthropoda > Insecta > Orthoptera > Acrididae > Schistocerca > Schistocerca nitens. The sequence continues at coordinate 815,803,208 of NC_064614.1, forward strand.
TTCTAATCTATATTATCTTCTCCTCACTTCTTTTCAGACTGAAATGGCATAACACGATAAAAAAAGAGGAAAACGGAATGAAGATGCACGGAAGTGGCTGTCGAATAAATCGACAGTGATGGAGGCAGCTGAAGCGTTTCCAATTAGAAAAGAAAAAAAATCGCCAACGAAAAGAAGAGATTAAAAAAAGAAAAATAAAGTCTGAAAGAGAGTTGAAGGTAAGAGAACTAAAGTCTAATGTTCCAAAATAAAGTCAACACCCAAATGGTGGCAATAAAAAGCCAATTGCAAATTGGCGAAGAAAACTGGAATTTGTTTAAATAACGGGTCATCAGAAGAAACTGAAAAGTGTATTGGAGAAGACTAGGTGCTGTGTATCAAGAGTAGAGACTGGAAAGAAGTTGGATATGTAGATATAGAGGATATTTTGCATTTTACTTGCGATCTCTCTAAAACAGTAAGCTAAACATTCGTGAACTGTGTTCAAATAATAATAATAAGTTCCTATGCTTGTACGCTCTGTTATTATTCCATAAGCATCAATAGAGCAGTTACGTCTGCCACTGACGGCCCCTGCCAGGCAGACTACAATCAAGACACCCCTGTGTACCATATAACATACACAAGCACGTGCAGGCGCAAAAAAGAGGAAAACAATTCTTCAAAATAAACAGAACTTGCTCGAGACTAATGCGAACCTTTATCTGCAGAGGTCGCCTCACAGACACAGGGAAAGTTGGAGTACTCCGCCGTCCTCCGCCGGCTTTATAAGGCCAGCGCAGCAGCAGTACAGCCAGTTCCTCGCCGAGCTAGGACCAGCTCCGACGGACCTCACCGACGCTCTTCATGAATAGTCGTCTACATGTTACTTGTTTTCTTTGTGTGTATATAGTGATATTTCGAGAAATGTAGTTCAGTTTCAATAAACGACATTATACTGAGTGTTCTACAATACTGAGTATTCTTCAAGAGCGTTTCCCAAACAACCGATATTATTACAGAAAAGGCTATGTCCAAGGGCAGAACATTTCCATTTTCTAGAAGGGGCAGCGAGGATAGACACACCACCATAGATATATATGATGGACATCAGTCTATTCTAGAATTCTGAAGCACCTTTAGGCTTATGTTACCAAAACGAGGATCCAAAAGTCCTGATTTCACTGCACTCAGAACCACCTAAGGAATTCAACACACGGGAGTTTGTCAGGAAGTCTTACGTCATACACAAAAGTGAATTTCAAAGGATACTTATTCAAGTCTTTCCTGATAACGTTCCAAATGACGGTTTCTTAGTTCCCATTTGCTCATGTAAACAATATGAAGATAACCTCGGAATTAGTTCCAGGATTTCGTTCGTTCGAGCAATACTTTCTGGTGTTCGAGCTCTTTTCGGAAAGTTACTGTTTCTATTCGCTACGGAGCTCGATTCGCCCCATTTTCCGCCAGGAGTTGCTTTGCAGACTTTGCTGGAGGTTTCACCAAAACACTTAGAGTTCTAAACTCTTGCACAAGCAGTTCCCAAGCGTTCTCCCCGAAACATGCTTCGCATAAAACTCGACAAACCACACATTATGTTTTATGGTAAGCACCATTTTGCGCAGAGTTTGACTGGCCACTAAAAATGGTTACTCCTCTCACTCACTTAGACGAAATGATACAGCGAAGCACTCGAGACAGACAATGCAGGGGACTCGCTTTGCGCAAACATGACGCGGTAAGTGTGCATCGAAATCGAGGTTTACAGCATTTTCTGTAATGAAAAGTTCTTCTGTTCATTAACGAGGGTCAATCCACCATAGTCTTATAAGTAACTTCTAGGCCAGTTTCATTTTCCTCGTCCTGTGTATGTCGATGCGGAAAACGTATAGTTACATCGTGATTTTAAGTACAAGTGAAGTCGTTGGTCCTTCTGTAATTGGTTGGGTAAGTCGATTTAAAGATCGGAGGAAAGCAACGGCATACCATCTCTAACAGGACTGTGTCAACGACCAACCTTCGTATTGATGACAGCTTTACATAAGCGATAAGCGCTTTGTATTTTGCTTTCAGTGTAAGATGTTGCAGACTTGTTTGAGTCAGTATGCAGAGTGCGTGGTGGTTATTGGTAATGTGGGGCAAATTAATAAATTGATCGGCAACTGGGAAATCATACCTTAAATGAAAGCATATATGGCTCAACAGCGCACTTCTCTGTCTTCGCTGCTATTATCTGAACCAGCTCCCCTCCACTTTCCCCTTCCCAGAATTTCAGCAACTGTTAACAGTCGTTGAGATGCTCTTATTCATCTAATCAGATCTCTCTCACTGTCGATAGCTGCAATGTAACACCTCGAGGATATAATGAGGCAATTATGTACATCAACCACTAAATAACAGAAAACATACATTGTACAACTCAGTTTAGCACAAGATGTAATAACATGCATCATGATTACACAACCATCGGCAGCAGCTGGCGATGTTGTGTTTCGGATACAGCGGTACTATGACAACGTCGTGATAGTATGGATGAAAGGCAACTCTGGACATCTGTAAACGATCAAGTAATGACAAATTCGCTCTCGCCGATATGATCCCAATGCTTAGACAGCGGCTGTCATCGGACTGGCAAGAGGTATGGCCGAGGACATTTAAGATGAAAGGCGGCCGTTACGCACTAATTCATCTCATGATTGCGAGAGTACCGTGATATAATAAGGCACAAGCATTGATGAACTTCATGAAGTTATAACACGGCTGAAACTTAATCATTGTAAGTTCAACAAATACCTCTACCGCCTCGATCTACGCCCCACGCCTCCAAGTGTTAGCGGAGCAAAAGAAGATCCAAATTGGAAATTGGTGGTATGGAATATGGGACCAAACTGCTGAGGTCATCGGTCCCTAGGCTTACACACTACTTAATCTAACTTAAACTAGCTTATGATAAGGACAACACACACATCCATGCCCGAAGGAGGACTCGAACTTCCGACGGGGGGAGCCGTGCGAACCGTGACATGACGCCCTAGACCGCACGGCTACCCCGGTAGCGAAGAAGATCTAAACTGTATGTTCTTACAATTTTCTGGAAACACTTACACTTCAACTTCTGTACATGTACTCTTCGTGCGCTTGGGCATCTGTTCCCGAGCAACCTCCAAACCTTATTAGCATCAAACGATATAACAATGTATCAAACAATTACTGTACGACTTCCTTGACAGTACCAACATCCACTTATAGGTTCCTGCACCGCTGATCTAATGCTCTGGGTAATTAGAATACCAGGAGAAGACCAAAGCACAAGTGACTCAGATTCACACGTGCTACTCAGTAGGGCGTGGAACGCTCAGACTATAAGGTACGTCACTTTGTACCTCCTATACAGAGTGAACTTCAATAAAACCGACAAACTGCTGAAACGGATGACTGGAAATGGTGAAAAAAAGGTCCTATGGACATGTATCGGGAAATGTATCGTTGCCACCGTAGATGGCGCTGGGGAATGACGGTTCCTCTGGCCACGAGGGGTGTGTTCCTTGTGTGTTGCAGGCTATATGATTGACGCAACGTACTGTGAACAGTAGAATGGTCCGATATTCAGGTCGGGAACAAACAGAGATGGTTTTAGTGTACGGCCAGAGAGATGCAAACGGTAGAGAGCAGCACGGCTATACCAAACAAAGTACCTTCACAGACACCAATCACAGTACATAACATTTCAAGCTCTGTTTGGGCGTTTGTGTGATCATGGGTTCTTTTAGACAGACAAACATGCAAGGAGGCGGGGAACTGTGCGTTCTCCAGATCTGGAGGATCGGGTTCTACAAGATATTGAGACTCTAGTACGAGCTCCAAATCTGGTGTCGCACAGTCCTCCGCATACCTGCACGTTCGTCTGTCTGAAAGGACACTTGATCACACATGCCCGGAAGAACAGACACCGTGCACTCATATAATTTATTTAGATATCTAAGAGGAGCTACGATAATGTCAGCGGTGCTACCAAGAATAGCGTTTCCCTGAAAAAGGAAGGGTGGGGGAAAAGAATGACAGTAACAGCACAATAAAACTGCTACAAGGAATATGTTTGTGTGTGTTTACAAAATAAAACCTAATTAATAAACTAATAATGACTATACTACTACTACTACTACTAATAATAATAACACGATTATAATCCGACAAAATTGGAGAGGTAGCTGGAATAGGCACCACTAAACTAAACTAAACTTCACCCGAACAGGCCTTGGAAGGCCCATCGGTACTGACCGGCCGCCGTGTCATCCTCAGTCCACAGGACGCGGATATGGAGGGTCATGTGTTCAGCACACCACTCTGCCGGCCGTATGCCAATTTACGAGATCGCAGCCCCTGCTTCTCAATCAAGTAGATCCTCAGTTTGTCTCACAAGGGCTGAGTGCACCCTGAGTGCACTCGACAGACCTGACGGTCACCCATCCAAGTGCTAGCCCAGCCCGACAGCGCTTAACTTCGGTGTTCTAACGGGAACCGGTGTTACCACTGTGGCAAGGCCGGTGGCGCGGAATAGGACCACATCACACACAAATGCTACACATCTTCCTTGGCTTCAGCCAAAGAATTCTTGATATAGATACAAGGGCGGATCAAAAAGTTTCCATTAGCATGCCACACTAACCCCTTTCCTACATGTCGGGGCTTATATACGCGCGTCTGAGTCGCGTTGTGTTGAATATACGCTGCAGCATCGCGCTCAAATGGAAACTTTTTGATCGCGCCTTATTCATCTCAGTAAGTACAAAATCGGAGTGGTAGTTGCGTATCCGAAATGTAACGTCAACACTGTGTGTGATACATACATTGTGACTTTTCATGCTGTCAATGGTGTCTACGATCTCCATATGATAGGATTACTAAGGAAATGGTGCATGATGTGCACTCACCTGATCGCGAATGGATTTAGGGGATGTGCTGCAACCGTTATTTATATGCGAGTCTAGTTATCACAATGAAACTAGACGATAGTGGTACGAAGGTCGACGACTGTTTTAATTGAGCTTATCTCACACAGCTTGTATAGAGAAAGTGCGAGGTTGAACTCCTCTCCACGCTTCAGATTTAGGTTTCCCAAAGGTTCTCTACAACACTTCAGGCCTTGTCCATCATTCCGCTATCCTATCTTGAGATCTTTTTGTAGTGGCTTCGTTGTCGCCCAACTATGAACTCTGATCTTCTTATATCATCCTGGACTCAGACCACCAGTTTTCGTCGCTGGAACAAGTAAGGGTAGGCGTTCCAGTGCTTAGTCTAAGAATATTTCACCGACCTTTTGCGTAACTCTACCAAAGAAATTGTGAAAGTAATATTGGAGCAATCACAACGTACACAGAGTCATATACGCATTAGTCTTTCTGCGCTGTTTGCGGCAATGGAACTCAAAGAACTTTAGGACATAACAGAACACGCTTATTACAGAGGTATAAGATATTTATTATGAAAAAGATACAAATAAAACCCACATATAAAAGTTTTTTGTTGAAACATATTTAATAAGCCGGCCGAAGTGGCCGTGCGGTTAAAGGCGCTGCAGTCTGGAACCGCAAGACCGCTACGGTCGCAGGTTCGAATCCTGCCTAGGGCATGGATGTTTGTGATGTCCTTAGGTTAGTTAGGTTTAACTAGTTCTAAGTTCTAGGGGACTAATGACCTCAGCAGTTGAGTCCCATAGTACTCAGAGCCATTTGAACCATATTTAATTTACTTATCTGCCTCCCTGTCTGCAGAAGAAAAACTTTATATAGATTACATAGCGATCTGGAAAAGGGATCGAAGAGTTGATTGTAACGTGTTTCGTAAATGTAATATTGATATTTCGACTGCGCGTGTTGCCGTCAGCAGGAGTCTAAATACGGGCACGGTTGACTATCAGCATTTTCGGGGCTCATCTGCGAAATCCGTTTCCGATCGACGTTTCCCGGGCGTAGTTAATTAATGTCGTGCTCGTGACTCGCTTAGCGTAAACGGATAAACAGCAGCGACAGATAATTAGAGCAAAGCGAAGTTCGAAATAGCGCCGTGCATTTGTGTAAAACGATCTCGACGGAAGCCTGTTAGTCATAAATGTTCGCCATTCTTCAGTCAAAAAATTTCAGCTCTTACGATAGACCGCACCTACGCTGGTACACGTGTAACGTACAACTAACGAATCGATTTCGAAATATACAATGCTTCAGTTGGGCACCTATGACTTATTTAAGGTGGGTGGACGAAAGCTGACATAGGCCTCCCACAGCAAATTACGTTGTGCCTGGAAGAACAATCGACTGCAGTCCAGAAAACCAAGTTTGTTTACAAAATATGACAGTTTGCATGTGATGTGTTACGACAGAGAATGGAGCCTGTGACCACTGGAGGTAGTCTATGTTACATGTTTATTTTAACTTTCAGGTATACGTTTAGTTAATAGAAAAACATCTCCCGAAAACCACGTTCTGAAATAATTTTTATTTCCTCCATTGGTCAGTGCCACAAGTTATCCAAAAATCGTAACACAGCATACACGAATTTATCATACTAATACATGTAAATCCACTTGATGATGGAGATTCAAACCATCGAAATGTGTTGTGGATATAAATAAATAGTGACTGGTAACAGAAAACTTGTTGCTTCAATCAATAAACTGACTGGCCAAAATTCACGGGGAGAGTTGTCTCAATTGGCGGTGTGCCTTTGCAACGCCGGATGTTCGGGCTAGATCCGATTAGGACGTGACTGTGGATACTATACATGAGCAATTTGTCACACACAGGTGTCCAGGGAACATGGCAGCAGGCCGCGAGTTGACCGATTTTGAACACGATATGATAACTGGAGTAAGACGCGAGTATCATAACATACAGGGTGAAGCGAAATTGGCGCACACGGTCTTCGCAGCGCGACTCCTCACACGCCAGCGATAAAAAATTCTCTGTCACAAAATTTTGTCTGGCGAGTATATCCCGCAGAAAAAGGACGTTAAAGAGTGGCAATCTGGCAACACTGTAACAACACGTGAGGTAATTACCTCTGACAGCAAATTCTAATCGTGCTGTACAATTGGTGCAGTGAATAGAACTTTAGGTTAGCATGCATGAGGTCGAGGGTTCAATCCTGGGGTGGGGTGCAGTTCTTTATTTGCTAATTTCATTCTGACATTTAATACAGTAATACACTCCTGGAAATTAAAATAAGAACACCGTGAATTCATTGTCCCAGGAAGGGGAAACTTTATTGACACATTCCTGGGGTCAGATACATCACATGATCACACTGACAGAACCACAGGCACATAGACACAGCCAACAGAGCATGCACAATGTCGGCACTAGTACAGTGTATATCCACCTTTCGCAGCAATGCAGGCTGCTATTCTCCCATGGAGACGATCGTAGAGATGCTGGATGTAGTCCTGTGGAACGGCTTGCCATGCCATTTCCACCTGGCGCCTCAGTTGGACCAGCGTTCGTGCTGGACGTGCAGACCGCGTGAGACGACGCTTCATCCAGTCCCAAACATGCTCAATGGGGGACAGATCCGGAGATCTTGCTGGCCAGGGTAGTTGACTTACACCTTCCAGAGCACGTTGGGTGGCACGGGATACATGCGGACGTGCATTGTCCTGTTGGAACAGCAAGTTCCTTTGCCGGTCTAGGAATGGTAGAACGATGGGTTCGATGACGGTTTGGATGTACCGTGCACTATTCAGTGTCCCCTCGACGATCACCAGTGGTGTACGGCCAGTGTAGGAGATCGCTCCCCACACCATGATGCCGGGTGTTGGCCCTGTGTGCCTCGGTCGTATGCAGTCCTGATTGTGGCGCTCACCTGCACGGCGCCAAACACGCATACGACCATCATTGGCACCAAGGCAGAAGCGACTCTCATCGCTGAAGACGACACGTCTCCATTCGTCCCTCCATTCACGCCTGTCGCGACACCACTGGAGGCGGGCTGCACGATGTTGGGGCGTGAGCGGAAGACGGCCTAACGGTGTGCGGGACCGTAGCCCAGCTTCATGGAGACGGTTGCGAATGGTCCTCGCCGATACCCCAGGAGCAACAGTGTCCCTAATTTGCTGGGAAGTGGCGGTGCGGTCCCCTACGGCACTGCGTAGGATCCTACGGTCTTGGCGTGCATCCGTGCGTCGCTGCGGTCCGGTCCCAGGTCGACGGGCACGTGCACCTTCCGCCGACCACTGGCGACAACATCGATGTACTGTGGAGACCTCACGCCCCACGTGTTGAGCAATTCGGCGGTACGTCCACCCGGCCTCCCGCATGCCCACTATACGCCCTCGCTCAAAGTCCGTCAACTGCACATACGGTTCACGTCCACGCTGTCGCGGCATGCTACCAGTGTTAAAGACTGCGATGGAGCTCCGTATGCCACGGCAAACTGGCTGACACTGACGGCGGCGGTGCACAAATGCTGCGCAGCTAGCGCCATTCGACGGCCAACACCGCGGTTCCTGGTGTGTCCGCTGTGCCGTGCGTGTGATCATTGCTTGTACAGCCCTCTCGCAGTGTCCGGAGCAAGTATGGTGGGTCTGACACACCGGTGTCAATGTGTTCTTTTTTCCATTTCCAGGAGTGTATATCCCCTTTCTTTTGTCAGATGTATCCTAAATTTACAACATTTTGTAACGCTGAACACAACAAATACGTGGTTCGACGAATAAGAAATAGACAGTTGAAACAATTAATCGGACCATAGTGATAACACATACAAACAGTAAGCGAGTTTGGACATTATTCGCAAAGCACATTGCTAGTCCTACTTGTAACGTAAGGCCCTAACGAACGAGGCAAGAATAGTAGTTCGTAATAATCTATGTGACCATTAGAGGAGGGTCCAAAGAAAACAGGTTTCGCTTCTAGTAGAGGAAGTGGTGCGAATAAATTCGTGCCCACGACGTGGACAGGGCATCTTTCAAAGCTGGCCAATGTTCCATTTCTACGATTGTCGTATGTAAGTGTAAATGTTTTCCAGGGGACCCGCTGCTGTCGCTGTTGACGATTAAGATGCCCGCTACCGCATTCTTGAACCCAGGATCGAACCCTCGACCTCTTGCAAGCTAACCCAAAACTCTATCCTCTGCACCAACTGTACAGCACAGCTTTTATATGTTGACAGAGCTAGTTAGTATACATGTGGTTACAGCGTTGCCAGATTGCCACTCTTTAACGTCTTTTTTTCTGCCGGATGTATTCGCCTGACGAAATTTTGTGACAGACATTTTTTTATCGCTGGCATGTGAGGAGTCGAGCTGCGAAACCCGAGTGCGCCAATTTCGTTTCACACTGTACAGGAGATTATACGAGAAATCGGATTTTCGAGCTCAGCACTTTCTAGGTTGGACTGACACTATTGCCGAGACAATGTTTCCACACGTTTAAACAGTCGCACAGTACGACCACAAGAGTTTTATCAGCGGACGTCACATCGGCTCAGCAAAGCCATATATGGTGATCAACGGTCTGCTGTGAGTCAAATCGTCGCCGATTTGAATGTGGGGCGTCAGGAACATATTTCTGCCAGCAGTGTACGGAGATAAATGCACCGCATATGCTTCAGCAGCAGACGACCAACTCGTGTTCAGCGCCTTCCAATGACATTTGTACACTCAGCGTGAATTCTTTACGCACTGTCAAATCACATGAATGTGATCACCTATCAAAATTCCTCCCTGGTAGCTGAGTGGTCAGTGCGATGGACTGTCATACGAAGGGGCCCGGGTAAAATTTCCGGCTGGTCCGCAGATTTTCTCCGCTCAGGGACAGGGCGTTGTGTCATCATCATCATCATCATCATCATCATCATCATCATCATCATCATCACCTCATCCACATTGACGCGCAAGTCACCGAAGTGGCGTCAAATGGTTCAAATGGCTCAAATGGCTCTGAGCACTATGGGACTCAACTTCTGAGGTCATTAGTCCCCTAGAACTTAGAACTAGTTAAACCTAACTAACCTAAGGACATCACACACATCCATGCCCGAGGCAGGATTCGAACCTGCGACCGCAGCGGTCTAGCGGTTCCAGACTGCAGCGCCAGAACCGCGCGGCCACTTCGGCCGGCAAGTGGCGTCAACTCGAAAGACTTGCACCAGGCGACCAGTCTACCCGACGGGAAGGTCCTAGCCACACATCATTTCCATTTTACGTGTCAAAAGCCTGAATAACCATATTTTGCAACGGAGGCTGCTGCGAGACCTGCAAGGAGACAGTGAATGAGGTTCCGTGAGGTACCGACGGGGCTGTGGAAACATGCCAACGCCAGTGGCGTCGCCAGCTGCTCTAGGTTTCTCAGTTGAAGCTGTATGGCGGGCTAGAGGTGGTCCCACAGAACTGGGTCTCAATCTGGGGAGTTTGGTGTCCAGGAGAGTACTGTAAACTCATACTGGGGCTCTTCAAACCGTGCACGTACACTGCGATCTGTGTGACACATTTAATTGTCCTGCTGGAAGGTGACACAGCGCAAAGAACTCCATGTATGATTGGATATGGCCCCAAGCGTAGATACATACATGTGTTGATCCACTGTGACTTCTAGAATGCCCATATTGTGCAGCTAATGCCACTAAAACGTTCTCCAGGCCATAACGCTCTGTCCAGGTTGCAGTTTGTTTGCTTTCAGACGTTTCACGGCGTACACGCCAACGGCCATCTGTCCGATGGAGCACAAAACGTGATTCCCCTGGAAAGACCACCTGTCGCTTCTCAGTGGACATCCAGTTGCACTACTGGTGTGCAAATTCTAGCCTTTGTCTCTAATGAACAGCACTCGGCATGGGTGCATGAATCAGGCGCCGGCTGCGGAGGCTCGTATCCAGCAACGTTTGTTGAACAGTCGTTGAGTAGACACTGTTGTTAGTCCCTTGGTTCATATGGGCGGTCAGCTGCTGAACAGTTCCACGTCTATTCGCCCGTACAAATCTCCGCAGTCGTCTTTCACTCCTGCCACCTATGGTGGTGCATCACAATTGCCTCGGAGTCGGTTTTGGAGAGCGTCATTTTCGCATGCACGGTGTACTATAGCCATAGCAGCATTCCAACAGTTTACAAACTTAATCGTTCCGGAAATGCTACGACCCTTACCCTGAAAGCCAATGTTCGCGCCCTTTTACATGTCAGACAAATCGCTCAATTTCCGCAATACCTAAACGATTGCGCTGTTTTCTGCGTTCCCCCAATAAGCTTTGTATGAAAATGCTTCAAATGTCTCTGAGCACTATGGGACTTAACATCTGAGGTCATCAGTCCCCTAGAACTTATTATTATTATTATTAAGCATTACAATCCATGTAGGCTTTTTGCTGCAGAATGGACAATGTTGAACCACTTTGCTCTGTCTTTACAAGTAATTTGCCACTGTCTGTCATGTCCTAGTTTTCTGAGATCGTCTTGAATATTGTCCAAGTATCTCATGCGTGGGTGTCCAAGAGGTCGTCTTCCGGTGGGAATCTCTTCAGTCACTTTCTTGATGGTCCTGTTTGGTGGTGCTCTGATGACATGCCCTATCCATTTCAGTCTTTTGGCTTTAATTTTGGCCACTATATCGGAGTCATTATATAATTTGTAAATTTCATTGTTATTTAGCAATCTCCATTCATCACTGATCCTATCTCTTATGGGTCCAAATATTTTTCTCAAAATTTTTCGTTCAAATACTCTTAATCTGTTTTCCTCTTTTTTTGTGAGAGTCCAGGTTTCAGATCCATAGGTGAGTACTGGTATAATCAATGATTTGTATACTTGTAGTTTGGTGTTCCTAGAAATTAACTTGCTTTTGAAAACTGTCAAGAGACTATAGTAGCATTTGTTAGCCTTCTGAATTCGTGATTCTATTTCAATTTTTATGGAGTTGTCAGAGGTTACTATTGTACCAAGGTAATTAAATTCATTTGTCTTTGTGAAAGCTGTGTTATTAATTTGCAGTACATTATTATTTGATGGATAGCGGGATAAGATAAAGTACATTGTTTTGTCTGTATTCAGCTGGAGGCCTGTGCCATTTGTGGCTTTAATTAATTGTGCTGTAAGAAGCTTCAAATCATTCTCACTGTCAGATAATAATGCAATATCATCAGCGTATGCTACAATATTAATTTTGCTTTCCAGTTGTGCTCCAATTTGTAGTAGCTTTACTTTTTGAATTATTCTATTGATTACTATGTTAAAAAGAACTGGTGAGAGTGAATCCCCTTGTTTGACTCCAGTTTTAACCTCAAAGTCTTCAGAAAGTTTGCTGGCTACTTTTATTTTGTATTTTGAGTTTAAAGTGCAAGATTTTATTAAATTTATCAATTTGTTAGGGATGCCAATCTGCCTCATGCACTTCCATAAATATTCCCTGTTGATACTGTCAAAAGCTTTTTTAAAATCAATGAAAAGCATATGTACATTTTGATTGAATTCATATTTCTTTTCACCCAACATCCTTAGGAAATATATATTGTCAATAGTCGATCTGTTAGGTCTAAATCCACATTGGGCATCATCTAGGGAGTCTTCAACGTAAGGGCTTATCCTTGCTAACAGTATATTTGTCAGAATTTTATATGTTGTGTTTAGTAATGCAATTCCTCTGTAGTTTGAACAATTTGTTGGGTCCCCCTTCTTGTATATAGGGCACACAACTACTTCTTTCCAATCATGTGGGACCTGTTCCTGCTTCCAGATGTTGGTGATGATTTTGTGTAAGCAGTTTACAAAAGGAAATTTACTGAGCTTCCATATATCTGTGTCTATACCATCACTTCCAGGAGCTTTATGTCTCTTCAGCTTCTTGATGCTTTCTTTAATTTCTGCTAAGCTGGGCTCTTCGTCCGATGGGTCAGCAGTAAGATATTCATTGTCATCTTCCTGAGAGACGTTTATAGTTGGAGCATTTAGTAACTCATTAAAATATTCCTTCCATCTGTTAGCAATGTCACTTCTTTCTGTTAGCAAGGAGCCATCTGGGTCTGTTATGAACTGTCCATAATTTTTTATATTCCCACTTTTAAAAATATTTATGCTCTTGAAAAATCCTCTGGAGTCTGTGGTACGGTCATTCTCAGCTCTTTTTAATTTGTAATTCATAAAATCCCTTTTCTTTTTCCTAATGAGTTTCCTGGCAAGTTTCTGTTTCTCTTCAAAAATAAGTTTGTTTTGTGTTATTGGTTTTTGTAGGAATTTTTCCCTTGCTAATTTTCTATCTTCGATAGCGTTCGAGCACTCGGCATCAAACCAGGGGTTCTTAGTTGTAGTAAAATGTCCCAAAACTGAGGTAGTTGCTCGTATGATATTTTCTTTCAGAGCGTTCCAAGCTTGATTAGTATCATCATTGTTAATTTTACTTTCCACTGCAGGTTTGTGTGTTTCTAATTCTCTAATGTACTGGTTGAGAATGTTTGGGTTTTTCAGTTTCATTGTATTAAACCTAGGAACACCATTTAATTTAGACCATTTATGTCTTGAGAGTGAGATCTTGAACTTGGCTTTTACAAGAAAGTGATCCGAATCACAGTCTGCTCCCCTTTGACTTCTGATATCATGTATGCATTTATGATGTTGTTTTTCGATTAATACATGATCAATTTGATTTTTTGTGATGCCATCTCTTGAAGCCCATGTTTGTTTATGTATATCTTTATGTGCAAAATATGTACTTTTGATCAACATGTTTTTGGAAGTGGCAAAGCTAATAAGTTTTGTTCCGTTTTCATTACTCTGCTGATGTAGACTATGAGGTCCAATTGTAGGTCTATAATGAGTTTCATGTCCTAACTTGGCATTGAAATCTCCTAGAATTATTTTAATTGAATTTTTCGAGAATGTATCATATACCTGTTCCAATTTGTTGTAAAATTCTTCTTTAATATTGTCCTCTTTATCCTCTGTTGGAGCATGGCAATTTATAACATTTAAAGTCTTATATTTGCATTGAATCGTAATGTGAGATATCCTTTCATTCACTGCCTCAAATTTCCTAATAAAAGGTAACAATTTGTTGTTTATTATAAATCCTGTCCCTAGTGCATGTATTTGTGTATCATTTCCCCCATACATTATTGTATACTTATTTTTGTTTATACTTCCATTACCCGTCCATCTGGTTTCTTGTACTGCAACTAGATCCATTTTATACCTTTCAAGTTCCTGTATGACATTTGTCAGTGATCCTGATCTATAGAGACTTAATACATTCCATGTTCCCATATTCATAACCTTTAAATTTTGCAAGTTCGTCATCAAGTTTGGTGGCCCAGCATTCTTGTCATTCTGATTCGTAGCAATCCATTTTCTCCTACAGGATCCTGTGATAGGGTCGCTGGCCCTAAGCACAACCCCCAACCTGGAGGACCAGGGTCTTGATTTCGGGGATGCCTACCCCTAGAGCAGTTGCTTTCACTTCAGCTAACGAACTTGCTCTGCCCGGCCTGTTGGTCCGCGGGAGGTATTTGATTTCCCTCCTACCACCCATATCTGGGAGGCGTTCCCCGATCCGCCACCTGGGGACGCGCCCTCTAGGAGTTACAGGCTCTCCCCTAGAACTTAGAACTACTTAATTCTAACTAACCTAAGGACATCACACACATCCATGCCCGAGGGAGGATTCGAACCTGCGTTCGTAGTAGTCGCGCGGTACCGGACTGAAGCGCCTAGACAAGCTTTGTATATCGTCCCTTAATAGTACTGCCACCTGCGGTCTGTGAGATATTTTTGTACCCTGATGTCGAACGTAGATGGTGTAACACTAATGTGACTGCACCGTGTATACACTATCTGCCACCCTTGGCTGCTGAGGGATGGTAAGTAAGCTATTGAACGTGCAATAACGGTACCTACCACCACTTGTCTACCTGCTCAGGTGGGTACAGCTCGTGGTATCTCCATCCCCACCATCTGTCTCAAAGCACGACGACATGAACGCACGGTGTCGTTGCTGAGTGGTGCATTCAGAGGGGCATGGGCAGGAGCGTGTTTCTATGTATTATGCTATTGAAATAGCCACACATTACACAACGTGTACATTATGTAACACATTTAGTAACTTTTTGTCATGATTTATGTTCACTGATGGAAAAACGATGTTCCATTTCCTACTTCACCCTCTTTTTTCTCTCTAAAGTAGCAGATGTTCTTAATGAGTTTTAAAGCTATTTCCAACCAAATTTCTTTGAAATGGTTTCGTCATTTTAGTTGTTAAAACGTAAGAGGGACTGGGTTACTTCCTCACTTAATAATACTTATTTAGGGAGGAGATTAAACAAGTTGCGCATTGTGTAAGTATTGTATTAATTACGTTGAACGTATCGACCAGTATATATACAATGTGAAGTTAAAAATTCAAAAAGGAGCCTGAATAACTTTTTCACAGAGAACACATTTTTCCCCAATTTTTACAATATTCTTTAGATCAATAAATATCTTGTACTACACATTTTCTAAATTAGTCGGTCGATGATCTTCCTCAACGTTCAAGCTGTCGTTATACCTAATTTCATGAAAATCGGTTCTCCGCTTCAGTCAAGTAAACGTAAGATACAGAGTTACTTTCGTATTTCTTTGTCTGTTTGTACGTGTGTGTGTGTGTGTGTGTGTGTGTGTGTGTGTGTGTGTGTGTGTGTGTGTGTGTGCGCGCTAATGTTTGTGTTTATAAAGGACTGTTAAGAAATGTGGGAATGCCGTGTAGTATTCGTGACAACGGTGTGTTTTGTCTAGTAAGACACCCAAAGGGAGACTAAACGGAAGCCAGTTGTCGCTACTCTGAATGTGGTTTGTCGGTTCAAGAAATTACCATCTTTTTTGAACATGGTGCTGTACTAAAGTCCGTGAATCAAGTATGATGGCGACTAAAAGGAAAATGAGACGTGATAAAGAACAATTCTGAATAACAATCACCATTTTTCCCCCAGTCGATATTGTGCTAGGGTTATACGCAAACAGAACCACCTCTTAGTAGAACCAAAAACCAGCCAAAATTTCAGATTTTTTTTACTTTTTATTCATTCGATGACTAGTTTCGTGCAGAGGCCCATTTTCAAATCATCCTACAGGGCAGAAAACCAAATTTACGCTCACGTATAATACAGTTATTACCAAATTCTTAACCATATGCCAAAGATACAGAACATATTGTTTTAAACTTACATAACGAAGTCGAAAATGGCATTTCCGAAAATGTCAAAAATATGCAATGAACATTTACAGTGCATACAGACAAATGGCAGATTACTCCTTTCGCTGTCGTGAGGGAACCTCGGGAAAGGGGCGCCCTATCAGGATATTGGAATCCTTCTTATTTATAAAAATGTTCTCCAACCACAGATAATACAACAATTCACACAATAATCGTACAAGTCCACAATAAAATTAACACATTTTAAAATCTTCACCAAAAACTGTCAGATCTTAAAATCACTGACCAGTAATACACAGCACCGATACCTATGACGCGTATTACAGAGTTGTATGCCATGTTTTCAAGTAAAACTCATGACATGTAGAGTAACATTAGAAATAAAAGAAAACAAAACAATAGCAGATTAAAAATCTTCATCATTTCCGACAATGTACAAGCATAGAAACTTTACCACATCAAAATTAATAAAGTACGTGCAGATGAAACAAGTTTTTCATAATATCTCCCGCGTAAAAACTAGGATTAGACCACAAAGTTGTCGTTTTTCAAGGCACCTAAAATCAGCTTGCCGACAAGGAAGACAGCATAACCACACCCATTGGCGTGTAGGGAGGTAGGGAGGGATTGGGATTGTAGGAGGAGGGGGGAGGGGAAAAGGTGGGAGAATGCTGGGCTAGAAAACCGTGAGGGGGAGGAGCATGAAGACTTTGTTGACATATATTATGTGTACGATTACTTCAGAGTAAGATATGGTTTCTCCATTCAACATGGTAGTTATTATTTACGTGACTAAAGAAATGATGAATTGCCGTTTCTGATCCAATTTTCAGTAATTTTCTTTTTTTACTACTGATAATACATTTAGGTTCTTGGTGTGCTGCCCACTTAACCTCCCCTTCTTTGACTCCGTCGTCTTCATGCTCCTTCCCCTACCCGTTTCCCAGCCCTCCATCCTCCCTCCACCTCTGCACTGCCCTTACAACCTCGCTCCACCCTACACGCCCATGGGAATCGTTATGCTGTGGCTTCCTCAGGATGGTAAGTACATTTCTGATGCCTTGAAAAAGGCAACTTAGTGGTTTAAGGTTTGTTTTTACGTGGGACATATTATGAAAAAGTGGTTTTACCCGCACATAATTTGTAGAGTTTGCTGTGATGCAGAATTTAGCTTGTAAATGATCGGAAATGATGAAGATTTTTAATTTCGTATTTTTTTAAAATAATAATATTGCTGTTCACATTTACTGATGTATGCGTGCCAACATGGCATACAGCTTTGTAATACGCAACCTATGTGGTCCTGCTGTGTATTACTGGTCCGTAATTTCAAGTATTTCACAGTTTTTGGTAAGATTTTAAAAAGTATTAATTTTATTGTGGACTTGTACGATTACTGTATGAATTTTTGTATTACATATGGTTGGAGAACATTTCAAGGAATAGAAAGGTTTCCTATATTTTGATAGGGCGCCCCCTTCCAGAGGTTTCCTCGCACCAGTGGAAAACGTAACTACAAGTTATCTGTATGCCCTGTAAATGTTCACTCCATGTTTGTGACATCCTCGAAAATGCCATTTTTTACTTTGTTACGTAAGTTTGAAACGATATGTTCTCTAACCTTGGCATATGCTTAAGAATTTGGTATTAACTGTATTATATATGAGGGTAAATTTGGATTTCTGCCCTGTAGAATGATCTGAAAATGGGTGTCGGCCAGAAACTAGTCACCAAATGAATAAAAACTAAAAGTTTGCAGCTAGGACTGTTTTTTCGTTCTACTGATTAACGGAAGTTGCTGACCCAAGCTTCTCCAGCATGCTGGAAGTTCGTAGAACTACCTTTCTCTCACGGACGAGTCGTGAATAGAAGGGGACACTTGAGGATCTTGCCGCAGGCATTTACATTGCCATCCAAGGATTTCAGAGCTTGGTCACGTCTACTGTACTCTAAATATATTGAATTAATAGTTCCGGAACATTCGGCTCGAACTGGAGGCAGTTCTTCTATGTAGTGTCAGTGGGAGTGTATCAAGCAGTTGCGGTCTCCGTACCTTCCAAGAAGTAATCACTGCAATACCACCGACCAGCTGCTTTGGCTCGCCTGCGAGATGTGCTCTTAAGAATATTATTTATTAACAGTGAGCACGGAAGTGTTAGTATCGATACAGCTTTCAAACTGAACCTAAAATCCGTTCCAGCTCTCGTTGTCTTCAGTGAAATATTCGAGCTTAATAGACGGCAGTTTAATCATTGGAATCTGAATCACAGATAAGACTGAATCACTTGAAAACAATATCGCGTTAGAGACAGAAATTTTTTTTTTCTCGATAACCTCCTGTACCTAGAAAATTGCGTGTCTCGTCTTGTCAAGATATTCGTTGCAAAGAACTAAATACGTGTTATACTCATCGTTCTAGAGATAGTTGTTTAAAGTGTCTTCAAGCTGTGTGAGAAGTGACAGCTTTTCTCCCAAGCGCTCTTCGTGATATTTAATGTCCTGGAGCGGTGTGTTTTCCGAAAATTCTTCAATGATCGGTACTAGGCGCGTTAGAAGACCTCCCTGCCGAGATCGTATTCTTTTCAAACCGTATACTTCTTCAAGGGACATTGCTGTTATTAGTCAACAAAACTCTTCTGGGTATTTGAGCACACAGTTAATGTGTAAAATTGGCCGACGTTTCGCCCACTGTTGCAGATGGCCTTTCTCTGGGTGTTTAGGCCCACTGTTGCAAATGGCCTAAACACCCAGACAAAGGCCATCTGCAACAGTGGCCGAAGCTTCGGAAAATTTTACACATTGGCTACACGGTCACATACCGAGAAGAATTTTATTGAATGCAGTAACGTACACGGAAACCTACGCTGACACTTTTTGTTATTAGTTTTCAAATAATATGCTACACGCGCTGTCAAATATTATGCTCTTTCAAGTGTGCAAAGACTGACTACTTAAAGCAAAAGATCGTGACAAAGAGACTCGCTGATAGCCAGAAATGTTAATGACTACAGCGTGCGACAATTCACGAGCATGTTTTCTAATTAAATGCACACAACTATATGATCTTTTAGATCAGACAAGGCAATTCCTAATGTTCCTCTAACGCCAACATTGGGAGCTGCGGGCCGTAATAACTGTCTTTCAACTGTGTTAATGATATTCTGCATAATAACTAGTCTAAAGCATACGATTGTTCATCATACCTTTTGTCGTTTTGCAGTAGTACCATCTTGTGTTAGTGACAGGAAGGCGGCAGTGTGTCATCTAATAGCAGCCCATAAGCTCTCACTCCCTGGTCTCGGCACCCGAAATTGTCACAGACGAATCGTGAACACAAGGAAGTATAACACCGATCACTTGAACCGAAGTGTTTATTGATTTAACTACATGAAAATGGTGAAAGCGATATTACATAAAAGTAAGAGCAAAGAGAAAGTATTCAGGACAACAATGTTGTGCCACTGATCTTCCACATCTACACCTATCTACATCTATGTGATTACTCAGCTATTCACAATAAAGTGCCTCATAGAGGGTTCAATGAGCCACCTTCAAGCTCTCTCTCTGCCGCACGACTCTCTTACGGCGCGCCGGGAAAACGAGCACTTAAATTTTTCTGTGGGGGCACTGATTTCTCTTATTTTATCGTGATGATCATTTCTCCGTATGTAGTTGGGTGCCAACAGAATTTTTCCGCACTCGGAGGAGAAAATTGGTGATTGAAATTTCATGAGAAGATCCCGTCGCAACGAAAAACGCCTTTGTTTTAATGATTGCCACTCCAATTCACGTATCATGTTTGTGGCACTATCTCTCCTATTTCGCGATAATACAAAACGAGCTGTCCTTCTTTGAACTTTTTGATGTCATCCTTCAGTCCCACCTGATGCGGATCCCACACCGCACAGCAGTACTCCAGAGTACGGCAGACAACCATGTTGTAAGTAGTCTCTTTTGTAGACGTGTTGCAAATTCTACGTGATCTGTCAATGAATCGCAGTCTTTTTTTTTTTTTTTTTTTTTTGCTCTACCCACAACATTATCTATGTGATCGTTCCAATTTAGGTTATTTGTAATTGTAATCCCTAAGTATTTACTTGAATTTACAGCATTCAGATTTGTGGGACTTACCACGTAATCGAAATTTAGTGAATGTCTTTTAGTACTCATGTGAATAACTTCACACTTTTCGTTATTCAGGGTCAATTGACACTTTTAACACCATACAGATATCTTATCTAGATCGTTTCGCAATTCGGTTTGGTCATCTGATGACTTTATAAGACTTTAAACGACAGCATCATCTGTAAACAGTGTAAGACAGCTACTCAAATGGTCTCCTACGTCGTTTATGTAGATCAGGAACAATAGAGGCCTCTTGGTAAACGCCGGATATTACTTCTGTTTTACTCGATGACTTTCCGTCTATTACTACGAACTTTGACATTTCTGACAGGGAATCACGAATCCAGTCGCACAACTGAGGTGATGTTCCATAGGCACGCAGTTGGTAAGAAGACGCTTGTGAGGAACGGTGTCGAAAGCCTTCTGGAAATCTGAAAATATGGAATCAGTTTGGCATGCCCTGCTGATAACACTCTTTACTTCATGAGTATAAAGAGCTAGTTTTGTTTCACATGTACGATATTTTCTGAATCTGTGCTATGTGTCAATAAATCGTTTTCTTCGATATTCGAACACGTATATGTTCAAAATCCTTACTGCAAACCGACGTTAGTGATGTGGGCCTATAATTCAGTGGACCAATACTTTCCTTTTTGGGCCTTTGTGTGACTTGAGCAGTTTTCCAGTCCTTAGGTACGGATCATTCTGTGAGCGAGCGGTTGTATATAATTGGTAACTATGGACCTATTGTATTAGCATACTCAGAAATGAACCTGACTGGTATACAGTCTGGACTGAAGGCCTTGCCTTTATTAAGTCATTAAGCTGCTTTGCTACACCTAGGATATCTACTTCTATGTTTCTCATCTTGGCAGTTGTTCTTGATTGGAATTCAGGAATATTTACTTCTTCTTCCTTCGAATACACGCATGGTTCAAAGATATTGAAAACCAATGCACTATATCGATAAGGATTCTACACTGAAGCACCAAAGGGACGTATAGGCAAGCATATTCAAATACAGAAGTATATAAACAGGCAGAACACGGAACTGCGGTGGGCAACACCTATATAAGACAACGACTGTCTGGCACAGTCGTTATATCGGTTACTGCTGCTACAACTGCAGGTTATCATGATTTAAGTAAGTTTTAACGTGGTGTTATAGTCGGCGCACGAGCGATGGGACGGGGCATCGCCTAGGTAGCGATGAACTTCGGATTTTTCCGTACGACCATTTCACGAGTGTACCGTCAATATCAGGAATCCGGCAAAACATCAAATCTCCGATATCGCTGCGGCCGAAAAAAGATGATGCAACAACGGTCCTAACGACGACTTAAGAGAATAGTTCAACGTGACAGAAGTGAACCCCACCGAAAATTGCTGGACCATCAACGAGTGTCAGCGAGCGAACCATTCAACGAAACATCATCGATATGGACTTTCGGAGTCGAAGGTCCACTCGTGTACCCTTGTTGACTGCACGACACAAAGCTTTACACCCCGCCTGGGCCCATCAAAACCAACATTGGACTGTTGATGACTGGAAATAATTCGTCTGGCAGGACGAGTCTCGTTTCAAATTTTACCGAGCGGATGGACGTGTACGGGTATGGTGACAACCTCATGGTTCCATGGACCCTGCATGTCAGCAGGGGACTGTTCAAGCTGGTGGAGGCTCTGTAATGGTGTGGGGCGTGTGCAGTTGGAGTGATACATGACCCCTGACACGGCTAGACACGACTCTGACAGGTGACACGTACGTAAGCCTCCTGTCTGGTCACCTGCATCCATTCCTGTCCATAGTG
Organism: Schistocerca nitens; assembly: GCF_023898315.1. Taxonomy (NCBI): domain Eukaryota; kingdom Metazoa; phylum Arthropoda; class Insecta; order Orthoptera; family Acrididae; genus Schistocerca; species Schistocerca nitens. The sequence goes on from NC_064614.1 coordinate 815,825,283, forward strand.
CATTCCGATGGACCTGGGAAATTCCAGCAGGAGACTACGACACCCCACACGTCCAGAATTGCTTCATTGTGTCTCCAGAAAAAAATCTTCTCAGTTTTAACACTCTTCTGAGCTTAAACACTTCCGCTGGCCACCAAACTCCCAAGACATAGACATTACTGAGTATGTCTCGAGTGCCTTGCACCGTGCTGTTTTCGCAGAGAACAGAGGGCATTCTCTTAATGAAGTTAATAACGTTCAAAGACGCTTTTAGTCCTTTTTTTGGAGGATGGAATCGTGGTACACCTTGAAATAGTCGTTTCACCGTGTTTCACATGTGAGGCAGAGAAAATGTGTACTTAAAACACAAGAAGTGTGTGTGTCCCTCTTCATTGCTCTGCAGATACGAGCCAATTTATTTTCTTGTACGCAATGTTGAGATTGTACCATGACTCAATGGTGCACTGTCCACAAAGTAGATGAGCAGAACTCTACTTTGCAGAATTATTCTCGCAACACTTCCACCATGGAAGAAAACTGAAAGCTGGTAGAGGAGACTGGAGCACGTTAACACGATTTATTTTCGGAATACTTTATTTTGGTTAGATTTATCGTGTTTAAATTGTAGAGTCTTATAAAATGGCTATTGTAGTATACCTGGGTATATATAGTTCTAACTCAGCGTTACAATTAATAGCGAAAAGTTATTTTATATAGGCTCAAGTCGAGTGTGTAAACGTGCCCCAAGTATGGGGTAGGTTTACGGAAACAAAAATACAGGCTTGCTTACACCAATTAAGATGGTAAAATACAAAAAGTTTACATCCAGAAAACAAATTGTAGTGAAATTCCTATTACTTATCATATTATGGCCTACATAAAAGTTTGAATGTTAATTAAAAGCCTATTTATCATCATCATCATGAGTTACAATTTATGCACACAAAAAGTAATTTGTTTCACGTGGCACAATCACCGTTAGCCGATCTTTAACATCTAAGGTACTGGACCCATTCTTGATTTCTTTTTGAAAATTGTAGAGGAACAAAAAATTACACTCCTCCACATAGCTTATGTTGGTTTGTGGATTACAGATTTTTACGGCTTTGTTACGTTAGTAAACGTTTATCTTCAGTTTCAGGGCTTTTCTACTTGCTCCTTTTGGACGCTTTTCTGGTAGAAGGTCTTGAATTTAGGTTTATTATGTTCTAAAAACACTCTACATCCTGTTCACGGAATATGCTCCCACATCCTGATCATACTTCGCTTTTGAATATTTGATTGTATACATGTACGAGATATAATCAATACTTACAATAGCGAGAGAGTAAAGTAACATTTTTTTTTTTTTTTTTTTGTTTACTGACAAGTGCAGACATGGGACACGCAGGAATCCTGGAGCCACAAAAGCTTAGCACCCAGACAGAGGAGTGAAAAAAAATGCCGCAATGGGCTCCGCCACTTTATTCATAAACAAAAGAGAAGTGTTACTTTATTTTCTCGATGTTGTAAGTAAGACTTCATGACTGTCTTCGTAGAAGGTAAAACTCATTCGGATATGCTCTAGGAAAAGCAATGTAAGATCAGCAAATAATAATAACCTCGATTACCCAACATACACTATTTGATCGAAAGCATCCGGACACATATTAGCGGACATTAATATGGGTGGATCCACCCTCCGCCCTTACGACAGCCTGAACTCTGCTGGGGACTCTATCAGTCAGTTGTCTGAATGTCTGCGGAGGAATGACAGCCCGTTCTTTCCCAAGATCCGGAACCAGAGACGGTAGGGATGTTCGATGCTGCGGTTTGGAGCGAAGTCGACGTCCTGCCTCATCCCAAAGCTGTTCCATTCGGTTCGCGTCGGGGCTTTGGACAACAGAGTTCAGTTCAGGGATGTTACTGTCCACGAACCATTGCCTAACGGATATTATTAGTTCATGAAAGGATGCACTCTGATTCTGATACAAGCAATCACCGTCTGTGAATTGTTCCATGTTGTTCCTCTACTGTGCGGAGCACGCAGTGCTGTAAAACGTGCTCATATCCTTCTGCATTAAGCGTTTCCTTACGCGTAGTAACGGGACCACTTCTAAACCACGAAAAACGTGTAACACCTCCGCATCTCACTGCGGGTACTAAACGTGAAGGCTGGTAACTTCCTACAGGCATTCGCAAAACTCCAGACCCTTCCATCGGACTGGTGCAAGGTACAGTGTGATTCATCACACCAAATTACTCGTTTCTAGTAATTCACTGTCCAGTCGCGTCACTATGTACACGACCTCAAGCGTCACTTCAGACTGACTACAGATGTGTCTGGCTTATGAGGAACTGGTCGACAACATTTTCCCATTCTTTTTAACTACCTACGCACAGCTATTGTGCTAGGTGGACCGCTCGTAGCACTTCTCGAACTCACAAGTGATTATTTCCGCTGATTCCATGCGATTTCTTTACAATCACCCTCCGCAGTGTTTGACTGTCCCTGTGTTTCAATATATGAGACCTGCCGTGTTTTGGTTTAGCTGTGATTCTTTCTTCGCATGTACACTTCATATTCACATCACCGGCAGTCGACTTGGACATCTTTAGAAGGACTGAAATGTCCCTAATACGAGGGTGAGTCAAATGAAAACCTTAAATATTTTTTTTAAATATTGTTTATTGTGCAGAAGTGGTACAAAGCTGTATGAATTTTCAACATAATCTCCCCCACGCTCAATGCAAGTCCTCCAGCGCTTACAAAATGCATAAATTCTTTTAGAAAAAAATTCTTTTGGTAGTCCGCGCAACCACTCATGCACAACCACGTGGCGTACCTCTTCATCAAAACGGAACTTCTTTCCTCCAGTTGCGTCTTTGAGTGGTCCAGACATATGGAAATCACTTGGGGCAAGGTCTGGGGAGTATGGTGGATGAGGAAGACACTCAAAATGCAGGTCTGTGATTGTTGCAACTGTTGTACGGGCAGTGTGGGGCCTTGCATTGTCATCTTGCAAAAGGTCGCCTGCTGACAGCTATCCACGTCAATTTGATTTGATTGCAGGCCGCAAATGATTTTTGTAGGAGATATGTGTATGATGCACTGGTGACAGTGGTCTCTCTAAGCATGTAATCCTCTAAAATGACGCCTTTTTCGTCCCAAAAGAGAGTCACCATAACTTTCCGTGCTGATGGTTCTGTTCAAAACTTCTTTGGTTTTGGTGATGAGGAATGGCGCCATTCCTTGCTCGCTCTCTTCGTTACCGGTTGGTGGAAGTGAGCCCAGGTTTCGTCCCCAGTAACGATTTTTGCAAGGAAGCCATCACCTTCTAGTTCAAAGCGCCGAAGAAGTTCTTCACAAGCATCAACACGTCGTTCTCTCATTTCAGGAATCAGCTGCCATGGCACCCTTCTTGCAGACACTTTGTGAAACTGGAGCACATTATGCACAATGTGGTGTGCTGACCCGTGACTAATATGTAAACATACTGCAGTGTCGTTCAGTGTCACTCGGCGGTTTTCCTCCACTATGGTCTCAACTGCTGCAATGTTCTGTGTAGTCTCAACTCGTTGTGCCTGACCTGGACGAGGAGCATCTTCCACTGAAGTCACACCATTTGCGAACTTCCTACTCCATTCGTAGACCTGCTGCTGTGACAAACATGCATCACCATATTGAACCCTCATTCGTCGATGAATTTCAATAGGTTTCACACATTCAGTACGCAAAAATCGAATACCACAACGCTGCTCTTCCCTGGTGCAAGTCGCAAGTGGGGCGGCCATCTTTATACAGATACTGCGAAGGCATGTATGCATCTTGCACTATGCTGCCACCTACAGGCCATTCTGCACGCTTACAAACCTACAGGATAAAGGCGCGAAGTTTCGACTTGTTATTACAAATTTAAGGTTTTCATTTGACTCACCCTCGTAGATATGTTACTTAGATGGCATCCAATAAACTGCCCGCGCTGGAGGGCGCTGAGGCCTCCAGGCCAAGCCGTTCAGCCGTTACTCCTTCTCTACTGACAAAATAATACTCCCCCCATCTCCTCGCAGCTTCTTTTATAGTTTCCGTCTGTAATGACATCTAGTGTACAATTCCGAATTATGTAGTGGTGTCGGGATAGTTTTCATAGGATCGTGTGCCAGCACTCTCTCTAACTGCACTACAGTAAGTGGAGGCTTAGCAGCGCCAATGCAGCATGCAAAGTTCTTCACTTGGCTGTGCTTCCCTGCAGCAGAAGCTCCGCGGTACTCTGAGACGCACTCGTTAGTAAAGGAAATCTCTCCCTCCACAAGGCAACAAGACTTCGCCCCTAATGCTCTACTGCATATTCATGCACGTTTCTGATTCAATTCTCTCGAGTGTTCGTTTGTTTTGTACGTTGTTCATTAGCCTCAATACTTGATTTCTCGCCACCGACGCATGTTCTGCGACAGTCATTTTTCATTACGTAAACCAAAATCGACGAGTGAATTTATTAGCATACGCACAGTCAGGAGTGCTCATTCTGACGAGCTCCAGCACGCCTTCCATATGCTGGTAACGAATTGAAGAAGTAGTATGAAATTACTTTTATTTTATTTTTTTATAGGCCAATAGAGTAAAGCTTTGTTATCTGTATCGCAACAAAATTCCGTCATCAGTGCTCAGTTATTATATCAGACGTACTCCATGGTTTGTTGCTGTCTGGTTACTGGATTCCTTTGAAATAACATAATGACGATCTTCAAATTGATCCTATAAGTGCTCCAGCAAAGAATGTTCTACACCTTATTCTCTTCCCAATTAGCCGGCCGTTGTGGCCGAGCGATTCTGTGCGCTTCAGTCCGGAATCGCGCGACTGCTACGGTCGCAGGTTCGGATCCTGCCTCGGGCATGGATGTGTGTGATGTCCTTAGGTTAGTTATGTTTAAGTAGTTCTAAGTTCTAGGGGACTGATGACCTCAGATGTTAAGTCCCATACTGGTTGGTTGGTTTGTGGGATTAAATGGACCAGACTGCTAAGGTACTCAGTCACTTTTTCCAAAACTTCAAACACCCACACGGAATAAAAACGAACGATGGACATGACAACAGGCGACATAGGACAAGAAAGACGCAGACTGAAACCAGACAAAAGGAATGAAAATCACACAGAGTGTGACAGTGGTTGGCCGACCACAGAGCAAAAGAGGAAAAGCCAACCAGCCAGAAACACACTAAAAAATAACCCAGTCTAAAATCGTAGGCCAAAGGCCAGATACATAGCAAAAAAATGACAAACACTCAGATTAAGTGATAAAAATCCCTGCCCGAATAAAACGCAAAACTAAGCCTGCCATGGCACTGTCATCTGTTAAAAGGGCAGGGAGCGTATCAGGCAGCGCAAATGTCTGCCTGAGCACAGCTAAAAGCGGACAGGCCAACAAAATGTGGACCACCGTAAAGCCGCCCCGTAGCGACAGAGAGGCGGTTCCTCACGCCTCAATAAATATCTGTGCGTCAGCCGGGTGTGGCCAATGCGGAGCCGACAAAGGACAACTGAGTCCCATAGTGCTCAGAGCCATTTGAACCATCTGTTCCCACTTAAATGATGATTAAAACAACACGAGTCTGCCAGTCTCCAGTCACCTCAGCTTTGGACGCTGATCGAAGTATCATGTGGTCTATGATGATAGTCCTCGAAAACTTTGCTGCAGCGAGGACAGATCTACTAGCGAAACTGTTAACCCAGTGAGATCACTAGCGAAAACGTCGAAGGCTAAATAATTGCAGTTCCATGTTACCCGTACCGGAAATATTTGCTTTACCATGCGTAGGTATAATATCATTGCGTCGAATTTCAAACAGCAGCAAGAAGGGAAACACATGTAAGGTATAACGTACGCTCACACATTGCGCAGTAATAAACAGTTGTCTTATATTTCACAAATTTAGAATTCACTTGCACTAACCTAATAAATAATTCAATAAAGTAAATAATGTGTCATCTCTGGATCAGGTCTGGCCACGCTCCTGTGTAGCGCTCCGTTCGCAGTGATCAGTGACACTGAGGGGCGAGGTGGAACAGCAAAAGATTGCTGCCAGACGCCGCTAGAACAGGCAGTCGGCTTCTCGCAGTTCGCTAACAATATCAATTGTATTAAATTAGATTTACTTCTACGTTACAAGTACCATGGCTTACTGCGCATTTATCCAAAAAAATAAAAAGTAAAGTGGGGAAGCCACATAATTCAATGCTGAATGGCAATTTCTTTATATTTTTGTATAGTGTGGAGGCTATTCAAAGTTCCTAATACCCTATCGCTCTATTATGATATGGAAACAGCATTTATTCGAACGACGTAACAAAGCCTGTCACAAAGACAAAATGATACAATGGTCTTAGGTCGTACGAGAGTGAATGCTGCATGAACTCAAAGCGGTCATAGGGGAAAAAACTGATGTAAGGGAAAACGGAGCAGTGACAAAACCTTTTGACGTTGACATCACCTACAGTTTTATTTCACTGAGCCTTTTAATACAAGGGGAGAATCATTTGGTAACAGATGTGATGGATAAGATTCACGTTACCAAAGAAAAAAAAATTCTATGGAGAAATCAGCTTCAGTTTTTTGACAGGGAACTGTTTCGGGAACTCAACAACTGAAACATTTTATCACGAGTTCTCAAACAGATTCCAATACCTTCCGTGTTGAATACTGATTTCGATGTATTTGTGGGACCGTTCTCGGTTTTGGCTACTGATGTACATCATTATTTCCTATTTGAGCTGATAGATGTAGCACCCTTCTCAATGACCTGTTTGCCCAATCCACGACTTTACAAGATGCTTATAAAATGTTATCCCAAGAACAATATCCTGGAATACACAAGAAAGCCACTAAAGTTATTTCACTGTTCTGTTCAACGTATGTGGTTCAAATGGCTCTGAGCACTATGGAACTTAACTTCTGAGGTCATCAGTCCCCTAGAACTTAGAACTACTTAAACCTAACTAACCTAAGGACATCACACACATCCATTCCGGAGGCAGGGTTCGAACCTGCGACCGTAGCGGTCGCGCGGCTCCAGACTGTAGTGCCTAGAACCGCTCAGCCACATCGGCCGGCCAACGTATGTGAGATGATGATTTTTTCCTTTTATGAAACTGATGAAGTCCCACCAACCTTGGGGTTGAAAATATTTTAATCTGCATAAAACCATATGTTTGTACAATCAACCATTGTTCCAGGTATATTACATATTCAAAAATCCAAATTTGTATATAAATTTATAAACGTCACAAATTAATGTTCAATACCTGTATCTAAAGCTTTTAATGTTTTTTCTCACTGAATTGGCATTGTATAATGTGCTTAATTAGTAAATTGCAGCATTGACAGAAAAATAAAAATTTGAAAATAAACACAAAGGGATAAAATCCTCCCCATAAAAGTATGCTTTAGGAAGTAGTCATTCTATGTTGCAAACATTTCTTCGCAAATTTCCTAAGTGTGCATTCTATGGCATGCAGCCACACTCTGACCCACACAGTAGGGCCCAAGGGACATGTGGACCCCGAAACGGACTTGTTACGTCACAATAGTTGTATTGCCCAACATACATTGTGAACGCTCGGGGACCAGATGGGAAATCTCTATGAAGAAACCCACGAAAGACCTTAACGTTGTCATGTGTTATGAAGAGCATTAGTGTATACACATGCGCCACTATGAATTATTAAACTGGTATAAAATAACAACTCGCTCACCGCCGGAGATAGTCGCTGCAACTTGTAATACCTGTGGTGTCACAAGCTGTGACGTACACCACAGGGTCCATATATATCGTTGGCACTTTCACGCAAGTGCTTGGAATAGTGCAATGGTCGGGGAAGCCAGAGCGCTAGGCAAATTCGGCTGTACTTGCAATGTGCAAGTGCGCTGCAGGACCAAAATCATATCCAGGTCTGCTTTATATGGGAAGGAGTATGGCACAAGGTACTGTAGGACATTCACTGTAGCACCGTTATAGTCAGAGGTAGCAGGTAAATAACCATCAGAATCCTCAGACGTCATTAGCTCATAATCTGAAGTTTGCCGAAAGGCAACTGAAATGGTATTGAGTCCTATCTCTATGGACATTTAGTGCATAAAAGTAACAAGACTATTTCAATTCATTTTGACTGATAAGGAATTAAATGGAAAAATATAGCAGTGACATCAAGTGAAGCTTCTAAAATGTATCTGTTGCTGGTTGTAGTCTCAAAAGACTTCAAGTAGCACCGGTAAATGAGTTCAACTACGCCAGTACAGAGTAACTAACCTGGAAGGCTATTCATTTTAAAGAGGACAGGTCTGGGCATGTCACTGTCAAAGGAAAACCATGAATATGACACTAACGTCTACCACAACAACTGATTGCCTCCACTTTTTTCTTAAAAGTGAAATTTTTCCAGTACCGTAAGTTATTCAGTTAAAAATTCTTTCTTTTTGGGTAGTGTACATAGTTAGAGGAGATCTGGGGAATACCAACATACCAGAAAATAATGGCACTATTCTTTTCTCAGCTGAGAAGCGCTGTAGTCAGTGGGAAAAAGTGCTGCATCTTAACAAATGATGCCGGAAGTAGACTGCAGAGACAACGAGTTCTTGTAAACGACAGTCTTATTGTGGCGCTGAAAATTATTTTTTATTGAACTTTGATGTCATTTTGGTTTACATTCAAACAGAGGTAAGCATTTCAATACATTTGTAATGGAAACAGCTATAATGTAGCTCGATAGTTTGTTTTCTAGTACATGTTTTACGATGGGATTTGTAATTTTTCGAACATTAGCAAAGCCATTGAAGTCTAGTCTCCCCTCTGGTATCTGAGTGGCGTAATATTAGCAGAGGAATATTAGACAAATTTGACAGGGTGTCAATATTTCCCCATGCTCTAAACTTCAGAGGAAATGCTGTTTACACTTAAGTAAGGTTTTACATCTAAATTCACATGGTGAGGAAAAGAAAAAGAAAATCAGAATTAGCTAAATGGACTGAAGAAATCGTACAAAAAGGGCTTTCAGTTTTGTGAAGCCAAGGAGATAACTAAACAACATATCAAAGGAGCTGACTATATTAAAAGTTACACTTGTATTATATTGTATGGAACCGGGAACCTAGAAGCGACGGAGAGGCTTCGTCTCCGCAGTAGCCATCAGCGGTACACAACCCCACAACAGACTAAAGCAGTCCACACACCCCACCGCCACCCCACACCGAACCCTGGGTTATAAGTTACACTTAGTGAGATCTGGTTCTACTCCTGAACAAAAACAAGAATTTCTTAACCTTGTGACTACATTAACACAATTATTCTTTGGCATTTCTATGACTAAGTTGTAACGAATTAAATATGAGCTTGCAAAAAACTAAGCCTTAAACACAATTCCATTAAAATTACCAAATCTGATGGAGAAAACTCATTTTTAGGTTTTTGAAAGAAAAATCCTGAAAATAAGCTTAAGAAAACCGTCAGTAATAAGTATCAACAAAATTCCAGGTTTTGAAGTTGATTTTTTTCCAGCTTGAACATCATTTCCGGAAAACTTGCTCTGTATTTATTTTGATACATACTCCGGTAACAAATTGTGTTGCTTTTAGAACAGGAATTTTATTCTGTATTTAATGCATTATCGTATGTCAACCTCACAGCTCTTTCACACAAGTAGCCTCCGCCTCCTGTTCGCAGTTGTTGGCACCTAAATAGAAAGCTATAGGCTTCGAAACCAGTCGTGCAATAAATAGGAAGTTACTGGCAACTGAATCTGATTTTTTATGCTGTCAATATGTTTCTCAGTAGCGGATGTTCGCTGATCATATATTTCCTCTACTTAGCCGTTGGCAGTGAAAAGCTGCGTAACTATTGAAACGAGATCGTTTGGTTGTAACCGTTTATGGTAATTAACTCTGTGACAATTCTAGGGTTGTAAGCACAGCCACGTTCTATCCTACGTCGCATACATTACGTCACACTACACTTGGAAATGCATAGTTTCCCTACGAAGGTCAGTCGCTATACTCTCAATAATTTTGAACCAGATACATTACAACTAATGTGTAATACTTCGCGCTTTAGGAAGGACTATAATAGTTCGTTCTACGCAAATAAGGTTTTATGATAAATGAACACTAACGCATTGATGAACCTCATCGTTGTATTATGGTACGACTGCATTTAACTGTGGAGATTGTTCTGTCTCGACGACATGAGACCCCCAATCGATCCACGACAGTGAGTAAATGAGAAAGGACGCATATCTGTCCAAACATCGGTAGATACGTGCCACAAGGCCATACACTGAGTTGGGCGAGACTTCTGCAACCCGAGACACAGCGGATCGTAGCCACATGCGGCCTGAGCTCTATAACTGGACAATGAGAGCCACAGACAGAGACGCCAATAAAGTACCAAAACCGAGGACTGACTTCAAAATATCATTCCCCAACAGAAAGCGACGGTTGTGTGTCAACCACGTTGTAGGGCGAGCTGCATGCACACAGATGTTAATAAAGTAGCAAAAGACTCTCGATAACAGAGATTACAAGGACACGTCCAGAGCATCCAGCCACGGGGGTGAGCACTTTGAGATTGTAGAATAGCTACTTCAGGGCTAGACGACAAGAGGAGACACCTCGATGGTCACTCAAGACTGCTTCTGAGTATCGCTACCGCTAACTCAGGACATGTACGAATAATAATAATAAATTTTTATTGTCACATCAAAAAATTCAGAACACACTCTGCTTGGTGTTGGTTTGCAAATGCCTGTCTGTATTCCTGGTGCACATTGAAATCTGTGTGCCTAATCCACAGTACCAAAAACAACGCCCATTGATAAAGTGCAGAACCGTGCAGTAATGCTATTCTGGCAGCAGAGGAAATGTTGCAAGTGGGTCAGATAAATCAAGACGACTTCTTTAGCCACCTAATCACCATGGACGCTTGTTGGGTTATCACTACAAGTCCGACACAAACGAGCAAAAGATTCCATGGAATGATGTGTATTCGCCTGCCACGAGTATTTATAAACAGTGTCTACTTCAGAATGAACGTGGCTTTGATTTTGGCTTGATTAAGAAAGCAAGAAGGAGACCCCACGCACGATAGAACGTACTATTACGCGACAAATTCGTGGGGAAACGGGGGAGTAAAATTTCCTAAGCTCGAAAGCCGGGAAGCGTTAACATTTCAATACCGTTACTCTGTCAGGAAGACAGCAAACTTGACACTCTTGAGCGAGACTGCGAACAAGCTCAGCAGAAAATCGTTAGAAGATGGCAGACCAAACTACCTTCGTATCGTTGTTAAGAGACACTGAGTAGGACACAAGACGGCTTACCAGGAGTTTGACTAACCAGTAAAGATACTGTAACAAATTCGTTAAGCAAGTGTAACGGAACTAAAGACCGCCAACACCTCGACAAAAGCAGAATCGATTTGGTCATTACGAATGATGCAGAAAGGAGCATTTCCTCAACGACATAAATACTCTTCCACCACTAGCCTAGAGCTCTTGATGAGTACGATCAACAGCACTCTTGTCGTTTGCTCTCGATTCTCTGGTTACGATATGGTAACATCTTGTGTGTGAGATTGTCCCATTGTTGGTATTACACTTGCTGCCTTACGAGACGTTCAGTGGTCTGTAGCCACGGATAATGAAGTCCAGAATACAGTTCTGAAGACAGCACAGCAGTCAACACTGATGGATAGTCCAGAGGCCTACCAACACAGTTCCAGTCCTGGGTAGAATCTGCTCTAAGACTCCAGTGTCGGGCGACTCTAATGCCCTGCCTTAACGGTGAGCCAAATTCAGCATTCAGCACGGGACAATACGGGCAGTGATCTGTGAAGGACTAGTACTCCCCGAAATGGCGGTGAAGCAAACACACACGTTGCGGTGACCACCATCTCGAAGCAGGTGTACCGACGAGGCACGCCTACCTCGCCAGCGAGCGGTGAACCTCTTCTCAAGGGTGGCATCAACATCTACCCGAGTTGATGGATCCGCCTCGGCAGCCTTGCTGGATTCAGCGCATTCCAGTCCGAATCATATCCACCAGAAGACACGACAAAGACTTGTATTCTGAGCAATAAAAAGAATAATCCTGAATACTTTCTTTGGTGCATCTAACGTCGGCACACACATCCTCGGCCTGCAACGTGACAAAGCAGTAGAGGCTTCCAGGTTTGCAGAAGACGACTGTTACAGTGTGCGCCGACTGAGGTTAATAAGCTTCATTCAGAATACTTGTTCTACTGATATATTCTGAACTTTTAGCTTTCAGACGTGTCCTTACCGTTTAGAGATTTTGCTTATTAATGTTTCTTGTAAGTTGCAATTATTTTCGGTGTTTCTTTGCCAGTAAAATAACGGTCACATGAAGCGAACATTTTTATATGCGAGCCTACACCTCATGGGCAGTTAATCCACCATATCCTTCTCACCCTGCTCATTAGTTTCCCTAGTGTAAGCGCTACAGTAGTCAGGACAAGGAACTTATATGCCAACATCGTAAAAGTGATCGTAGTCGTCGTGGTTGGAACTCGATTCCGAGGGTGCACAACTACTTCTCCCATAGAGTGAGCACGGCAGTTCAGCTTATGGATGTGTTTCCGATTATTAAACAAACAACTCTTGGAATAAAACATGCGTCCACATATATTGCACTGAATGATTCGGAGAGGGGCGGGGGTGGAAATTGACGGGGCTTCTTGCTTTCCGCTTGACCGTTTCTTGTCTGTGGCGTTCTCCTTCCAACAAGTTGACAGCGATGGATGTAATGTTCCTTCACAGTAGATGTTCCACAACACATTCTCCCCATGATTATATATTTACACAAGTCTTCTACATGGCGTGTTTCAGCTGGTCCTCAAAGCATTTAATAGGGACTCCATGAGGTCCACTGCTTCAAAAATGGCTCTGAGCACTATGGGACTTAACATCTATGGTCATCAGTCCCCTAGAACTTAGAACTACTTAAACCTAACTAACCTAAGGACAGCACACAACACCCAGCCATCACGAGGCAGAGAAAATCCCTGACCCCGCCGGAATCGAACCCGGGAACCCGGGAGTGGGAAGCGAGAACGCTACCGCACGACCACGAGATGCGGGCAGGTCCACTGCCACAGCAGGGTTCGCCATAAAGGGTTTGGCGGGAAAGCCTTCTATCACACATGTGGTAAACTTCGCCTAACCATTTCAGCTATGAACTATTATGGTTGCCTCAGTGCTATTTAGATGCGCTCTATCGATAACTGTAATGTTGATCAGATTATGCTCAATATGTATTGTAACACCCCAGTTACAGAACCAGTAACGAACACCCTTTTGTTGCAAAAAGAAGTAGAAAAATCAGTGATCCTGACAGTGATGACAGCTACTGATAACAAAATTTACAATCTTGACAGTTTGATTAACAAGAACGTTTTGTAAATACTAATGCTTATCATAAAGAAAGGACTGAATGAAAGAATACCATATGATGCGAAACAGGAACTTTAAAGAAAGAACTCAAAAAATTATTATTTATGTAGGTTAAAGCCCAGCCATAAATTGACCAAAGATAACATTTATCCTAGAAGAGAGTTGTAGCCGCATCGAGCTGTAAGTTCGCTGTGATTACAATGTATCTCGGCAATGGAGATGTTAACTTCACTTATCTCTTGTACTCTTGCAATAGTAGTGCGCACGTTACGCGCTGCTAGAAGTTTAAAAGTTTTACGGTTGTAAGTATTAGTCAGAACTGTGACT